>NC_045139.1:8939112-9253657 GCF_008831285.2 Nymphaea colorata
TGTTAACCCTGTCAAAGTAAGAACAAATAGTTGAATGAGACCCAGGGTAACCTAAATTGCTCAACATCTAACAAGAAACAGGTAATCACACTTCTCACCGCATGTCAAAAAAAAATTGGTTTTTATAGTGTTTCAAAAATTAACTGTCTTAGCTTTCTCTGCTCATAAAATCAAATTGTGCTTCATCCTTTTGTAATTCAGCTTTTTATTCACATTTCTATATCTTGCATCCATCTATTTGGTTAGAATAATGAAAAAGAACTTCAAATACTGGACAGCATACACAAATAATAAAATGAAAAAGTCATAATGTATGAATTGCAACAATAAGACAAGAATGGGAGATATGAACACTGATTGTCTTTTTACAACCACACACACACACATATATATGTACTGTGTAACACAGGCCACCAGGTGCAGGCACACGTGAGGGTGAGGATGTGAGTGTGGTGAATATATATAAAGCTATATTTTGTGATGCATAAGACTTGAAACTTATTTCTTAATGTGTCATCAGTCATGACATTATGTGATGTTAAATTGATGAACATTTATTACTATATTTATGTGTTACATGTATTTTTATAAAAACAACATATTTTTCTTTATTTTTCCTGATCCTTATCTAACTTTTCTTATTTTCCCTTTTCTTGAATATGTCAACATTGAAAAATAAATTTAAGATATTTTATGATACATCATGTATGTATCTAACCATTGGCCCAACAATGAACAATCTCATCACAGTACACCCTTTTATAATATTGCTCTCTCTTACACTCAGGAACGCAGATCTGAATTTAAAGTCACGCATAAAGATCCATGCATTTTTTTCTCCAAGTTTTTTTTTTTTTACCCTGTTAGAGCATGTTTTTGTTTATCTGACAAACATTGATTGTGCGCCACGGTGCTTGTGTGCCACTGTGCACGTGATTATTGTGCTTACTTGTTTATATCATTGGCCATGCATGCATGTGACTTAAATTAGCTAATTGGGTTACTTAACCATGTGGTTTGTGTGACTGCATGTGTCTATGCATGGGTGATTCTTCATGTATTCAATTAATTGAATAGCATCAATTTTTGTTTACCTTATCAATATTCACTTCATTCATTTGTCTTATTGCAATACACATACACATACATATAGATAGAAAGAGAGACAGCTGTGTCCTACTTCCAGGTTTTCTGAAATTAGTCCACATCTACACCCATGTGATATAATTCAAAATATATGCAGCTTCATGTTAGATAACCTTTCATCTGTTTTTCTCTTTATTCTTATTTGGGAAGATACGTTATGCTTTTAAGGATGAAATTTTTATAAGAATTAATTTGTACTAGGAAAAGAACCATGCATGCCAGCAAAGATTTCAAGGAAAGCAGTTCACAACCATGCAAGCCAGCAACTGTTAAGGTAAGCAGATCAAAATGCACATTACAAATGGATAATTGTCTTCAATATGTATCTGCTTTGCAAGCTATAGAGTGCAACATTTAGTAAGAGTTTGCATATGTTATGAAGAAAACCTTGCATAGTCGTAAGTCCCAAAAAATCGAACTGGAACTAGTTTCTCTCTTGGATGCTGCTGAAGGCCTTCATATCCATCCACATGTATCTCATTTGTAACAAGTGCTGGCCACATAGCATTTCCTGCAGAGATCAATCCACACCAGTAAGAGAAGCTAGTCCAAGAAAGATTGCAGAATGAACTATGAAATCTAATTTGCTAGTGGGTGCACGAATGTTTACAAAGTCAAATAAATGCTGACACTGCAAACTTTTCCTTTTTCTTTCTATAGAGCCCTATCATAAACCTTAAAAGACAAGAAAGAGTACTTTCTTGCAGTCTATCATGTTGTTATCTAAAACTATCAATGGCCCTGTATCAGAAAAAAAAAATTAACGATTTCACATGAGTTTAGTAGAAACTGCAAGAAAATGAATCAACAAAAAGACAATACCCATCTTAACACTTCTTAAAAGCCAGAGTGTCCAGCAAACAATTGAATGTTGAATACTCCAGAAAAGTTACTGAAGCTTAAAATACTAAAAATAATGTAAAAGTTTCTGGAAAATAAAAATGCCAAAGGTGGTGATGGTTTCCTGAGCTTGATCAAATTAATTTAAGAAAAAAATATCTACTAACATTACAAATGGTTGGTGACTCTAACTTGACCATGAATACATCAATGATTAAACAAACTTCATGCTCATGGCTCAAAGTATGGTTCAATGTCAAACTAATTCTCTAGATGTCACCATTCTACCTAGCAGTAACAGCATGTCACGACCTAAGCAACAAAAGTTAACAAAAAATGTGACCTTTTAAAGGACAAATTTTTGAAAGAGAAATTTGGAAGTGCCGGTAGCACCAATACTTGGACACGAACTATGATGTTCAAGACATGTGTCATCTTACCTAAATAAAGAGTTAGGTTGTGTCAAACAACCATCAGCCCTAACTCAAATGGTTCATATGAATCATATCTAGGTCTTGTACAAGCCACCTATGTTATTGCCTAGTCATGTCAAAAGGAAGAACAAAAAGGATCGAGATTCAGCAATTATGGAAAATATAGAGGATGGAAGCATCATCACATGGACATTGTGTGATTTTTATTTAATTGAAGGAAAATAAAATGTATCACATTCTTAATAATTATGATGCTGGACATATAATCTTCATAGTCCTACTTTTGTAATCCACGATATGAAGAACTGTTTCATCTGCAGGAATCTTCAAGCATGGAATTACTGGAGGTAATTCAGAAACAATTGTGTGAACTTATATTGGGAAAAAATTAAACCATCTAAAAGTTGCTGGCTTACTGTTCATCAATATGGGTAACTAGCTCTATTTGATCTATTAAAATTAGACATATCTAAAGAAGAAAAAATATGCATTCGGAATTAGTAGAAAAGAAACAGCATTTAGGTGATTGACTGTAACTGCTTTTGTTACTGAATCCAGCCATAAAATCTAGAATTATGTTGTCAGTCCAAAATCAATGACAGTCCCAAATATTTTTAGATTATCTGGTTACTTTTGCATAGACTAAATTGGCAGTTCATTACCTACAACAGTCTTGCATATGTGTATCTATAGCTCATACTAACTTTTAAATCGAGCAGCAGAAATTAACTAAAGAAGTTTCCCTAAGCTTCAAAGTAGTTATCCAAACAAATCAGAATGATGTGCAGTAAGTTCACATGCAAGTTGCAGAGTGGGAGTGGACTAGAAACCATAGCCATAAATATTATTCTCAGGTTTTTAGCGGTGAGGTTTTTCTCGGTATTTTTCGGTGAAGTTGTTTCTTGGGAAAATCTCAGCAAATTTTTGAAAAAATGGAAAAAACCCTAAAATTTAGGCGAAAATAAAACAAATGAGAAACTAATAAGAAGACAATTAAAGACCTAGACAAAACGATAAAAATAATGACTTAATGATGATAAGAATGATAAAAAATAATTTCATTTAAGCTTGAAGGTCAATCCATGATGCCACCAACCTTAAAAAAGAGAAAAACGAAAAAGACAGGAAAAAAAACAACGAAATGCGATAAATATATTTTCACGTTTTCTTCAAAAAGGCCTGTTTTTTTCTGACTTTTTCATTCTTATTTTTCTCGTAAACATCATGCTATTTTCAAAAATATCAAGATATTTTGGCTACAATAGAAACCTTTAAGCTGGATTGCATTTCAAAATTCAGTTAATAATATAGTCAATGTTTTAATTCAATAACACAGTTGCAATGGCAATAACTTGGCAGTTAGCTTTATTTGTGGTCCTTATACCAACTAAATGTAAGGACTACATAGTCTACATTTTTATGATGAAAATGAAACCTCCTATCCCTGAGAAAAAAAGCTTCATGGTTGCAATATTATCCTTCTTCTTGCTTCCGGTCCTATCTTCTGCATATTGGTCTACTCAGATAAAATATTCAGGTGCTCAACATGCAAAGTCAAACTATCTTCAACTAAGATCTTTTTTATCTACTTCAGGAACACTTTCATAACATGGAAAACTAAGGTGCAAGAGCATGAAGCAACTGAATATTGAGAGTTGCATGCTAATTGGCATGCACTTCACATCAAAAAGTTGGGACCAAGATAGGCAGTCTAACAAGTCATCCCTGTATAATCTGCCCAGCAGGCAGATGCTTGCACTCACATTTGAGAGCACACCCACTTCTTTCCAGTAATTGCATTGAACACAATAAGGAGAGCATGTAAACAACCATTTGTGTTGAAAACCAGTTATATAGGGAAATAGAGAAAAAGAAGTTTCATATCAAGATACAGAAAGAGGCATATGCTTTTTAGTCAAAATCCTAACTAGTTGAATGAATAGTCTGACTAGTTAGTTGAGTTTATTCTTGACCAACGTGTGTTGTCAAACCAGCAACTACTTGGTCAGACTAATCAGCCAAGCTTGTTGGTCAGTTGACTATAATATATATATATATATATATACATATTTATTTATTTATTTATTTTTAACCAATTGACTTTGACCTACTGGTCCCATATCGTCTTTTGAGAACTTGAATGGCTTGTTTCCAACTTTTGACTTCAACTTCTGGCATATGATTTCAAGTGAAACTAGAAGAATTTTAGGATACACTTCCAGTAAATATACATGTAAAAAGTTGAGTACAACTAAACAGAGACAGCGTTGACTTACCCATAATCTCTGCCCATATAACATCTCCATGCTCAAGTTCCTCATTATCATAAAAGCTGGCTGCCAACATAATTATATCATCATAATCCAAACCTCTTTCTGGGTCCCAACATTTCAAGTTCTTTTGTCTCATTTCATCTTTAGAAAGATGGAATTTTATCTTCTGCCCATAAAGAGAAGTCCATTCATCATCACCATCTTCATACCTGATCTGCAGGAGATAATTAGCAAAAAGAAAACATTGATGCCTTGCAATTTGTTACATGTGTATTTAGCAAACATGAAAATGCCAAGAATAAATTCTAAATATGGTAAAAACTAGAAACTACAGAGATTTTTCTTAACAAAATTTGAAAGAATAACAATTTTAACAACTTCTCTGGCAAACTAAGTCATGAACCAGTACCATTAACTCTCAAACAAAGCCATACATCACAGAACAGACTAACTATGTACAACATTGAAACTATAATTCAGAAAACAATGACGTTTGTGACTAATTGATAAAACTAAGATTTACAACTTTAGGTACTGTTTGAATTCAAGGATATATGACCAGCATAGACGAGATGTCTACCGTATTGAAGATAATGTTGAGAGAATGTTTGGACACCCAAACTTTACTCCAGGAATAATATATCCACCCATTCTCAAATGAGGGGGGAGGAAAACCAGGCCTGGATGGCTCTGACTTTCTCACCTCCCAAATGGGGATAACTGGAAAAACCTAATCTATATTGAGCAGGACCTCTGCTCTTCCACCATAGTACTCCCCCAGCATGAAGGTCCCCTGCCAATCTCCCCTTTTTGTGTGAAGGTCCCCTGCCATCCCCTCTCCGTGGGAAGAAGAAGATGGCTCTATCAGGGTGGATTTCAGGGATGAGCTTCAGGCCAGCTCGTACTGCTACAGAGGGCCTTGGACTGAAACCATGGTTCCCCTCCTCCAGCTCATGCACTCTCTTCAACAATATTGAGGAGGTCAAATCCACACCGTCCACAGAATGGTGGCCTAGTTAGCATTGTTGCATGCCATTGGCAGGGCGGTGACAATGGCGGTGGTCTTGGTGGTGTTATTGGAGTTGCCATGTGCACAAGAGGAAGCATTTCTCTCTCTCTTTATCTGAGTTGTGCAACTGAAAATAGTAGTATGGTTGCTTGCTGGAGTGGACTGGAGATTCTATTGCATATGAACATTTAAAGATGATATAGTGGATAGATACACCACTCAGTTTTGCAAACTTTTGATGGACCAAAATAGAATAAAAAGGAAGAGAGAAGGAGGAAAATGGAAAAGGAGAGAAATATGAGCAATGAAGAATGGAAAAGATAAGAAGACGACCACAGATAGAGGTTTGATGCCCTTTTCTTGTTCAGGACTCTGCTAAAGTGAACATCCCTCTCACCTGTTGAGTCAAAACAGAAATGGGCTAAACAACCTAATATAGATTTTCTATAACATTTTCTATCTTTTAATATGTATAATGTGGTTGTAAACAGAAAACACTTATATGGAAACACTTCGGGTTCCCACATATTCTATTGAATATAATCCTTAACAAAAAGAGCTTTTCCCAAATACTTCACGTCACAAGCACAGAAAGAACACATGGGCCGAAGTTCACCTACTACAGGGCATAAAATGAGATTCTCATGAACTTTAAATTCATGATTTTGTCTTGCCACATAATGTCCAGTCATGCTGCATGTAAAGGATGGGGACTACCAAAAGGCAATGCTCCAGTGAGTCAAGAATCAAGAAAAATATATGCCTCTCCATATGGACCTTTGTAGGTTCAAAAGATGCCAACAGATAGTCAATACAGTTTCTATGGTTTTTCTAGTGGCGGAGAGTATGCCAATAGATAATTTGCTTAAATCAAAAATATCAGTTTCTTCAATTTCTAGAATGTTCCAAAGCTATTGAATCCTATAAGATATTGTAGTCTATAAATTTTCTTCCACACCCTCCCTTCTAGTGACAAAACATAACAAACAACTGCAATAGTCATAGCAATACCAAGCTCACCAAGAATAATACCATCACCAGCAGATATAATGCCAAACTAACCGTGCAAAATCTCTGACTCTCTCTCTCTCTCTCGCTTGCTCTATGTGCGGGTGTATGCAAACACAAACACATATTATGACATTCAATGGAAGCAAATTGCTTCAAGAATTTTTAGAGGTGATGAAGCGCAGTTGCAAATTACTGACAGGCAGATATACATTTCATTCTATTACACCAGTCAAAGAAATCCAATTTATGTAAGATATGCAACTTCGTAACTTAAAAATAAGGCCCAAAGAGCACTAAACTCTGAACTGTTCGAAACTTCAAGTTTCACAACCAAAAAGAGAAAAATAACTAGGAGTCATTTGGGAGACAAATACTTTGATGTCACAAGATGCATCCTGTATCATTATGCAGTACATATGATAGAATGCTACATCCATGAAAAATAGGGACTGTTTCATCAGTTCTAGACCCAGTCCCCTGAGTGCACTCGAATTGTAAGCCTGCTGGATAAATGTATGATACAACAATTTTAAAATATTAAAAAGCATTCATGAAGTCTGGTACCAAACGATTCATACAAATTGATCATGATAGAAATCCCAAGGTATCCCATTCTAGCCAAGAACTATTCAGTAAGAGCAACCTTAAATCTGAAACAGAAGAGATACCATCAATATAAAAATCCTCCCCAATCACATATGTACTTGCTGTTTATCTAAGGAGATCCGCAAGGAAGAACTAAAATTTCATGGTTAGGAAGAGAAATGAATCATACATGGTGCTCTGCTTTTTCTGGATCATACTGTGTGATGGATCCAACATACCAATCATTGTCCAACGGCCAAAACACCTGCAGCTTTCAGTTTCAGATACAAGCTGATCTACCGTACCACCATCAAAATTCACTTGAAATAGCGCAAATACATAATAATTAAATAAGTAGATATGTCAAGTTGTCAACCATGTGTAAATAATACAAACGAATGGGACAATTTACAGAAATCAATTTCACTTGCCTTGCATTTAAATCCGGTTAATGTGGTCGGATCAACATTTTCCAAACTCAACCTGCACCAAGAACGGGCAAAAATGTTGTACAAGTATAGCTGACTATATTTTTCTTTGTGACGCTAGTATAACATGAGTTCTACCGCATTGACGCTAACTAGGAAGACCTATCACACACTGAGAAGTCAGACTCACATGAAGCTAAACGAAGAATGAACTGAAGGATTGAAGCAAGAGATGAGAAGAGATATCTGAAGTTCACGTTCTATACATGGAATAATCCGTATACAAGATCAAACAATTCATCCTATATATTTAGGAAAATGACTCTGGATTATGATGACTTCCAGAATTTCTGAATTTCATGCCAGTAAGATAGAAATCAAAGTACCAGATTGAGCTAACACGCATCAATCAATGGTTTTTCGTTCTTCCTCTCAATGGATTAACCAAAAAGCTAGAAAGGACAAGTCCGTTTGACTGGAACTTTTTGACTATATCGAAGCGTGAAATGGTAGCTATCACAGCTAAGAATACTTACTGAACCCACTTCTTGACAGAGCTCGTGCGCGAGTGCTTCAGCACGTCTATCCTGTAACGGCTACCTCCACTCCACAAACTCTTGAAAGAGTTCGGGCCATGCCTCGCTTTCCTTTCCCTTCTCTCTCGCTTTCTGCTCCAACCCAAGTCCACGAACTGTTTCCGATCGACGCCCAAATTGTTAAGCTCGTGCTTGAACCCCCTCACCCGGCCTCTCTTCTTATGATCATCCCCAGAATGCAGCCCATCCATACCTTCAACAGAGTCTCTCGTCGGACACACCGCAGAATCAGCGTACGAGGTCTTCGCACACACACCAGAAGACGATCGCGGCCGCTTTTTCCTTCTACGGTAGACATGGACGATCGGCGGCCTGGGCACCGGTTCCGGCACGCTGCTTGGTTCCGATTCAAGACGCTCCAGAAATTTCCTGGCTCTGATTTTCCTCGACATTGCCTTTGATGGACCGGCTTGGACAGTACAACTCAAGGAATTCGTGTAGACGCGATCGATGTGGACGTACCTCTTCGGGGAGCCGCTCTCGGCCTCCTCCTCCTCTTCCATGGCGTTCTGAACCGGAACTTCGAGCAAGAAGACAATCGATGGCCCGGTATCCGCCCTTCCTCTACCTTTCTAGGGCTTCTCTCCTCCACGGGAATTCTACGGTTTAGGGATTCCACGGAAAGAGAAAAATGTGGTGCCCGCCCTAGACTGCCTGGGAAGATTTGCAGTCTCCGAGCAGGAGGTTTTTGGAGGGAGGACTCTGTTATAAGTAGCCCGTTTCCCGCCCGTTACGCTAATGCGAATCGGTTTTTACGTCGCGAATCGGTTCAGTTTA
Source organism: Nymphaea colorata (assembly GCF_008831285.2). Lineage (NCBI taxonomy): Eukaryota > Viridiplantae > Streptophyta > Magnoliopsida > Nymphaeales > Nymphaeaceae > Nymphaea > Nymphaea colorata. The sequence goes on from NC_045139.1 coordinate 8,948,212, forward strand.
CTCGTACCAATAGTGTTCCCTTTTGAAGCGTGAGATGGCCGCATATAGCCGTTGCCATGGCCATCTTGGGAATTTAATACCGAATTGGATATGGATTCGGATTTAAAATGGTGTACCAAATCCAAGTTTGTCCACTTACATTTGAATTACTTGGCTGGGGGGAATAACTTGAATACCTTGCACATCTATTTCGATTTAGACGAAGCACACCGAATAGGTTACAACTGCTCTTCTGTTTGATTTTATAATTGAGGCATAAGATCATACAGATTTAGGACATGATCCGTCTCGCCTATGCATTGTTTTCACATTAAGGCTATGTTTGATACAAATCGGAAAAGTTCCACTTCCTGGCAGCTCTAAAAAGAAAAAAACTAATTTTTTAGTAAAAGCAATACTCTAAATTTTTATGAAAATTCATCAAATACGACCATAAAGCGAACTTCACGTAGAACGTTCTGCCTAATGTTTTTGTTTCTTAACTGGAATTTACTTGACACCTTTGTTTGACAACTTTGTTTCCCGTATTTATCAAATACGAGAGAACTATTGCGCTTTTCGTCTCCTTTCTCATCAGAAAGACGAGAACTAATGCAGGTAACGCTTCCACAGCTCTTGCAGGTTGCAACCCTCCTCTTTCCCATTGTTCAAATGCCCATGACTGTAAGAGCATCATCATCCTGCCCAGAAGGTTCGGTTTAACACCTTCAAGTTGAAGAAGAGGCCAACGTAAAGAATGCCCGTCACTTGGCTGAAACTGGTAACCATTCCAAAGAACCTACCGGAGCATGGCTTCCAGCAAAAAGAAAAACGGAAATAGAAAAAGAAATGGGAACGCCTTTCAAAATAGTATATAGAGAGATAAAATGTACATACGTATGTTTAAGAGAGAGAGTGTTCTAAACTCACCGTGAACTTGCCACATTTTGCACAATTCACTATCAACCATGTTAGCAAGTAACTGATTCACATATGTTCAACTGTGGAACCAAAGATGGTCAACACAGAAATTTACAACATACTTTCAAACTGTTTAAGGTGGTTCATGGCTTCTTGATTCCCACTACAGACTTGAGGTAACGAAGCTTATGATTCACATCCCCAAGATCAGGGGAGAAGGCAGACGGTGGCTCGATGCCAGTGAAAATGTAAAGTGCCTTCAGCTCCACCAGAAAGGATGTCCGCAAGGCTGTTTTGCACCCAATGATCATTCGCAAGGACTCGATCTCCTCCCATATTTTCCCTTCATCAAACACGCCCTGCTGAGCCAAGCATATCAAGAAGGGCAACAAACAATGATGCATTTTGTGCAAGCTAGAGAGAACCACAAAAAAGACAGCAGAGAAAGCACAGCAGCGGAAAACATTAATTAATTTATGCATCACAGATCCCCGTCTCAGTTATTAAATTCAAGTACATCCTTCAAAAACCTATGTTCCAAGAACACTTGAAGGTGGTGGTGGCAAGGAAGGATACTCTGTGTCTTACATAGAGAGTGACAACCAGAATAGACACGATGCACATGCATCTGCTTGGTCGAATGCTCCAGTTCATTCAAAATAGTAGGCTGTTTCCCGTCATTGAAAGAAGGCATTTGACTCTAAAATTGCCTATGGACATTAATAGACTGGGAATTAGACTCATCTAACAAAAAATTTATGGAGAAAAGGATGTAAACCGTATTGCACATTTTGGAAGGTATATGACATGCATTTATGTATAGGTGGCTAAGCATGAAATGCAAACTTGAAGTTCCTTACATAAATTATTCTATAACTAAAACCATGTGCAGATGTGAAGCAACCGGTGTCCACAAAGCAGGGGGAAAAATCATTTCAGATAAAAAAACATGACAATCATCACTTTACGAGGGACAAGTTGGGCAAAGTCATCCATGTTACTGAGACCAAGCCATACTCCTAGAAGTCAGGGGTTGAAAACATAAATTTCCTCCTTGACAAGTTACGTCTCACTGCAATTTAGGAAAAAAAGGAAAAGATGATAACTGATCAAACATTTGATATACCCCTCGAGAACACACTGTGTTCTCTTTAACACTCAGAAAATGAAAACAATATTTCCCCTTTTTCAGAAGATTTTTCTGATTTCTGCAGCAAAACATCTGTCCAGGTATAAAACAAGCACATCTGCGACTCGATTCAGGTTATCTCCTGACCATGCGTACCTGCCTAGGCTCTGAATTCTGTATAAGGGAATAGAATCCTTATACACCACTCAAATTGAGCACAGACAGAAGAATTAGTATCAATTCTGGGCAGGATGAGGATTTAAGTGTCTAAGCGCACTATTGCATCCATCTAGTCCTTGCCACCACAACAGCATGATATCTGTTGGGCAATGGTGCCTAGATTTCTGGAGGCACTCGGAACTGAAGGATACAGTAGCTGACAACATGGGAAAACCATAGAAATCCTCTGAAAGGTGAAAATGGAATAATGATTTATACTTGGTGCTATCTAAGTTCTATGATGAAAACAAGTATTTTCAAGGTTTTGCATCTTATTGTTGGGGTAAAGTCAGCCCCTACCACTCTACCCTGCTGATCAAAATGTGCAAGCCTGCAATATAACTGGAACAGAGAATCCTATTTGAGCATCTGATAAACCAACTACATATCATTCTCTGCCATCAACTTCATCTCACTCTCCATAAAATCCACATCGCCTGTTAATAAGGCTGCACAACAGGTCTTGTAACTTTGAGCTCGACTCATACAGGCTTGTCTTAAGCTTGAAATCATGTTCAAGGCTTCTAGCCAAGGGTTGACCCGTTTGCTTAAATGAGTATCTCAAGCTAGGCTAACTCGGCTTGTAAAAGTTTATTCAAGCTCATCAAAAAGTGCACATGAAGAACATATTTTAACATTTGAACACAAAAACTATATATAGTATAGTGGGATATTCATGTATTGCACTCTTATTTGTAGATATCTGTAAATACCCATTATGTATAAGGATATTACTATAAAAGGCTTAATTACATGACACCCTTTATTAATTATTGTCTCCTATTGATAGAGATGTGTGGTTCTAGGCCACTTTCTCTTCCTATTGTCTCCAATTTTTTTTCTGCTGTGAACAAATTTTGGGTATTCTAACAACAACAACAATTGGAATCAAGATTGTTGAGAGTCATATTCATGGGTCCCATGAAGCATGGGAAATAGTCAAATTAATGTATACAGTTAACCAGAAGAAACAAAAACAAATGATTTGGAAAATAACCCTTCATAGTGGAAGTTGAAGTTGCATTCACATAGACAAAGTGGCAAAAAAGTGCAAGATAAATTCACTACCATTATAAAAGATAATCTCTGTTGTTTTTCTAATGCCATTAATACACACTTACCTACCTTCATGCATTCACATTCTACAATTAAGAAACAAAATAAGATGCAGTTTCACAAAGTTAGCTCAAAGGAACCTACATTATAAAGGTAATATGCCATTGGTTAGAGATAGGAGTAGGGGCAGACCTCAAGTGAGCCAAGTCTATAAATGAAGATAATACCAAGATGAGAGAAGATCAACTTTGCACAATCTTAGACCTGATACGACTACAGATATAAATAGATTGGAATTGAAAGATGAAGCATCAAGAATGAGAATTCTCCTTTCTTTTTCACTAATTCTCTTATCCTTCTTTCTCTAACTCTCTTGTTGATTTCCCTCATTGTGTTCTTGCCCTAAATGAGTTTCAAGAAGGCAGTTATCTTGATCAATATTGGGTGTGACCGTGTGATAAAAGGAAACTAAACTCTGGATTTTGCCAAACATTACCTGTTTGCTATTTTTCATGTTCAGATTCATGACAAGGGATAAAATATTATGCGGATATTGTCTCCAAGCTTGGCAGACGAAACCAAGGCAACCTCACAAAACATAAACACAAGCAATTTGAAAAAAGAACAAAGAATTGTACCTCAGTTACATCCACCCCATTTTACAAAAGCATGCATCCAAGCACATATGCTCGCACTCACATTCATTTATAATATACATATGTGCATCATGTGGAAGGGGAAACTCCAACGAAACATATAAACAAGGCCCTGGATGTTGAATTGGCAAGGTTAAAGTATAAACTAGCTAGAAGTGTTACCTCATCCACACATTTTGTGCTCAATCCATTTGACTCCAAAGGAGCCTCCACCACGAGGGAAGAATACTCTGATGATGCTGCAGCCTTGGTTGCATCTGTCAAATCTTCGAATGATAAAGTAGGTGGAGCAAAATACCCTTCTGTTCCAGGTGAAGAAGCAGGTTCACTCCTTTGAGTCGATGGATGCCCGCCAGGCAGGGTCTCCTCTGATACATGCACATCCACTTCATGGTTAAAATTTTTCTCTCCAGTCTTGGTTGGCTCCTTGTCCTCTTCTTTCCTTCCTTCAACTGCCTTTGATTCTTTGGGAACTTCAAATAATTCTCCCCTTCCTTCCTCAATTACTCTCTCATCTGCCACTTGATTGGTCTCTTTTTTAGCTCCATCACCCCATTTTGTTGACTGAAATATTTTTTCATCTACAGGTTCAACGTCTTCCTTCTTTATTCTGTCTTCTCTTTTGGTTTCCATTTCCATCTCCTCTTCTTTCCAGTCTTCATCTGTTTCTGATTGTTTGGTACCCCTCTCACCAAATGCTTTGCTCTTTCCTTTCTCAACTACCCTATCATCTGCCACTTGCTGTGCCTCTTCTTCAATAATTTTGGCTTTCCATTTGACTGACTGACAAAGCTTATCATCTAAAGATTCAGGATCTTCCTCTGAACTATCTTTTTTTTTTGTCTCCCTCTCTGTTTCTTCTGGCAGGCCTTCCAATTGCCCCTTTTTATCATTGCCACCTTCAAACCTTTGGATCATACTCTTCAAGTGACCATCGTCCTCCCCAGCCAAGAACAAGTGTCTTTTGATCGACAACACTTTCAAGACCTTTGCAGTACATGCATATCCCATGAATGCAAAACCAAAAGGGACAGAAACCATGAACCCCAAACTGGAGATGAGAAAGAGTGGAGGAATTACAAACGGTGCAGCTGATACAACTGCACCAGTTATTACAACTTTCTTACCCCAGTTCCATATCAAACCCAACATCTTGTTAATCTGTAAGTGCTGCCCACAAAACCCAAATGGCTGCTGTGAGGTATTTAAAACAACTTCCATGTCCTGTTCGTGCTCCAGTGCTTAGTACTAGGTAATTACAAATAAATATTTTTGGGAGAAGCATCAAAGTTAAAAATGGAAAAAAAAAATTACATTGGTAAAGGACATAACTGGATCTAAGATTTTAAAAGTGAAGAGAAACGATTCCTAGATTCTTGCATAAATGCATTACATTGGCAAGCCAGATCGGGTTCTTTACAATTGCAGATTTATCGATCTAGGAAACCTGAAGCCAAAGGAAGCAAGAAAGATGAGGTTACTTAACGATTTCTAGATAAACCATTTAAGCAAAAAGGACCATGAAAATTATAAGACCTAAAAGGTGGAATTTCAAGGGACATCGAATTTATTTCTCAAATTATCCTTTCCACATGCAACAGGAGCATAATTAAACTTCCTTTCTCCTGTTCAAACTTTAAACCAATCAAACAAAATATACAATGCCATTTTCTTGTGCTTATAGAATTTCATATTGCTTCCTTTGACTCCCATATTATTCTTTCTTGCTTCTTGATTTCTTAATCCTCTAAAATTCTAGTGAAATACTTCTAAGTGTTGATCCCCATACCTGGTAAACAGCTTTCCAATCCAGGTGCCATTTTGCAATAACGTTTATCTTTCTATCCAAAGTGATGAGTGGGGGCCAGATTCTTAGCTATCTTCAATGGTAACAATATTTGATTATATATTACTGGGTGATGATTGGCACAGCAATTCCAGTGTGTCACTTCCGCACTTACTATATTGCACCCTTCCTCCATCTCAACACCACTTGATGTTCGTATTTCCCGATATACTACAGAAAAGGCAGCCTACGATCACAGCTAGAAGGAGAAGGAATAGCAGAAATGGAAACGGTGTGTTGAGAATAGAAGTTGATGATCTTAAATTTAGTTTGACATTCCAGATGGATAACCCTGTTGCTTTCAACTTCATGGATTACATGTGATTTTGCAATTTGAGACCATCACTTGTTAGTTGTTAATTATACCAACTCAATTCACTAGTCTCATCTGCAGGTATGCTATCGTAATAATGTGCAAAAAATGCATGTTTATGGTTTCAATCTTCTACACTCCAAGAGTAGCATTTGTTGATATAAAGTTGGTCATCTATCTATTATTATCCACTCCACACCTACAATCTATATTTCAGGAAGAAGATGTTATTCGCCACCTAATAGCTACCTATCCTTTAGACAGGCGATAATCATGAAGAAGATTAATCCATAGACTTCGTGCTGCTTATCTATTGCTGGGATCTGTCCTGATGGTGCCAGCTCTAGTGGACTCGAGCCAAGTCCTGGCTGAGGTACTTTTATTGCTTCCCTGGTTACTTTTTCACGATTTTTTATTATGTCATGAAAATTTAGGCAAGGCCTCGCGAAGATTGCATTTGCCATCAATCCTCCTAAAGACAATTCAGAAGGTTGTTTCCCTTTCAAGGGGCAAATTGGCGTAGATCAAGGCTGTGAATACACATCCTTGTGCAATCTGCCTCTCTGAGCATATAATGTAGCATGCCATTGGATCTCAAACGGAAAGGGGACAAAAAAATAAGACACCAGTCACTACCTTACGCCACCATGATAAATAGATCTATGTGTGAGAAATGATAAAAAATTCTAATATAAAACAGAAAAAAACTGAAATTCCAGCAAATTCATGTTCTCGCGTTTTATTCTTGTGAAATAATTCCATCTAAACATGAAAGCATTACTGAAATAAACGGGCTAAATTTTATCGTTCTCACCGCCGAAAATCACCGAAGCGCTCGAAATTCATGCGCACTCCGACAATTCTTGAAGCATCCCACTCTGTTCGGCTATCCACCAGACGCCTTTGCTTGGGGCACAGAGCCCGAGGTTTTCTTCGCACGGTGCCTCCCCACAAGGATGACGCGGACAGAAACACCAGGTCCTCTCTGGACAGCAAAACAGATCTCATAATTCGTCCGTCAACCAACGCCACGAAAGCAACCGATAGGCAAAGAAGAACAAGAATATAGAACGAGATGCTGATTCTTACAGCGGGAGCGAGCAACCGCCACGTTCATGCACTTTGGAGTGGAATTCACTCGCACGCTATCGAAGAGCGAGCGAGGGGAGACAGAAGGACGAAGGGGCGATCTGTAACGGTGGCCGGAGGCGGAGGTAATCTGATGAGTGCTGCCCGTGATGGCGTCGGAGACTCTGAAGCATCTCGACGTGGCCTGCATACGGAGCGGCCAGGTGCTCGTTCCACATGCTGCCCAGTACAGCTCCGCTGCGTTAACGCGGCAGTGCACGAGAAACCCCTGCGCCATCCCAATCGAACGGGCTTCTCTCCCGCGCTAGATTTTCCCTCGTGAACCCGTATGTTTTTTATAATTCTAATAAAGGGCAACATATGTGAAAAGATTTTTTACATCGTAAAATGATCTAACTGCACCTCTGGTAAACAGTAAGAACATACCTTCCCACGTTAAAAGCACAAGATTGCAAAGCACATTCAAGATGAAGCTGTCACTGTTTCAGATACAAGTGGGATATCCAACACTGAATATGAAATAAATTATTGAAGTATAATCAAATCTAATTCCGTATTTGGATTTAAATTTAGATTTACATGAGAATGTGATCAACAGTAGGCATCATAGGAATCTAAACACGAAAATTAAAAAATAAAATCGAACATGGGAACCCTAATGTTCTACGAATCAGCATATATTTGAGAAGAAAGTAAAACGCTTTTTCATAAAGAGTGAACGATTGCAAAAGTTGCAAGAGCATGCAGCAACTTTAAATCCATCGTTGTGGACTTTGAAAAAGTAGTTTCCTTTTACGTCCTGGCCACAAAGCTTATATGAGAAAGTTGCATGTTTTTTCGAACTTGCTTTGACAAAAAATACCATGTTTCCAAAAATTGTTCACTTCACAATTACCAAATAAACTATACCGGCAATTATATGCTACACTTTGGTGGCTATACAAATATATGTACACAGGAAAATTTAAATATAAGGGATGTTATCTGATGTTAAACATTAAAAATCTATTGCTAAAAAAAACAATCGCCATATAAACATTCACGATGGTCTATGGTGCATCAAATAGTTCATCGTGGTGTTTTCATAATTTTTATCTTTCTTGAGTCTTTTAGTGCCCACTTCATCTGTCATATTTGTTTTTTTTTTTACGTGCATAATTAAAAAAAAAAACTCAATGTATGGATCCAAAAACTGTATTTGTTTTGACGGAATACTCCAAAGAGGCTGAGGCCTTTCCGTTTTTCACTGCCCCTAGAGTTAAAGGCTGCTTCGAAACTTGAGTGAGAAGTTAGACACCAATCAATTAGTGGTCGTACACCCGCCATTTGCATGCAGTCTATAGGAACATTGTCCAAATGAGTTAAACTTACCACTGAACTTTTACCACTTTACCTGTCCAACCAAGCATGCTATGTCTCTTGGGGCTTTTGTTTCAGTCGAATGACACCAAAGTTATTAAAAAGTTCATGCAGACATAGTTTCAAATATCCGCTGCCGTTAGACCATAATTGTTTTATGATAAGAATTTTTTGACATTCATTATCTTGTCAACATCTTAATTATTACTTCATCTCAATAAACTTAAAGAATGTGTTCACTTAGTATTTTTTTAGCTTGGATGGCTAAGAATGCATAATATGCATCTCATTAACTTAAAAAATGTGTCAACTCTGTATTTTTTTAGCTTGAACAACAAAAAAAAAAAAACAATGCATAATAAGCATCTCAATTAACTTCGAAAAGGTACCCACCGAGACTTTTTTGAGTTTGAATAACAAACAACGCGCCGTCAGTGTGGAAAGAGTTACGACTTCAACTCACCATCCCAACTTCTGTGGGGTGTTTGGTAACCTCAAATTTAAGATTGAAGGTGATTTGAGATCATTGAGAACCTCTACATATACATATATATAGAGAGGGAGAAAGAGAGAGACGGAGCGATTAAATTGGGAAGCCAGACACTTAGGTTAGCTTTATTTTTTTTGTTAAAAAATAATTTAAATAAAATATAAAATCCTAAACTATTTATAAAAACTATTTTCAAATAAAACATGCTTTGAATAAAGTCATTTTTATAAAAAAATGTTGATTTTTCTATTATTTACGAGAGCTATTCATTTTTTGCTTATTATAAAAACACCATTAAAACCTAAAAGAAGCTAAACTCAACACATATTTTACATTAACATATCCTTAAGATCATATTGGTATGATTAACTTTAAAATAACACTTTAAATATCATATTTAAAGTGTACGGTTTTGGTCTCTCACCTATTGGTGACTGGGATTCATATTTCCGTTGGATGAAAAACCTACTCAACCCTTTCAAGTAATGAATCTCAACATGCGAAAATCTCTTAGAAAAATCAATAAGAATATTTTGCAATAAGATTTGAGGTTGAAAGACATCGACATTTTTCACACATGGACGTTCCTCAAATTAATCTGTAGAAGCAACTGTTCGTCTTTCACCGAGTCAAAATTATATTGGAACGATACGAACCGGAGACCGCTTGCAATTGCAAACACCAACACAAACGAGGGGAGACTGAAGAGACGAGAGAATCGCCCGAACGAGTCGACTCGTTCGGACCGCCCCTCGTTGACCGAGTCATAAGCATCCGTATCGGTTTTGCTGAACGTAAAAGGTCCCCTCGGGCCTCGGCTGCCCTTCCGGAAGAGAGACACCGAAACCATGAGAAGCAGAGGGAATCGCAGCAACGGCTCTGGGAATATCCAGGATTCTTTCATTATTTGCTTTCTTATCCCTCTGTCTTCTCTAACGTAGTTCTCTCGTTCTGGCCCCTTGACGTTGTTATTTAGTTTCTTTAAAATTCCCTTCCTGTATAATCTACCTCTGTAATCCTTGCTACCATGAGAATCGTGCGCAAATCCGTCGTTCCGAACGGCTCCGGCAGCATAAAGGTAAGTATTTTTGTTTTTTTCACTATTTTAATGTGTTTTGATCATACTATTGTTAATGGCTTATATGGTTGGTAACCTTTTTCGTTTCCGGTGTTTATGCAGATTGTTCCAGAGGAAACGGATGACTTGTGGCATGTTTATAACATTGTATCGGTGGGAGATAAAGTTTTAGCTGATACCGTCAGGTGCCCTTCATTTTCTTCTTTTTCTTTCAACTCTTTTGGAATGTTTCGTGGGATTAGTTCAGAAATCCTGAAATTTTAGGTGGTTCAATCGGTTGTTTGATTCTCATGGAAAATTTTAGGAAAGTTCAACGTGAAGTTGCTTCTGGCGGAAGGGACTCGGAGCGCGTGAGGCTCAAGCTGGAGATTCAAGTGCAGGTAGTAAATCATTGCGTATTAATTGTCTATCTTCCTCTCTTTGTCAGTTGTTTGCTCTTTTATAATTACCCAATTGAAATAAGCTCGTGGGATGCTTGCCCTTTCTGTTAAGATTGCATCTTGTGTGAAAAAATGATACATGAATCTTTGGATTGCAATATGAAAGAGAGTGGAAGTCCGATGCTTCTGTTTTAGAATATATTTTGGAGCTTAAATTTGTGGGGATTCTATTTGTGTACTTTTCAGGACATAGATTATGACAATGTGGCTTCAGTGTTGAGATTGCGCGGGAAGAACATTATGGAGAACGAGCATGTTAAGGTGATATTATCTAAATTTATTCTGGCACTTCAATACATTCTGGAGACACTGCTGAGATACAACTATTTGTGTTACATCATTGCAGATCGGGGCATTCCATACCATAGAAATCGAGCAGCATCGACCGCTTGTTTTGAAGAAGGCATGTATTATTTTTTTGAAATTTTCGGCTTTGTCCTCATTAGTCAAGCACTTATGTACTTTATGGCTTATGCGCATAGATTAAGTTCTTTGGTTTTCCATAAAAATCATAGCCATGATAGACAGTCTTTAACTCTGGTTAATTTGATTAATAAATGGGATAAAGTTATCTCTAAACATAACTTATTCTGTTAAGTCACGATCTCAAGATATTATGTGCAACAATGAAGTTTCAACAAGTAAAATAACTAGAAGTACTTCATCCCAAGATCCTGTAATACTTGACAGTTGACACTGTCGTGTGATTCTTATTGCTGTATGGGCTTTGCAAGTTTCACCATCATACTCAATACCAAAACCAAACAGAGAGTCATCTTCACCATTATCACCAAAAGCATAGAAACTAGAGGCATCTAGCATATATTCCTAGATTTCTGTTGCTTATTCTTTTACTCAGTCCAAGGGCAAGCAAGTTTAGTTGGACATATAAACCAAGAATCAGTTTCCTTCTTCTGTGGTCCATCCCTTAATCACATTCTTTCCCACAGTAGCGTCCTTGTTATGAACCTCATCAGATAAAGAGTGGTAAAGGCAGTCCATACATGTAAGGCCTTAGGTGAGCCAAACATGTAGAGCCACCCTAACTAGCTAGTGGCTTCGTGTATTCAGAACGTGACAAAAATGTAAAACTTGTTATCCTTCAGCATGAGAATGTTACATCCTTCTCCCACTGCCGGAAGGATGCATTCACCTTCAATTAACCATGAGGGGGCACTTAAAAGTGGGAGAAAACAATGGAGGGTTGCCACTTCTCCTCCAGTCAAAGAAAGGTGCAAACTTTACCTTCAAATCTGTCTCATCTGTCTGCGTTCCCCTTAAAGCAATGGATAGGATCATATGAATAATCCTTTCAAAATGAGGGGACTATTTTCACATTAAAAAAGGTAAAGATAAGCTATCTAAGGATTCTAGGTGCTTTCTAGGACACAAAATGACAATTGAGGACAAAGTGGATACCTCTCCCTAGGTCTCTGGTGAAAAGCCTTTATGCAAGTCAAATTTCTTGAATAAATTATATAGGAGGACTTATCTAAGATAAGTTTGTCTGCAGTCAAACAACTGAAAGACAATGAGACAGGTAGCTATGCTCTTCCTAAGTTTTAAGACCAACTTTGAAGATGCCTTATGCCAGATTCGAATGGGTCCTTGATAAGTTTCTCATAATGGGAGTTTGTCTTATACTTGGAGAAAACCAGGGGAAAGAAGCAAATGATGGCTATACTCTTCCTTGACAAATATGTCGACTTCGAAAATCAAATGTCTATAGTTCTGTTACTATTCTGGCCTCTGCAGGTAATGCACAAAGAAGGAGATTAGTGATGTAGCAGACATGGTTTGTGTTTCAAAATTCTAAGTTAAGTAGTAACTTACATGTGGAGATTGTTTGGTTGGGTCTAGATCTCTTGGATCGGAGATGGTTGTCTTATTTGTTCAATGATATCTCACTCACCTGGGTTGTCTCTGAAGTTCTAAGTCTTTTGTTATAAGGTTTTGAACTGTGCAACTTATATTCTTGGAACTCTCGTGCATGCAACTTCGGTTGTTTGGATTAGTTTGAAAATTCTTGCTTGGTAGTGACAGCTATGATGCCATTTTCACATCCACTTTTTCTTATTGTACCCACTTATTCTACTTTCTGTTCTTCTTCTTAACTCTAGATTTTGGATTGGTCAAATCAATATTGCTTTTTTCATGTTAATAGATTATTTCATTTTTATAGTGTTTTAAGTTTGTTTTTTATTATATTAGGATGTTTGGGATTCGATGGCTCTTGAAGTATTGCGCCAAGCTTGCGGTATGCCCATTTTTATAGTCTAGATCTAGAAATTATCTAGTATCTTCATAATTAAGTGCAATTGCTAGAGCTTTGAGAAACTTGCTGAACTTGAGATTTATGAAGTATAAAGTATAAACTAAAAAGAAAGCAAGGAATAGAGTACCATTTTAACTTTTAAGTTTAATCTTTCCCCTGCACCTTTTAACTTTTTCTGACCTATATACATACATCTACAGTCTATATATATATATATATATATATATATATAATAAAATAATAATAATAATAATAATAACAATAATGGTAATAATCATAGTAATTCCTATTGTCATATGCTTATTCAACTTATCAAATGCCAGATCCTGGAGCAAGGGCTGATTTAGCAGTTGTTATGATGCAGGAAGGTTTAGCTAACATCTTGTTAGTTGGTAACAGGTAGGAATGCTATCTATATATCTTTTGCTTTTCCCTGAAAAAAATGATGTTGTTATACTCTGTTCTCATTACAGTTGTAGTTTAAATGAACTACTATCTGGGTATTGTCACGGTTGATTAAGTAGAGGCAATAGGAACTCTTATCATTTTACTTATTTATCTTTTAAATTTAACGCTCATGAAGAGACTGCTCTATTGATGAAACTGTTCCATGGTTTCTGGAATTTGCTCTCTTCGTTCTTCTGTTCCATGTAGATCAGATATTTCATTAGCCATACAACTGACATTTTTATAATAATAACAACTAATAGGAAACTATGACAAAGGTATCCTTTTATTTAGTTTACATCTGTACATTTATATTACAATTACAAACATGTTGGGAGTCATCTTAATAAGGTCTGTTACCTTAGAACCTAGTGTTCTTTTCCTTTTTTTCTGTGTTGGGTCCCTCGTGGCCTCTGTTAATGCCATGTAGAACTGAACCAGTAGTTGGGTCAGATGGTCAACCTAAGTGTGTAATAAACCCAGCCCGATATGCCTTGTATATAGTGCAAAGGGATTAACCCTAAAACAAGTAATGATATTTTGGGTACTCATCGAAGGTGGGCTTCTGTAAGTGTTAACAGCAAGAAATTACTTATTGTTAGCTGGCAGCGAAATAAGTACGAAACAAGGAAACCCGCTGCCCTTCTACAGCCACTCCCTATTCCAATCAAAACAGGGAGGATATTTCAATGAATTTAATTGATGGTCTCCCTAAATCAAGAGGGAAATCTGTGGTCCTAGTGGTGGTGGACAGGCTTTCCAAATACACAATTATATACCATTGGCCCACCCTTTTACAGCAAGGTCAGTCGTGCAAGCATTCCAAGATATGGTGGGGAAACTCTATGGCATGCTTCGTCCCATCGTAAGTGATCGAGGCTCCCTTTTCTTAAGTTCCTTTTCGAAGGAGTACTTCCAGCTGTAAGGAACAAAGCTGCAAATAAGTACTCCCTACCGCCCCCAGTCGGATGGACAAACCAAAATCGTCAACAACAGCTTGGAAACGTGCCTTCACTGCTTTGCGGGCCAGTGTCCCAAGGTGTGGGCAGACTATTTATCTTGGGTTGTGTTCACCTACAATACCGGCTGTCATTCTTCTATAGGCATGTCACCATTTGAGGCCGTCTATAGTAGACCTTCCCCAGACCTGTGCAAGTATCAGTTGGGCACTGCTAAGGAGGATGAGTTGGATGCAGATGCACAGTTACACTGCAGAGATGCTATGCTAAGAGATCTTAAACAGCATTTGGCTGCTGCTCGAAATCGAACTGTCATACAATATAACAGGAGACACCGTGATCAGCAGTTCAGCGAATGGGACAGGGTGTACATACGCAGGCCACCTCATGGGCTGATTCCTTCGGGAGCAAACCAGAATCACAAACTGGCTCCCCCTTTGTAGGTCCTTACCAAATCAAAAAGCGAATTGGGTCTTTAGCCTATGAGCGGAGGTTGCTTGATGGAAACCTGACTCAGTATAGTTTAGATTAGCTTGGATCTTATATTCAGATCTGTTTAGGTTATGGATTTGATTTATTTGATGTATATTAGGTTTGGATCTTTTATTTATAGGATCCGAGATCTAATTCGGGTTTTAGGATTAGGCCCCTTAAAAGGACATTTTCTTGTGATTAGTGCTCATTGGCATTGTCAGAAACCCTAATTTTCTTTGATTATTGATTCCCTTGTTTTTCCTATACTTTTCTTCTTTGTTTGCATTCCTTGGTGCCCTTCACAGTTCACGCAGAGATTAGAGTGAGAAACTTTAATCACTGGTGTCAGATTGGTATCAAAACCTAGATTTTTTTTCCTTGATCTTCACAATGGCTGAAGTCTTGAGGAGCGACTAAGGCTGGGCAGCGGGCCGGGCCACTGGCAGGTACCCAGCCAGACTTGGGCCCGGGCCTGGAAAAAAGGGCACCGGGCCGGCCCGGCCCGGCCCGGTTGGGCCCGTAAGCCCGGGTGGACCCGATAAAATTTTTAAATATTTATTTTATTATGATATATATATATATAAGTATGATATTTTATTATGATTAATTACATTTATATATTATTTTATATTAAAAAATATTTTTTAATTTAATCGGGCCGGGCTCGGGTTTGAATGGTCGGGCTAGGCCAGGCCCGGGTTTTGGGTGTCGGGCCGGCCCTATGCCTAGGCTTAGGAACTACTTTGGAAAAATCTAAAGAAAAAGAATAAGAAAATTTAAAAAAAAAGCTTGAAGATCTTGTGTTTCGATTAGTTTGGATCCTATATTTGGATCCATTTAGGTTATAGATTTGATTTATTTGATGTATGTTGGGTTTGGATCTTTTATTTATAGGATCCGAGATCCAATTCAGCGCTTAGGATTAGGTCCCTTAAAAAGGCATAATTTCTTGTGATTAGAGATAATTGGCATCGTGAGAACCCTAATTTCCTTTGATATTGATTTCCTTGTTCTTCCTGCACCTTTCCCCTTTGTTTGCATTCTTTGGTGCTTTTCCCGTGGATATTAGAGTGAGGAACTCTAATCACTGCGTCAAAGCCTCATACACCCAGTATTTCATGTTTCCAAACCAAAGGCCTTCTACAATCGGCCCAATGAAGAAGAAATAGCTATGGCACCAATTCTGATGAAGAATTCTCAGATAACCCCCTTCAGAAGGTTGGGCACGTGCAAAGTCAGCAACAATGGGAAGGAAGAGGCAAGTGGCTGATTGAGTGGTTGAGCTACGAAGATCTCCGACCCACTTGAGAACCAGTCAACGAGATCCAGAGGCATTTCCCAGAATTTTCACCTTGAGGACAAGGTGCTTTTGTTGGGGGGAATAGTTGTTAGGAGTTGGTCCAGATCAGTGGACCTCGAGTCATCTTATAATAAGGCCTGTTACTTTAGAACCTAGTGTTTTCTACTTTTCTTTCTGTATCGGGTCCCTCATGGCCTCTGTTAATGCCCTGTAAAACTGAACCAGTAAGTGGGTCGGGTGGTCAACCCAAGTGTGTAATAAAGCCAACCCAATATGCCTTATATATAGTGTGAATAGATTAACTGTAAAACGAGTAATGATATACTGGGTACTCATCGAAGCTGGGCTTCTGTTGATATACTTATTGTTAGCTGGTTCTAACAAAACATTAGCGATCAGAATAAACTGGCATCATATGAGTTTCTATGTTGGTTATCTAGCTGACATTTATCAATGTGCTGTACATGTTTTGCTAGAGAAACCTATTCAGAGTGCCATGGTGGCCGTATAAGCTTCCTTATCCTCTTCTTCATTATTAGAATTATTTATTATTGTTATTTGTTAATATCATTGAAGTTATCCCTTATTAAATGGTGAGTGGATCAAAATCTGATGGGAGGAAAGTCGACACCTATTTTGCAAAAAAATTACTCACCCTATTCAAATGAACAAGGAGCACTTGATTTTCTCTAAGAGGCAACCCGGTACATTCATAGGACCAAAGTGAGAATGAACATAGTGTAGAAACCAATCTAGAATTCTAGATACTACATTCCTCAGCAGACAAATGGGTAGGATTACATGCTCATTAGTAATAGAGGTCTGTTAGGGCAGCCTGTCCAATCGGCACCTTGGTAAATAGCAATTATTGGTGATAAGCTCTAGTTATAAATATCATAATTTTTGTATCATGTGCATTTGTCCATATACAATTATAGCTGTACAGGAACTATAATGTTTTTATGGTAGTTTTTCCATCTTCTTCCACGTCTATCACATGCTTACTGCTTCTCAAAATAATGGATTTCATTCTTTAAAACATAGCATTAATTATTGGCATTAATAAGAGCCAATTTTTTTGACAGCATAACAACAACACGTTCTAGGATAGAGGCATCAATTCCTCGGAAGCACGGGCCTGCTATTGCTGGTTATGAGAAGGTATTTTTTGTCAATTATGTCATCTGACTTTGGGTAGGTATTTTCTTATTCAGCAACTAAACTTTTTGTTTTCCTAAAATATCACTTAGCATGCATGAAACAGATTGTTTTTACTTTGGGGCTCTGCCTAAAGTTTTGTTTGCCATTAAAGAGAGGTAATAAATTGTCTTTGCTTACTTGACAGGCACTGAATAAGTTCTTTGAGAATGTTCTTCAGGTTAGTTTGTTTTAATAGACGTTACTTTATTATATTTTTATTATATAATTTTAAATAATATTTTTTTCATTATTCTTGCTCATACAAGGCTCCTATTGCATCTGACGACTTTCTCTCACTTGTAGGCAGTCCTAAAGAATGTTGACTTCAAAGTTGTTCGCTGTCTTGTGCTTGCAAGTCCTGGTTTCACAAAGGTTTTTGCTAAACTCTGCATATGTTTCTAAATTGTGTACAGTAGAAAATGGGAGTAGGCCAACGGTACTGAATGGTTGCTGTCACTAAAGCTCAGAGACAGACATGGAGTGCTGAGACAACTTCTCAAGCAAAAACTTTTGAAAATCTTATAATTAAGTGTGACATGTAGAAACTAGATAATGATATAAATCTCGTGATATTATCTGAAATTTATTTGCTTAAAAGCTAGTTTTTTTTTTCTTTCCCTTTTCTGTTTTGTTTTTTCAATTATTGTTTAGAATGCATTAATTGCTGAGATTTTCCAAGCTTTAGTAGTAAAGTATTAATATTATAAAATTCTTCCTTGTGAAAATAGCGCCAAGATTCATATTCATGATTCCGATCATTATGGATTCTTGTTGTTTCACTACAATATATTACGGTTGGTCTTTGAGTGTACCTTGACAAGCAGTCACAAAGACATACATATTCAGATCATGGAACTCACAGATTCTGAACGAAGCTAAAGAGCTCTTTATTGGAGGTCATATGTATATGGGTCAAGCATTAGATGGAGAAAATCAAATAAATTCAAGCCTGAGCAGTGAATATCCTGCCTTTGAAAGGAATTAAAAGTAATCTCGGGGTGGTAAACCAATTTTTAGTTTGTTTTGCGCATGTCCTTATGAACAGAATTGGCATTGTTTAGCAGAAAACTTGTGATACTTTGATAATTTGAGCTAACCCTCAAGTCAATGACAGCCTCTTTCAGATAAGAACCAATGTTATTCTTAAGGGAAGAACTTGCATCGGTATCTCAATTCAATTAAGCACTCAGATGAGGATTTTCATATAGGATAACATGGAGTATAGGATGGAGGAGTATAAGATATGGGGTGTGTGTGGCTCATTCATTTGCTAACATTGAGGTTGTGGGCTGCTATAAATCCTTTTGTTGTCTGGTCTGTAAGGGTGTTTACTGTTCTGATCTTTGCCTTCAAAGTCATTCTCACTCCATAGACACTGGCAGTCAGGTGAAGCCAGGGGTGGAGCTAGGATTTTTTTTAGGGGCGGGCTGAACAGTCCAACCTCTGCATCCGGGTAGGGCCAAACTGAATTCGAATCCAAACAATATATGGCGCAACTAAAAATTTATAATTTTTTCAATGTAATTTATTTTTTTCCAATTGGCTGGGGTGGGGCCATGGCCCAGGTGGCCCTCCCCCTCCCTCCGCCCCTTGGGTGAAGCGGACAAGCTTCACCTTGGGAGTGGAGTGGTAGTGACTGTAGGTTCTCTGAAGGCATTGAGTTCTTAATGATAAAATGATTGACTACTCTATTGTCAAAAGATACCCTCTAACAAAAAAGAGTAATTTGAAGAAACAGATATATGCTACATTATACAAGACAATGTCCAAAAGGTTGGACTTGGAAGCAGAAAAGAATATAGTTTAGATTGTTTGATCTGTACCTAACAGTGAAAAAATTGCATGTAGTGCATAACAAATTTAACCAGGTATCTTGGTGGTACTTTGGACTTCCGAATAAGAATCACTAATTAGCTCTATTAGTAACTTTTTCTACTATATAGGCACTGGTAAACAAATGAGAAAATAGACGGTGGTGAAAAAGTACAAAACGATTTGATGGGTTAGTAAATATTCCATATGCCATAGTTATGTTCGTTGCACACTAATCGATGATCATGATTACTTAGAAAATTCTGATCACGATCAGGTTGGCTACAGCTTTTTCTTTTTGACATGACCATTGTAATCTTTTTGGGTTCCCCCATGATTATCCATGTCCATATGGGTTGGCTTTCTTTTATGATTCAATGAGTGAATTGCTTGTCCTCTTGAAAGATATGGTAATTGTTTGAACATTTTTATCCTTTTTCCCTGTCACAAAATTAAATTGCTGTTCTTGTCTGCTCGGAAAACTTCTTTCACCTTGATAGACATGATGTCAAATTGTCGTTCTCTTTTATACATCTGTAAAGGTTACTTTTTTGATGCATATCAGGACCAATTTCACAGTTTTTTGCTATTAGAGGCTGAAAGACGAGAGCTTAGATCGATAATTGAGAACAAGTCACGCATTCTTCTAGTCCATTCATCATCCGGCTACAAGTATGCTTGTGAACAAGTTGAGGTTTTATATAGTTCGGATGTAATTTGTGCTTCTTGATTAAGCTTTACCTTTTTATTTGTCTAGAGGATTTCTGGCTAATTTAATGGATTACCATATTATTCCATGTATTCATGTCGCACATGGTACATAAGTTTTCATGTGGTACACTGCAAGCCTATAATGTTGCATGAAGGTCATAAAAAATATCTGATTGAGCCCATCCTAGTTCTACATATTATATCATGGCTCCATGTTCACTTACGCCAATTTCATTATGAGGATTGATATGTGGAGTTGCAAAAAGGTTCATGTGTTCACATGATCAATGTACTTTGAATGTGTTGATTCTGCCAGGATATATAAATATTGAACAAGTGACTCAATATAGTGCCTTACGAAGGAACATATTGTTGTATATGATGCTTTTATTCATGTAAGAAACATAGATTGTTCTCTCTTCTAGGAAATTGGTATCCGAGGCTGCTCATAGGTCCAAAAAGTGATCTAGTTCTATTAACTATGATTCTTGATTTATTTTAATGGTTGAATTGTCATCATACTTGATAGTTTCTTTATGTGCGATTGTTATATAATTCATGATGTGTTTTATTTTCCCTAGTTTTTAATTGGTGCCAAATACTTGGGTGGTGTTTTCATATTTCACTTCTGTATTGATTAGGCATAGTTTAAGAGAGGTTCTGGATGCTCCAAATGTCATGTCAATGATAAAGGATACAAAAGCTGCTCAGGAGGTAATGGAGAAAAGAATTTATCTTTTTTGGTACTGATAAGCTTAGTCAACTGTGAACGTTGAAGTTGTTTTGGCTTCTTTTTTTAGGTTCGAGCACTTAAAGACTTCTTCGAGATGCTGTCTAATGTGAGCTTCTGAAGTTTAAGTTTCCTGATGAGATTAGCCTTTTAGTTTGCGAGTTTTTGGAATGCAGTTTGCATATTCCATTAGTCTGCTACATGAAACGTCCCTTTTTCCTTCTTTTATAAATGTATGGAGATGCTTTCTTATGGTGAATCTGGGCCAATGATTTCTTCAATGCTATCTACAATAATCATGCAAACTAAGTTTTTCTCTTGGATTGTTGTTAGGATCCTGCTCGTGCTTGTTATGGACCTAAGCATGTTGAATTTGCACATGAAAGGATGTCTATTCAGACGCTTCTTATTATTGATGACCTTTTCAGGTAACAATTGTACAATGAAGTGCGTGTAGCTGCCTCCATGTAGCTGGATGTAATTAAAATGCTTGAGTTATAGTTTTTTCTAATTATATTACAAATTCATGGATCTCAAGACCAGGCGCTAGCATCTTTTTTCTTCTATTGCTGTTTTAGTTAATCATTTAGAGATAGGAAAGAAATTGTTTCCAGATATGTAATCTATTGGATTTCAAATTGGTTGGTTAGGCTTATCTCGTTTGATTTACTAAAAGATGACATGGTGTAAGCAATGTTATTAGTCTTAACATAAACTAAAGCAATATTGACTGAGACATGATTTCCATGTCTCCATGTTTCCGAGGAAAAGAACATTTTTAGGTCAAAACTGTGACCTTGGTACGGAGTACCTATGGCATGAGTAACTTTTTTCCCTGGTTATTTCAAGTGTATTCCATGGCATATATTTTTCGATTTAAACAGTATTGATACAATATATAGTCAAGTATCATGAATCTGTTTGCTTGATTATTCGTTCTAAATATTTTCAGTAAAATGGAATAAACCTTCCGGTTTAGTTCATTGTTGCTCTTTTTTCCCATGTATATACGACAAAACAAGATGCTGCAGTTAGCAGGCGCTAGCATCTTTTTTCTTCTATTGCTGTTTTAGTTAATCATTTAGAGATAGGAAAGAAATTGTTTCCAGATATGTAATCTATTGGATTTCAAATTGGTTGGTTAGGCTTATCTCGTTTGATTTACTAAAAGATGACATGGTGTAAGCAATGTTATTAGTCTTAACATAAACTAAAGCAATATTGACTGAGACATGATTTCCATGTCTCCATGTTTCCGAGGAAAAGAACATTTTTAGGTCAAAACTGTGACCTTGGTACGGAGTACCTATGGCATGAGTAACTTTTTTCCCTGGTTATTTCAAGTGTATTCCATGGCATATATTTTTCGATTTAAACAGTATTGATACAATATATAGTCAAGTATCATGAATCTGTTTGCTTGATTATTCGTTCTAAATATTTTCAGTAAAATGGAATAAACCTTCCGGTTTAGTTAATTGTTGCTCTTTTTTCCCATGCATATACGACAAAACAAGATGCTGCAGTTAGCAGGCGCTAGCATCTTTTTTCTTCTATTGCTGTTTTAGTTAATCATTTAGAGATAGGAAAGAAATTGTTTCCAGATATGTAATCTATTGGATTTCAAATTGGTTGGTTAGGCTTATCTCGTTTGATTTACTAAAAGATGACATGGTGTAAGCAATGTTATTAGTCTTAACATAAACTAAAGCAATATTGACTGAGACATGATTTCCATGTCTCCATGTTTCCGAGGAAAAGAACATTTTTAGGTCAAAACTGTGACCTTGGTACGGAGTACCTATGGCATGAGTAACTTTTTTCCCTGGTTATTTCAAGTGTATTCCATGGCATATATTTTTCGATTTAAACAGTATTGATACAATATATAGTCAAGTATCATGAATCTGTTTGCTTGATTATTCGTTCTAAATATTTTCAGTAAAATGGAATAAACCTTCCGGTTTAGTTAATTGTTGCTCTTTTTTCCCATGCATATACGACAAAACAAGATGCTGCAGTTAGCAGGCGCTAGCATCTTTTTTCTTCTATTGCTGTTTTAGTTAATCATTTAGAGATAGGAAAGAAATTGTTTCCAGATATGTAATCTATTGGATTTCAAATTGGTTGGTTAGGCTTATCTCGTTTGATTTACTAAAAGATGACATGGTGTAAGCAATGTTATTAGTCTTAACATAAACTAAAGCAATATTGACTGAGACATGATTTCCATGTCTCCATGTTTCCGAGGAAAAGAACATTTTTAGGTCAAAACTGTGACCTTGGTACGGAGTACCTATGGCATGAGTAACTTTTTTCCCTGGTTATTTCAAGTGTATTCCATGGCATATATTTTTCGATTTAAACAGTATTGATACAATATATAGTCAAGTATCATGAATCTGTTTGCTTGATTATTCGTTCTAAATATTTTCAGTAAAATGGAATAAACCTTCCGGTTTAGTTAATTGTTGCTCTTTTTTCCCATGCATATACGACAAAACAAGATGCTGCAGTTAGCAGGCGCTAGCATCTTTTTTCTTCTATTGCTGTTTTAGTTAATCATTTAGAGATAGGAAAGAAATTGTTTCCAGATATGTAATCTATTGGATTTCAAATTGGTTGGTTAGGCTTATCTCGTTTGATTTACTAAAAGATGACATGGTGTAAGCAATGTTATTAGTCTTAACATAAACTAAAGCAATATTGACTGAGACATGATTTCCATGTCTCCATGTTTCCGAGGAAAAGAACATTTTTAGGTCAAAACTGTGACCTTGGTACGGAGTACCTATGGCATGAGTAACTTTTTTCCCTGGTTATTTCAAGTGTATTCCATGGCATATATTTTTCGATTTAAACAGTATTGATACAATATATAGTCAAGTATCATGAATCTGTTTGCTTGATTATTCGTTCTAAATATTTTCAGTAAAATGGAATAAACCTTCCGGTTTAGTTAATTGTTGCTCTTTTTTCCCATGCATATACGACAAAACAAGATGCTGCAGTTAGCAGGCGCTAGCATCTTTTTTCTTCTATTGCTGTTTTAGTTAATCATTTAGAGATAGGAAAGAAATTGTTTCCAGATATGTAATCTATTGGATTTCAAATTGGTTGGTTAGGCTTATCTCGTTTGATTTACTAAAAGATGACATGGTGTAAGCAATGTTATTAGTCTTAACATAAACTAAAGCAATATTGACTGAGACATGATTTCCATGTCTCCATGTTTCCGAGGAAAAGAACATTTTTAGGTCAAAACTGTGACCTTGGTACGGAGTACCTATGGCATGAGTAACTTTTTTCCCTGGTTATTTCAAGTGTATTCCATGGCATATATTTTTCGATTTAAACAGTATTGATACAATATATAGTCAAGTATCATGAATCTGTTTGCTTGATTATTCGTTCTAAATATTTTCAGTAAAATGGAATAAACCTTCCGGTTTAGTTTGTTGCTCTTTTTTCCCATGTATATACGACAAAACAAGATGCTGCAGTTAGCAGGCTTTTTCCGTATAGAAGGTCCAATGATAAAATATGCTTACGATAAGTAATGTTGAGAACTGATACTAGGCTTCAGATATGTTGGAACATACAAGAACTTTTGAAGCCAGTTTACTCCCATCTCTTCTCTCTTTGTTGTGTACATGGAACAAATTTTTTTACGATTCAAATTTTTTAGATTCCCAGAAGCTTGTGTTGTTTAGTGACATTTACAGGAAGTTCATAGTTTTTGTTACTAAAGCGGATCAACTGTAATCATTGGATACTTGTTTCCTCAGAAGTTCTGATATTAAGACAAGGCAAAAATATGTGAATTTGATCGACTCTGTCAAAGATTCAGGGGGCACAGCACATGTCTTCTCTTCCATGCACGTCTCTGGTGAACGTAAGGCCTAAGTTCATGTTCATTCTCTGCATTTCTTTCCCTATGAATTTTCCTCACTTATGCCCCCCCTGTGGTGCATTTGCAGAATTAGCACAACTGACTGGAATTGCAGCTATTTTAAGATTTCCGTTGCCCGACCTCGAAGACATAGAGATGTGAAGCTGGTTCCTGTATTCTATCCATGCAATATAAAAGAGTTCCTAGCTTCTGTTGTCCCTGCATAAATGATACAAAAGTATCTTCTCCATCCAAGCATTTGTAGGCTTTAAAATTTATGTGCGGTTTTTCATGTTAGTAAGATTGCAATAATGACTTTAATTTTGTGGAATGCATTTTATTGTCCTGCTATTATTCTGTTCATGGACTTGCAAAACTGGCTCTTACCTTCTGTTATCTTGCAAACTAGTTTCTTTTGCTGAGGCCTTCACCATTGCAAGTGAACACCATGCCTGAAATTAAGGGTGGGACAATGGGCTGCACTGCAGCTAGTGGGGCCAAGTTTGGGCCTGGTTTTGATCAGACTATTGACCATGTTGTGAATAATGTGGCACAGTCAATTAAGACCCATTTAACATAATGGGCAAGCCATGACCAGGCTTGGTCACCTGATGGTTTGGCTCAGTGAAGCCTGATCTGTCCATGGCTCGTCAAGCTCATCCAAAAGTTCAGTTGACATGACCATATGACTTGTATCTAGCGCTAAAAAGTACTCTACTTTCTGGCAGCAGCTTTCGAAGATATTCAACAGAAGTTCATATTGTCCTTGGAACTTTCTGTGTCTTGAAACAATCAACGCCTGCCAAGCGAGTTACGGCTTGATAAATTTCCACTTTGCTAGAAGAAACAGGATGTTCTTGCAAAAAGATAGGTATTTTTAAACATTTTTATATGTAATTTTTTGGGGAATGCCATTGATCAGAATCATCATGCAGAACAAGGATTGGGTGTATTAGGAAACACGAGAAACGCCGGCATGTCTCGTAGCCATTTTTTATGGATGTTGACATTGGGGCCGTACGGGAGCCGAGTCGGTCGAGCGAGCTCGAATCGACTTAGCTTATATATGGCTTGGCTTGAGCTCAGGTATAAGGACCGCTTGAGCTCGATTGGATAGACCAAGTTCTGGTTTGAGTTTTACACGTTTACGAACTCCTCATTTGACTTGATCTTGATTGGTTTTAAGCTTAAAAATAATAAAAAACCTTAGAAAAGATAAAAAAATATTAAAATCTTGAGGAGAAATACAAGAAAATCGCGACACATTCACCATAAGCTCGTGAAATTTTTAGTTTTAGCGAGATTTTCAAAAACTCAGGGGAGAAAATCACGAAAAACATGCGATAAATCTGAAACAGTTCGTGAGATTTTCAAAATCTCGTGTTTTTCCATTTTTTTCATTTTACTTGATTCTCTCGTAAATATGGTGAGACTTTTGAAAATCTTGCAATATCTATGACACTGCCTTAAACCCATCTTTTAGAAAATGAATCCGATTGTATAATTCTACGTTCGGAGCCTAAAATTTTGGCTGGAGGGGCAGTGATTTAATATGTTTAATGTTTTAGGAGAGATAAAATTAAACAAACTTTATGCAGCTGGTGTAGGCAACTGCCCACACCCACCGCCATGTGGCTCCGCCACTTTAAGCAAACTCACTAACGAGGTGCCCTAACTATCTCTTGACTCCAAGTCAAAGAGATGCATCCAGATGGTATACTGCCATTCAAAGTGATTCTAGTGGCTAAGC
The DNA here is from genome assembly GCF_008831285.2 of Nymphaea colorata. Lineage (NCBI taxonomy): Eukaryota > Viridiplantae > Streptophyta > Magnoliopsida > Nymphaeales > Nymphaeaceae > Nymphaea > Nymphaea colorata. Next base: position 8,974,337 of record NC_045139.1, read on the forward strand.
AATATATTTTTTGGCAGAGAGGTGCCAATTTAGAAAAAAAATTAGATTCTTCAAATGCATAAAAAAAAATGATTGAGACACCAACATGAAAATAATAAAATTTGTGGGACAGTGTGTGCAACTGCTACACAACCCCACATGCAGCTTCATCCCAGTGGCGGAGCCAGAAATTTTTGGCTATGGGGCACTAGTACATAGTTTGTGAAAAAATTTTCTGTTATTTTAAAAATAAAGCAAATATTGGCGTGGGCAACACAGGGGTGAAGCTGGGTTGAGACTCCATTTCATATGGAGTTTTCTTGAGCTGGCGTGGGCAGGCGCCCACACCTGCCCCACGCTGGCTCCGCCACTGCTTCATCCCTCAGCGATGTAAGGGACGACCAAAGGCGGGGAAGGGGAAATGTAAAGAACATCAAATAGAAAGTTTTTGTAAAATAACAACGGGAAGAGTAACAACGAGTGCCCGTCTAGCTCAGTTGGTAGAGCGCAAGGCTCTTAACCTTGTGGTCGTGGGTTCGAGCCCCACGGTGGGCGTCTTTTCATCGTCTTGAATTTCTTTTAAATGTTTTTCCGCGCGCTTTATTCTCTTAACACCTACAAATGAAAAAGCTTTTCATGTCCAATGAAGTTTCATCCACTTTGTTCAAACAAACCAAAGAGTTGTCCGTCCAAAAAAAAAAAAAAAAAATGTCGTGGAAGAATTGCCTATAAAATGTGCTTCAGATTTTCGTTTTCTGCTTATGCTTAATCTGCAGTTACGATGCCTAATCTGGATAGAAAAATCTGAGAATCTTATGACAGATTTTAACATGTAGACTGGATGCGAATTGTTGGGTTATGTAAACATTAAATTGAAAAAATTGAAATCTTAATTATATTTCTAAACAATGGAATTACTCTAAAAAATTGTAAGAAATTCAATTTAAGGAAACTTATTTGTTTATTCATTTGAATGACATTTCAACTTAATCTCCATCATTAAATCTTCTTAAATTCAACTGTCCAGATAATTCCTAGCAAATCTAACATATAAGGATCAAGTAGCTAGCTATATATATATATATATGTTCAAGATTTAGAAATGAGATTCTTTGATTTCTCAATGGAGATGCTTTGCCTCAATAACTCTTGATCTATATACCAACTAGTAATGGTCGATCTTCTACCACCAACAACAGTGCAGATGTTTTATCCGCAAATATGAACTAACAACCTCACAAAATAAGAAAATGGCAGCAAAAATACAAGCATTTGCCTTCAATGAGTGGCCTACAATGGTAACCTAACTTTTCCATTTATTTTATCTAAAAAATGCAAACAAGAGAGGAAAACTAAACGGCTGCCTAGGACTCGTTGATTTGCTTCTACCCATAGCTATTAGCTTCGACTTTGATCGTCCATGGATATGCATAGGCGGCTTCATGTCAAAGATTATTGTTTGGAACTGAATGGACCAAGGGGGTTTCTTGTAGCTGAATCTCATCAGGCGATCTGTTCCTCGCGTGAGTGTTAGAAACCACGGATGGTGTCGCCGGATTGCTCATCGGACCGACGGCTTTTCTCCTTCTGGCCTTTTGAGCCCATCCTGCAAGGTTTTCTTGGACATGCACGTCGAAGATCATCTTCTTAAACGAGCTCCCCATCTGCAATTTCCCTCTCAAAGATCAGCACAGAGCACAGATAAAAGGATATGTTAGATCCATCTCGATCTCATTTATACCTGGGTGACGAGGGCGTAAAGTGGGAGGGTGCTGAAGCTGCATAGAACTTGGATGATCACCCTATCAACAAGAAATAAAACCACAGAATGTGTGAGAAACTGGACTTTCTCTGCAGTAGAAGACTCGAAATCAGGAGAGACAGAGAGAGAACCTAAAAGCTAATAGAATCTCACAGCACCAAAGTGAAGTTTCCCCAGAGTACAAGAACCAAAATCAAGAGAGGGAGAGACAGAGAGAGTACCCAAAAATTAATCTGGGAATAACATAGCTGACTTTCCCCATAATGCAGGAGTCGAAACCATACGTGACCTGCAACCAACAAACCAAATGAAGTTGGCAAATTAAGGCCAAAATCGTGTTGATCATGGCGGACATTGAACGCCAGAGTTCTAGATTTCATACCCACAACCAAAAGAAGAAGGCGATCTCGAAGGCGTTCTGGAAGAGGATGAAGTGAATCAGGTAGAGGACGACGCGAGGTTTTCCGAACCAGAAGTGATCATCTGAGGGTTGAACCACCAAGTCTCCTTCTATGGCGGTGTGTTTCTCGGCAACTTCTTTAGCCAACTGAGTGATTACGTGTTCGAGTTTTGTGCCCACGGCTAGCAGAAGCTGCAGAACAACGGAGAATGAAAAGAAAAGAAAGAGATTAGATGACTGCTGCGGCATATGAACAAGCTAAGTATTATATTATAGCAAGTGCATTTTCTAACTTTCCCAATGTAGTCAAGCCCTTAAAATGATTGCTGATGATGAAATTAAACATTACTATACACTCATTGTTCATCATTATGTTCATTATTGAGTATATGTACATTGAGTATATATAGATTTCATGTATATGTAGATTTCATGCTGCAGTAAGAAGATATACTTACAATTAAAGGAATGAGCGTTATCCAGAAAAATGTATGCCACCCTGAAATAAGGAGAAAGAAAAAATATCATTGATCAAGCATATTAAAATTTGACACTACAGTAAGAAGGTGGGTATAGAAAAAGAAATTTCTCATTGAATTGGCCCTTTTCTTTTGTCAAGAGAAGCCGTCTTACTTGTAGATAGTTAGGAAACATGAAATTATAAATTACATTATAAAGTAAAATATCATAAGAATTAGTTTACAACAATTTGTTTTCACGAATTAAGTTGCAGTAACTTACCCCCAACGTTGATTAATAAGAAGAGAATGACAATTCCCCATAGATACCAGCTGCGAGGCAAGAGGATGAAGCATAGTCAGCTTATAAAATTTGGCAAATAAATGCCAAAAACACTATAAAAAGAAAAATATATCAGATTTACCTTATGCCGACAACTTTCTTAAAATCAGCTTCATATGCACGCACCATATACCTGTGGAAATTGAATTGTGGGTTCCCTCTGCAGTGCGTCTAGAAGGAAGGCAAGTAACCGTGTAAATAAAGCTTTAATAAGAAACGTTAAATTCAATTTCTTAATATTCAAATTCGTATTTAAATCAAACATACCATAATGAACCCCAGACGCAGTGTCGTGTAATCAGGCTTGGTTACTGATGAATAAAATTGTTTTACGAAGGAATGCTTGAAAAGAAGAACAAAAGAAAAAAAAACAAAAGTCAGTCGGCCAATTTTAAGATTTCAACAAATATTAACATTAACCACAAAAATTAAACTTCGTATGCATGTTACGTTGAAGAGCAACCCTAATGTGAAGATGCTTTTATAAATAATGAAAGAAATTGTTAGCGATCTTAATGCTTGAAGAGGTATAGACATATAATCAGGGGTAAAGCCAGAAATTTTTTTTTTATGAGGAGGTCAAATTAAAGTTTTTAAATTTTGATTAGAATTGAAATATCATTTTTCAAAATTTATATATAAAATTTTAAAAGATTTTTTTTTATTTTTTATAATTTTTTTTGAGGTGGGGTCCAGGTCCTCCTAGTCACATGGGGACTTGGGTAGGGTCCCCATGCCCGCATTAGCATATTGACACGTTAACCTGACTATTCTTTGGATTGAAACCAATCCAAATGACTTATTTTCACTTGATTTATCTTGTTTCTAACTCAAATTTCATTCTTTTTGTAGATTATTGGTTATTAACTTGTATTATTTTTATTTGTATTACTTATATATATATATATATATATATATTACCATATTCCAATACCCATATTTTCTACAATTGGCATGGTTAATACCTGAACCCATTTGATTTAGGGAAGGCTTATGATTCTCATAAATAAAAGTGGAAGGAATATCAAAAAAGGGAAACTAATTGAAGACTTGAAAATAAATGAAGAGAAATGATATATGTTCTTACATGATAACGAAATCATCTTATTCAAAAGGAAAGAACAGAGAACTGGAAGTCAAGGTAATGGCTTTAACTCCACAGGCTTGTTTACTTCTCGAGGATGATTACGCTAATGAGGAACAATGAACTTATAGAATCGATTGACATCGCGAAAAAAACGTAAGAAGATGCAATAATAATTCATATGATGCACAATGAAAGAACTTACCAACCAACTATTGCCTTTTAAAGCTAAGGAGTGCTCCTTAATGAAATCGTGGTGCTGAACATGCGTGACCTTGGATTGTGGATCTACATCATCACAAACAAACACGTTGGAAAAAAAGATCGGTAATCATTATCTACAAACTACCAGTTAAACTATTACATTAACTAGACAATAATTCTTTATAATTAAAGAGAATTTTATTTAGCTGTTCCCCTTTGAATTATGAATTTCACGATCGGGGTAGCTAAACAGTGACATTAAACTAAGCCTGGGCTTGGGGCCCTGGCATCTGATGGGTAATTGGTTCGACAGGGCCGATAAGGATAAGGTGCAATTTATTTTTTGTATTTTTATTTAATAATAAAAATATTTTATTATTAAAAATATATTTTATGTTTATTTTGTTTATTTTATATTAATATATATATATATATTATTTTAATTGGGCTAGGTCGGGACTTGGGTTTTTGGCATCTCGCCGACCCGATGCCCAGGCCTACGTTAAACTTAAGGGCTTGGTTGGCAAATGGAAAAGTATGCAAAACTGTCATAAAAGTTAGAGCAGATTTATAGAACACTTTTTAAGGTGTCCTATGAATCTACCCAAAATTTTCAGTCATATTCATAAAACACAATTCCATGCTGCTAAGTAGTTTTGAAAAGTTGATTTTCACTTCCTTATATTATCCTTCAAATAAAAAAAAACTTCAAAAAAATGCCCAAAATCGAGCGTGTTTTTTTGCCAATAATTGCTAAACAGTTAGTTTCCTGCTAAACGTCCGGCTGTTTTTGAAATGTAGGGACTGAATATCAACAAACTTATTCTTGAAAAAGAAAAATGTCATACTGCTGTCTTCGGCATTGTAGTTATTCTTGGCAATCGAGTCCTCCCAAATTCTCCACTGACGAATCTGGTGAAGAATAAGAAGGTACACACATAAATGAATGGTTTGATAGATACAAACTTGATTGCATGAAAAAAAATACATAATTGTTAGGAAAAGAGGCTTCTTGAGAGTTACCTTCAAACCACCCAAACATATGGTAACGACGCTGAGAACAACATGAGTGATGGCCAACACAAAGATGAAAATGTGCAGCTGATGTATTGCTTCAATTGATAACAGTTGTTCCTTCCCCTGGTAAAGATCAAATGAGATTGTAAAATTGCTGTATCGGTAGCAAATGCAACTCTAAAAGTAATTCAATCAGTTGAAAACTAGAGAGTTGATAATATTAGAATCCACATTGCAACCATTTCATGGTGTCAAGAATGAAGGTTGGGTTTGGTTTGGATGATACATTAAAAAACCCACATTATGCGAAAATTAGGGTTTGTAAAACCTAGTTTGTGTGTTTGGATGACTAGACAAAAACTGGCGTTTTTTGTGAATGACTTACAGGGGGATGACAAGCAGTGGCGGAGCCAGAAAAATTTTATGGTGGGGCACTGATTCAAAGGTTTTCATACCTGAAAGGGCACTTACATATATAACAAAGTAAATATCAAACGATCTTAAATGGCAAGCAGGCGTGAAGTTACATTTGGCTAAAGGGCATTATAAAATTTTATATTTTTAAAAAGTACCAATATAAAAATGAGAAAAATTATTCTAAAACACCAACCAATATGGAAACAAAATCCTTTTTGGGTTTGTGTGGATAATTGCCTCACTTAGCCTATACCTGCCTCCCCCCTCATGTATGCATACCAATATATTTGATTTGGATTGGACATCCGACCGATCTGTTTTGAAAGAATCAGATATGGACAAAAAATTTAATTTCCGATTAAGAAATTGAATCACATTCAAAATTAAAAAAAGACATCCGATGGGACTTGGATATACGTAAATGGAATCGGATTCATATCTGATGTATATTTACACAAGTGTCTTATATCTGATACTCTTACATTTTGAAAATCGGCCAAATTCGATACAAAATTCAGATTCGAATTCATACATAAATATAAAAATTGGATTTAAATGGGATTCAAATTATGAAATTGGATTTCAAGATTCACATATGACTTTGTTTGTATTCTAATCCGAATATATGCATATTCGAGAAAACAAATATAGTTAATGATATATCTGATTGATCAATTGACATCCTAACTCGGAAATTGCAAGGTTATTTTTATTTACTCCCTTTTGAAGACTGCATTATCTGATAATTAAGTTATACATTATCACTCACTCACCTTCTTCTCGCAATGGTTTTCGGATTCTGTCTCCGCGAGAAGGTGTCTCATTACTGCTCCCATCACTTGGAAATGGCTGGTCGTTTCCTCGGGTAGGGTGTAATCTTTCCTCCTGCATGGCAGCATGTGATGAAGGTAGCTTCTGGGGATGCATATTTTACTGATGGCACCTTGGAAGACAGAGAGCAAGAAGGAGATGAATCCCAGCAGCATCAGCTCTGTTGCACCAGTCCACAACACCCACATCATTCACATATTTTAACTGCTGTTCCAACTAACAAGAACATGTTCCAGGCCGCGTGTTTGATAGCTTGGACAAGTTTTACTGGATTGCTTTTGCTTCATGCAAAGGTTATCTAATTCACTGTATCAGTTAAACAACCAAACACATGGTAGATAATGTTTAAAGGTTGTCTTGTCAGTGACTTTGTCCATGTTTGAAGAGGAGATGTTCTTCGTGTACAGAACGAACATCCCGCCCTTCAAACAAACACGGCTTTGAACTATGACCGCTGGTGCTAAGTTTAACTTGCAATTCAAGAGAAAGAAGAGACGGGGAAGGAGAGGGTGGCCAACCTTCTTTGACCTTCAGCACTGCTTCGTACAGAGACTTTTGGCTCCTTTTCTTCATCGACTGCAGCAGTCAAAACCAAACCGCTTCAGCGAAAAAAACTCACGTAGACGAATATGATAAAAAAGACAGAAAGAGGAAAAAAAAAACTAATTTTTGACTTTTATCAACGACGATAACTTTAATTTAAAAATTTATCTCTTCATTAAGTACTCGATGAAAACAACATCACCGTGATGACATATTTGGCAAAATTAAGTTTTATATGCACACACATATATTATATAGTTTGTTTTCATGTAATATCTTTCTTAATAAATCTTGTCGTTGCTGCACTTTCAAAGACGCGTATGTCCATGCACATATCAGTTCTTGGGCAGAAGGTGAGTTTGCCAGAGACCAAAGTCTGGATACAATTAATTAGACAATAAACTGTCAAGAGATACAGGGAAAACTGTTTTTTGTGGTATAAAAACAATAGCACATGAGAACTGCATCAGTGACTTCATGATTCAAACCTCAAACCCCTTAAGTATGATCAGTGAAATCAAATGTTTACTTCTTAACTTTAGACGCAGTTTTTGGATAAACAAATCTGGCCTAATCACTTCCCTTTACTAAGACGAGTTTGCTGTGATTTAAACTTGGACCAAGGAAAGGAATTCGGAACATTAAATATGTGCACCAAACATGCATGGACAAGTTGATGAAATTGTCAATATCTCGAACTAACCCAATTATTATTTGATAAAATAATGAAACTGATGCAGGTAGCCGCCTCAGCAAACCTAAACCTGTCCTCATTCAAGGACAAAAAAACTTAAAAAGAAACATTTTTGGAATTCCACTTTTATATAAAATTGTAAAGTTTGACTCACATTGTTCTTGTTCATCCACCGTCGCTCATGGTGGCGATGATGGTGATCGATAAAGGGCCCAGTTACCAACCAGCAATTGGCGCGCTTAGGTTTTTTACTTTATTAGATGTGACATTGCCTAACCACAAAAATGATAAAGGGCCCCAGTTGAAAAAATATTTTGAATGTGAACTAGTCACATTTTTATTTGATTATTTTGATACAAGCCCCGGTTTTTACTGACAATTGTCAAAAAGAGCCCTCTTGTGAACTCAAGATTATATGAATTGGGAAAACATGTAATTTCCAAAATTGCCCTTTCTAGCAAAAAGATGGACTTTAAAAGGAAAAGAGATAAATGGACTTTATCTTTCCCTGGAAAAGGAAAAAGGAAAAGACAGTGGCAATGTTAAAGTTAGACCCTTATTTAACAGTTGGTAGTCAGACTCCCGCCTGTATCAAGCAAATCAGAAATGTGAGACTATACTTAAAAAAAATGGTTCATTAAATGAGGCATCAATGTGTAAATATAGTATTTTTCATGGGCTGGTGTGGGTAAAGTGTGTAAATACCAGTCTATATATGCCTCGGCCAATAGTGGAATTAGGCAGAAAGAGGGGCAGAGAAGTTGCACCTTTTGTTTCTTTCATGTACAGATTTCTATCAAGATGAGCCAATTTTACTTGAAAAGAATAACAATTTTTCTTGGCTAAGTGTAAGCAAGAAAGGGAAATAACATGAAGAGTGTCGAGTTACAGAGCCCCGAATCAGGACAAGGATACGAAGGCTGCCATTTTTGTGGCTTGAGCTTTCTTCCTCTTAAAGAGTTAACGCCCTGTGCTCACCCCAGTCGTAACAAAACTTATGACAGGAAAAGTAGGTGCGTCCAAATCTAACAAGTGCTAAATGTCTTGGTTGGTGACATTTTTCATTGGAAAGTCCGATCGAAGAACAATTCCTATTGAAAACTAGTTTTGTTGCGGCGTGTAAACTGCAAAGACAACGGCCCTGCCCGTCGCCGCCGGGCAACTAACGTCGACGGAGCGGAAAAACTTTCAGGCATTCGTGCTCCTTGCAGAATGTGGCTAGAGCAGACATGGCCTTCAAAAGCTCCCAATGGCCGGGGAAATGGAAATTATTTCCAATAACAAGCTCCCCATTGGACGAAATAATGCGAGTTAGCAAGAAATTAAATGAATCCACGAGTCGATGATCATGCATAAGCCTCCATAAGATTGAGAGAGAGAGAGAGAGAGAGAGAGAGATATGCCTTTCCGAGGTAGTGAAGCGCCCTTTCGAGGAGGAGGGAGAGGATGATGATGACAGAACAAACAGCTGCGACGATCCATGTAGGCGTGAACACCAAGTCATACGTCTTTTCCCCACCTGCCATCTTGCTCCCGCCCCCTTGAGGGAGAGAGATCGAAGGAGAGAAGGGGAAGGAAGGGAGGAGGAGGTGCAGAAATTAATCGCAGAGATCGATGCGATATAGGCGCCGAGGGCGACGACTGCTGGCGGCTTCCACGAGTCGCGGCATTTGCTTTGCACCTTCCTCGAATCGCAACACCCACTTCAACATAAGGGCCCCAACCGTCACCCTTGGGACAAAATCAAAATCTAGAAACTCTGGTCATCTGACTTGAGAGCTGACCTCCCTTCCCCAGTGCTCAACAAAACGATGATATGACCAGATCCTTTCGCTAGCACTCTCATATATATATACAAACTGTTAAATGCTAATACCATTTTGGTAGATAAAAAAATTAAATTTATTAAAAAAATGTTTTTTTTAGGGTTAAGAATAAAACAACAACAAAAGATGATGAGCATTTTAATATTAGTTTTTATCTTTTGTCTCAACCATTAAATGAATGTCTGAGGCTAAATGGCAGGGTGACTTTTACTCACTATATATCTATATTCATATATATATATTGATAAATATCATTCATTTGAAAAGAGATGAAAACCAGACCTATTAAAAAATAATTATTAATTATTTTTCATGCAATCTAACCTTATGGATATGATTAAAAGTGATTTGAACATGTATTAAGTTAGTTATTTTTCCACTTCAATCATTTTTAATAATTAAAAAACTAAACAGCTCTTTTTTTCTAAAAAGTAAAAAATCAATGTTTTTTCTAAAAAAGTAACTTGAATTACAATATGATTTGCATTGAATTACGGTTTATCCAAATATTCACATTTTGTTTAAAATATTTGTTTACACATATAAAGTTCGAGATGCTTAAAGGATACTCCAAGGTATTTGTGGCACTCTACCTTCTTTCCTATAAAAGTAGAAGAGATGGGCTATCATGGGCCGAGGGAAGGGGGGCCCGCCTAGGTCATGGCTCCACCCTAGCCAATGAAATTTTTTTCATTTGCATTGAAAAAAATAATATTTTTTAATTACGTAATATATTTTTTGTATTAGAATTTAATTTGGCCCTACTCGGATGTAAAGGTCAGACTGTCGGCGAAGAAAATCCTGACTCCGCCAATCTTCACAAAAAATTTGGTTGGAAGGACTTATAATGACTCAAAAATTAGATGAGATGTTCATGTGCCCTTATGATTATGAGTGTCTCCCGACAAAAACTCCTGGCTCGACCACCGTCACAAGCAAAGATTGATATTATCTTCTATTTCATAAACTAAAATAATTTAAATCATTTTAAAAACAAAAATAAACGTAAAACAAAATTGTATCTGTTTCCCTTTGTCTGAAAACGCGTTGTGCCGTGTGAAATGGAAATGGAAAGAGTAAACCAAGAAGTGGCCGCCGGAAAGAAAAAGGATGGTTGGACTCGTTCGGCGGATGACGCCCATTCCTCGTCGGTCAATCAACCCTCACATACGTTACACGCCAGCAGGCACTCTCCACCTTTCATCTTCTTTTACTTCTTTTTGTCTAATTTACCAGATCTTCTTCAAATAAACTTCTATTGACTCGTGAGAAGCAAACTATTAAGTTAAACTTTTTTTTTTTTTCTGAATATTATCCTCACCTAAGTTACGCTTATGTAATCAATTTTTAATTTACCATTTAAGGGACAAGAATATAATTTAATAATAGAGGATAATACTGAAGAAAAGTCCACCCAAACTTCTTTTTTCTTTTCTTGGTCCATCGGGCAACAAAACTTTACTTCAGCGGGTGTGACCACTTTATGATATTTCATTGATGAAAGAGTGCAATGAGTCCTGACCTTGCAAAAGATCAAGTGAGTACTAATGACATACAATTGTTGGTCAAGTGGGTACTAATGACATACAATTATAATGAGTCCTGACTTTTTTAGGTATGGTTAATGACATTTTTTTGTACAATGAGTACTAATGACATTGAATTGCAATTAGTCTTCACATTTTTGGTATGGTTAGTACTGATGACAATAGCTGCCTCCTTAACACACAACCGATCATGACCCCAACACGCCCCATCATGGTGCGTGTTATAGGGGGACTCCCTCCTTTTAAGTTTTCTTATAGGGTGCCGTAACAAATAACCTTCTTTGGTTATATCATCACCTTCGTTGGTTAGGATCTTCGTCAAAAGTATAATGAAAAATAAAGCACTACCTTTAAATAAAATTACAAAGGGGATTTCTTTTTGAAATTGTAAGTAACAAATAGGACTGAAAAAGAAAATTTCCAAAAGAAACCAAAATCCATTATTTACTTGTGATGAGCATTTGCTTGAGGTTTAGTAAGAAAATTCAGATTAACTTGGTTGCCAATATAATCCTATCTAAATTTTCTTTCCAAGTCCCATTAATTAGATTTAAACCGGAATACAATGTGGAATATGATCCGATACATTTACATCACTTTTTAGCTTTTATATGTGGTTAGTTCATGTGCCCCTAATGCACTAATTTGACTGTTTGACAAAAGCAAGGTTTAATTCATTTGGTTTTTAGATATTTCTCCCATATATATGTGGAGAAAAAAAAAAACATGAGGCTACCATTTTTTGATTAAATACATTATCATGAATTATTTTCCCCCCATTTACCAAGTATTCACACTTCCTGCCTTCTTTTTCCACATCACTTGTACAATTAATTCAGGGGTGGAGGCCCTCTTACCCCTCTTTTAAAAGACATATTCATCTTTTGATGGCAAGTCACCATGGAACAGTAGATTGTGTCTTGTTACTAAAAGATCAATTAGTTTTTGATCTTTGCCAACATTTCATTTTAATAAGAACAAATAAAAGAAGTAGCATGCTTGGTTTTAATTTGATATTTTGAATCTAACGGCAAGTTTTTAAACTATCTGCCAAAGACATGTTTTAATTTGCAGACTTAAGCACTGCCAATGCAACACAAAGTTCAGAAGGAAAACTAACGTAGTCTCAAACGTTAGAAAGAATTTACAGAGCAGAAGTAGGACAAGCGAAAGGGGGGAAGGAAACAGTAAGCCGTATCATAGATTTACCTCTTCCACAGCTATGTGATGCAACAGATGTAAAATAGTCAAGTGTGTCAAGCTGAAACTACAGATAGAAACTGTCACCTCCTGTTTTTAGGGAGTGAGGAGGAGGCTGTAATTACCTCACAGAATTCAGAATCTAATGGTTACCAAGATAAAATCTCAAATTCAACCTAGAATATGAGCTGGAAATTTAAATGTAACAACTACTTTCTACATGATATGCAATGCACAATGAAAACAAATCTATTTTCTACCTATTACACTGAGAACTCAGAGGCCTCAATATAAACCGATGCTTAGCTGCCTTTCCTGAAAAGTTTATCTTGCTCAGTTGAAAAAGAGAAATACACAAGTGGTGAGTCCTACTGACTCAATGAGCATATTCCTGCAAGATCATATCAATTGGAATCAAAGACATGATATCAACAAGCATTAGATAGCATTACATAACTAAGAATTCAAAGCATATTCTTCCAGAGTTGCTCAATGCTTAAAACTTAATTGACTGCTACTGAACTCTTAGCTTTCATACATCAATCTATTCCTTAAAGTTCTACAGTCATGATGAGGAAAGGTGAAGAAGATGGTTCCCTGCTGAGATGAGGGAGAGAGGGAAGGAGCGAGAGGAGAGAGGGTTTTGCTTCCAACCAAATCAACTCTGAAACAGTGCCGACCATGGCCTTACATTTTGCCTCCAAGAAATGTTATATAGCCATTGGTGGATCTCCTAGGCATCCTGCCCAATCCGCGTCTCAGTAGGCTGCAAGGTTCCAATTTGACGATACTTGAATTCGAACTCCATGGGGAATAGTTCTTTGCAAATATCTAAGAATTCATTTCAGATTAGTCCAATGTGCATCAGTTGGTTGGTGGATAAACTGATGCACTTTATTAATTGCAAATGAGACATTTGGGCATGTCAAAGTGGCGTATTGGAAGGCCCCAACTATGCTTCTATAAAGGGTTCCATCAATCAACGTTTCCCCCTCGTCCTTGGATAGATCTGTATTTGGGGTTACAGGAGTGACAACAGTCTTTGCATTTGACACATTGGCCCTGTTAAAAACATTAGAAATATACCTCTGTTGAGAAGGAAGTAAATCTGTACCTATGTGCATCACCACCATACCAAGCAAATATTGAACGGATTCCAAATCTTTGATGGAAAAATTCCTCTCAATCTCATCCACAAAGTTCTGCACATCATGTTCTGAGCTTCCCATAAGAATGATGTCATCCACATATATAAGAAAATAAGTAACAGATGACAAATTGGATCAAATAAACAATGACGAATATGACCGTGATTCATTAAATTCTTTGGATTTCAAATAAATCCTAGACTAACAACTATGTTCTAGGTGTCTGTTTGAAGCCATACAAAGCCTTTGTTTTACCTTGCAAACATATGTGGACCGATCTAGATCCTGAAACGCTCTGGTGGTTGATCCATATATACTTCTTCTATTAGGATGCCATGAAGAAAAAATATTATTGACGTCGATATGATGCATGTGCCACACACGACCATGTGTTATAGTGAGAACCCATCTAATGGAAGTGGCATAATGATAGGCCTGAAAGTAACAAAATAATCATTCCTTTCACACTGCTTGTGTCTCTTCCCAACTAGTCGAGCTTTATAGCTGTCAGTGGTCCCGTCGGCATGTCTTTTGATCTTATATATATATATTGGGATCCAACATCTGTTGTGAGTTGCAAGGAACCATTTCCCGCGTTTCATTCATCTGCAAAGCATCAATCTCCTCTTGCATAGCATGGATCCATTTGAGGTTGGTTTGGGCTTCTTAAAAGGTTGATGGTTCAATTGCAACTCGGTTTTTCATAGTGGTATATATTTGGGTCTTTGGGTGCCATCTTGAGAATAAGTAATCATGGGATGACTTCTCAGAAAAGGCAGGGCATTGGTTGAATTGGATAAGAAGATCACTATGGCCCCATTTGAATTGGTAGAACTCTATTGCACAAGTGGAACAAAAGTTCAAATTTGTTGAAAAGTTCCACGATGAACCAAACACGGAACTAAACATCTTGGAATTTTCGTACCGATAGGTGGAACTTTATTGTTAGGCAATTTTTTTTGACCGTTGAAGTGTTTGCATCTTTTCTTTCTCTCATCCGTAGCAAAGCAGAGCTGAGGAAGCTGTGTCATCTTGCTGTTTTGGAACCCCCAATTTGTTGTTGTTGTCGACGTTGTTGTAACTTTGTTCTTTTAAATAAAAATAGAAAATACAAGAATAAACAGATTAATAAATTTTTGAAAAGGGGTTTCCATTTCCAAAAATCTTTACATTTCAGCTCCCAGTTACCCAAATTAATTTAATAAATAATATTAAAGAACTTGACACTTTGTTTCATTTTCTTGGAAGTATAAGAAGGTGCAACTTTAAATGCAGGATGAAGCGTATCATAATTTTAGAAATGATTTTCCTCATGTACCCCTTTCTTAATTTACTGGTGCTGAATATTGTTGAAAAGAGCTGGCATTTAAGTTCCATGAATAAGCAAACAGGGCATTAAAATACCTGACATAAAAATTCTAAAAAATCAAACAAATATGGGTATCTGGGAGATGGAACAAAAGTTCCACCAAAAAAGTATCCGGTACTAAATATGGGGTATTAGTTCCACGTATTCAAACGTTACTATAAGCCACTCGGCCGGGACATATTCAGTTAAGTCTTGAAGGAAAGGGTTTGAGTGGACAGGTTGACAAGACATTGGTTTCCTCAAAGTAAGTTTGGCTTCTAATTGCCACTACTAGTAGGAGAAACGTGTCTGCTGGTGAATAACAAGCCATTTTGAGACCTCATCAGCCATAAGAAGAGATCGACACCAAAAAACAAGAAAAGTGTTCGTCATGACGTTATATAATAATGCCGCCATTAATAGGATTTAAGCAAACGTATCCTAGATTTGATGACCAATAAAAATGTAAGCTTGAGGTTTCTTAATCTTTATCATTAGATCTCCTCAAAATCAATGTCCCAAACAATTCCTATTAAATCTGACATATAAGATTCAAGTAGCCACCCATAAAGCACAAGCGTTTGCCGAGTGGAATAGAATCATACCCGACATCTTCATCCCTTTTTGTTTTTAATTTAAAAAATCACAAGAGAGGAAAACTAAACAGAGTTGCTGGCGGATGCTTGGGTCTCATTGATTTGCTTCTGCAGGTACTTCCATGGCTACTATAGCATCGACTTTGCCTGCCAATGGATATGCATAGGCGGCTTCATGTCAAGGATTATTGTTTGGAACTGAATGGAGCAAAGGGGCTTCTTGTAGCTGAATCTCATCAGGCGATCTGTTCCGCGGGTGAGTGTTAGAAGCCATGAATGGTGTTGCTGGATTGCTCTTCGGACCGACGGCTTTTCTCCTGGCCTTTTGGACCCATCCAGCAAGGTTCTCTTGGACATGCTCGTCGAAGATCGTCTTCTTAAACGAGCTCCCCATCTGCAATTTCCCTCCCAAAGATCAGAACAGAGCACAGATAAAAAGGATATGTTAGATCCAACTCCATCTCAGGTATACCTGGGTGACGATGGCGTAAAGTGGGAGGGTGCAGAAGCTGCATAGAACTTGGATAATCACCCTATCAATAAAACCACAGAATGTTGAGAAACTGGAATTTACCCATAGTAGAAGGCTCAAAATATGAGAGAGGGAGAGAGAGAACCTAAAAGATAATAGAACCTTACAGCACCAAAGTGAAGCTTCCCCAGAGTACAAGAACCAAAATCGAGATAGAGAGAGAGAGAGAGTACCCAAAAATTAATCTGGGAATCACATAGCCGACTTTCTCCATCATGCAAGAGCGGAAGCGGAAGCTGATCTGCAGCCAATACATCAAACGAAGTCGGCATATGAAGCCCAAAAATCGGGTTGATTATGGCGGACATTGAATGCCAGAGTGCTAGATTTCATACCCACAACCAAAAGAAGAAGGCGATCTCGAAGGCATTCTGGAAGAGGATGAAGTGAATCAGGTGGAGGACGAGGCGAGGTCTGTTGAACCAGAAGTGATCGTCTGAGGGCTGGACCACCAAGTCTCCTTCTACTGCACTGTGTTTCTCGGCAACTTCTCTAGCCAACTGAGTGATTACATGTTCGAGTTTTGTACCCACGGCTAACAGAAGCTGCAGTACAATGAAGAATGAAAAGAAAACAAAAGTGGAAAGAAAGAGATCAGATGCTTGCTGCGGCATATGAACAAGCTAAGTATTATATATTACTAGTCCATGATTGTTCGTCATTATGTATTTATTGAGTTAGATTTCACGTGTCCACTCATTCAAGAGCTTCTTGCTGTAGTATGAAGATATACTTACAAGTAAAGGAACGAGCGTTATCCAGGAAAATGTATGCCACCCTGCAATACGGAGAAAGAAAAAAATATGAGAAAAAATATAATTTATAAACATATTAAAATTTGACACCACAAAATGTTTGATAAGAAGGTGGGTCTGGAAAAGGAAACTTCTGATCGAATTGGCCATTTTCTTTTGTCAGGAGAAGCCATCTTACTTGTAGATAATTAGGAAACATGAAACTATAAATTAGATTATCAAGTAAAAGATCATAAGATTTAGTTTACAACAATTTGTTTTGATGAATTAAGTTGTAACTTACCCTTAAGATTCAGTAATAAGAGGAGAATGACAATTCCCCATAGATACCAGCTGCGAGGCAAGAGGATGAAGCATAGTCAGCTTATAAAATTTGGCAAATAAATGCCAAAAACACTATAAAGAAAAATATATTAAATTTACCTTATGCCGACAACTTTCTTAAAATCAGCTTCATATGCACGCACCATAAACCTGTGGAAATTGAATTGTGGGTTCCCTCTGCAATGCGTCTAGAAAGAAGGCAAGTAACCGTGTAAATAAAGCTTTATTCAGAAACGTTAAATTCAATTCGTTAATATTCAAATTCGTGTTTAAATCAAACATACCATAATGAACCCCAAACGCAGTGTGATGTAATCAGACTTGGATATTGATGGAAATTGTTTTAGGAAGGAATGCTTCAAAAGAAAACCAAAAGAAAAAAAGCATAGTTAATCACCAATTTTAAGATTTCAAAAAGCATAACATTAACCACAAACATTAAACATCATACACATTATGTTGAAGAGCAGCTCTAATGTGAAAGTTTTTCCTATAAATAATGAAAAAATTATTAGCAGATATTAATGCTTAAGATGGTATAGACATATGAGAAGCTAAGGACAAGGAGTCATACAACAAAGAATGTAAAGCATTAACAATTCAAGAGCAAGAGAACAGTAAGATATATAAAGTCTCACTGCATACAAAAGAATCCAACCAAATGTTTGAAGTTTGAACAAAGGGCTCCCACTGCCTTCAAGCTAATGAACCAAAAGTTTAAGCCATCTAGAGTGATTGGAGACGACAACAATTTTCAATGGAACTGCTGGAAAATCTTGCCTAAGTCATCATTAAGATCTCATTAGATCTTGCTATACCCACTCCACCTTCCATAATAGGCATACAAATAGATCAGCCGCCATCATGTGATATTTTTTAACCTCATTCTATTCACTCCACAAGAACTCGGACAAAAGGGAGTTGAAACATACCTGATGAGAGATGAAACATACCTGACCAATAGCAGATGGTCTGGATATTAACATGTTTGAACAGACTTTTCCGGCCTGCAATGGAAAGGAGGGGAACCTTCTACCCATCAAGCTTACTATCCACCCTATGGATGAAATCCTCACACCATTCGACTCTTAAATTCCATTGAAATAAAAGCAGGCTAAGGTATTTAATCGGTAAAGGTTGCAAAGAGTAGCCAACTAATTGAGACAACCAATCGGCAAAAGCCTTGGCACCACTTAGAACAATGAGGGAAGATTTGACAACATTCATTTTGAGCCATAACATCTTACCCATGTCCTCAAGGACATACATAACATTAACAATAGATCGTCTCTCAGGGGATTAAGGGAACTTGGATGCTGCCCCTGCCAACGACAAATTTAGATGATCTGGTCATTTTCCATTACCACCAAAAAGAGGTAAGGAGACATTGGGTCTCCTTGTTGAATTCATCGCTTGAGATCCATATAGCTGCCACTTCGACCATTAATAGAAATTGTGATAGTTGCAGTGAAGACACAAGTTAGAATTCTGTCAGCCCGTTGGGATGCAACTCCAATGTTGCGAAATGCATTATACAAGAATTTCCAATTCAACTTGTCAAAGGCTTTAGAAATGTCAATTGTCATGCAAGCAGAAGGGGAGTGGAGCTCCTCAAGAGAGTGCACAATCTCGTTCTCAAGAATAATATTATCGTAAATCCCCATATCAGGAAGAAAGGCGGCTTATAACTGACCAACAATGCGCTATAGGACACTCTTCATACGGATGGACATCACCTTGGAAGAGATTATTACATTGGGCAATTGGTCTAAGATCCTGAACTTGACGAGCACCTTCATGCATAGGGATAAGGACAATACTAGCTCTATTTAGTTTTCGAACAATTTTTCCCGTCTTAAAGAAACCAGCCACCACATTGACAATGTTTAAACCAACAGTTTGTCAGTGCTGTTGATAAAAACCCGCCGAAAAATAGTCAGGCCCTAGAGTAGGGGTGCACGTTGGGCTTTCGGGCCCCGGCCTGGGGCTTGAAGAAATTGGGCCAGTGGGAGCAAGCATCAAATGATTCAACTGAGCTAATAATGCTTGAAGACCAGTCTTAAGGTCTGGTGGGAGATGTATTCCTCCCACAAAAAAAAGAGAACCTGGTCACCCTGTCCATGCAATGAAGTGAAAGAAAAGCCAACATCTATCAAAAGCAATTAAATGTGCTTGCAATCACAACAGGGTCCCAACCTACTAGGATGCAGGCTTTGCAATCAGCAGGCTGGGCATTGGAGGCCCAACTAAACTTATTCCTTTTGAGATTCCAGGAATGTAAAATATTAAGCGAAAGAAAAAAATCAAATACAAAGAAACAAACAGTGTTATGAAACTGGAGAAGATACCTGAGTTTAGCTTGAGCTGCCCTTCTTACCAACCCTCAAAGGTTATAGGCTAAGACTCACATGGATCAGAGGAAATGATAGTTTCTTCAGCTTGGACGACTACAACGCCTTTGGGGTTGAGTCTCTTTTGCTTTTCAGAGGACTACTTCATATTACAAGGATTGTCGAACAAATAGTTGCTAACGTCTTGCAGTATGTGCTGACATCTAGTACTGCGACTTCCTCTTCCTGTGTTAGCAAGATTAAGCGGTAAGGGATCTGTTCGGCCTGCGCCTACCTCAAATGAAGTCTGCTGATCTTTAACTGCTGGATCCTCTTTAAACTTCTTCACGGCCGCTTTGAAGGGGAACCCGGAAGGGATCTCCTCCAACAATTCCATGGATGAAGCTTTTCCTGAAGAACTAAACGAATTAGTTAGCAACTGAGACAACTGAAGTTTTGTTTGCTTTAACCGCTTGGATTTCTCCTTTACCCTCCCCTAATGCCTCTCCTATAGAACAAAGGATCGCTGCAAGCCACCTTCCTCCGAAACAATTTGTCATAAGCAAGAACACCAAATCTATTGGTTTGTGGCTTGTGCTCCTCCAGAATAAACCACATGGTCAGGAAGATCATGCTATTTCCTAACTCTCACCAAGACCCATCCTTCTTCATTCTTGCGATTCCCTGCCTTCTCTTGGTTCTGCACTTTGCTGAGGCAAGAATCTGGTCCACGCGAGTTGACTCCACACCTATGACAGAACCCCAACCTACCATCATAAACAACCGATTGAAGGACACAACCCTCTCTTCCCACCATGCACAATTTCACTTTTGATTGAAGGTCAACCTTCAATAACAAATCCACACGAGTGCAAGCAAAGGCTCTTCGACGGACGAGCTTAATTGGGTGTTTATATCTCTAGCAATTCGCATTTCAGATCCCTAGCAACGGCTTGGAAAATCCTTTGTTCCTACAATATTGGATACAAGCCTGAAAGCCGGACCCAAATTGGCGTGTTAATTTCTGGGTTCAGGCACAACGGTTATCCTTGTGCTCCATTTCTCATCAATCAATGTCTTATCAGAGACCATCAGACTCTTTTCTTGAGCACCCACTGTAGTTTTGTTTGGCTAGGAGGAAAAGGAAAAAAAATAAAGGGATTGATATTTCCTTTTCTTTCCTTCCTTCTCCTCTCCTCCCTTTCCCTCGGGGTGTAAGTCACATGGTTAGTTGGATAGGGTCTCCATGCCCGCGTTAGCATCAACACAACAACCCAACAGCCTGACTACCGCTCTTTTGATTAAAACAAACCCAAATGACTTATTTTTCACTTGATTTAGCTTGTTTTTCTAACTCAAATTTCATGGGTTATTGGTTGTTAACGTGTATTTTTTTGATTTATATTACTTGTTTATTTAAACAGTGTTTGATGGGAGCAGAATTGTCGAATTAAAATTCCCAATTTTTAATGAATTGAGAATTTTATTATCAAACAAAGAATTTGATTCTAGAATTATAAGTACATTCTTGAATCAAAGTTCAAGAATTGCGATTCTACTCTAGGTATTAGAATTATCACTTTAGAATTTTTTTCTTCTCACTTTAAGACACATGTCATGATTGTTTTAACTCATCAATTATACAAATTTAGTTCCTGTTTTATCAAACACATCATTTTCAACTATCACTAGAACTAGATTTTTCATTCCAATTCTATAATTCTAAAATCAAAATTCAAAGTGGTCAAACAACCCCAAAATTTTGCCTTTTTCTAATTGTATGATAAATAAATAAATAGGTATATATATATATATCTATATATATATATAGCCATGGTCATATTCACATCCACATACATAGGCCCATACCTGAACCCATTTGACTAAATCAAGGGTCATCGTTTAACACGTTATTGCAGATAAATAAAAGTGAAAGGAATATAAAAAAGGAGAAGGTAATTGAAGACATACGTTGTTACAAGGTCACCAAATCATCTCTTTAAAAGGAAGAAAGAGAGAAGCTTAGGTACTTCTTGAATATGATTATGCTAACGACTAACAATAAATTAGGGTATGCATTTGTTTCACCACAGATCTAAGATCCGCAGTGGCCTGAGATCACTAGGTTCTTATATTCATCGATTTAAGGTCGGACCCTCCCTTTTGACCGTAAATTTATGGTTATTTACATATAATGAGAGGATCTTCCAAAGTATGTCTTTTAATGCAGTCTTGGATCTTAGATTCAAGACTATCAAACACAACCTTATAGAATGGACTGACATTGAGAAAAAAAAAACATAATAAAATAAAATAACCTTTGATTATGAACAATGGAAGAACTTACCAACCAACGTAATATGCCTGAATCTAAGTAGTGGTCCTTGATGAAAGCATGGTTTTGAACATGTGTGACCTTGGCTTCTGCAGCACAATTACATGTTAAAATTATATTGCCTTTAAAATTAAAAAAAAAATTCAAAAACATGTCAAAATTCGGGCTCCTTTGTGGCAAATAATGGCTAAACAGTGACATCAAGGCCACTTCGTTATCTTGCCCTTCAAATAAAAACAAGTTACAAAAATAGCCAATTTTGACATATTAATAAAAACACATATAGGTTTTGAAAAATTATATTTTTAAGCACTGAAGTTTACCATAAATGACTCAATTGTCCACAAAGCTGGTTGCTGTAACAAGCTTATGCATGGCATTGAAATTTTGGTGTGCTTTTGAATTTTCTTCAAATTCAAAACCTAGGATTGTGTCCCAAAGTATTTCGAAAACTTGGATACGAAGAAGGGGTAGTTTGGTAATAGTAAAAATATTTGTTAATGTCCCCAGAATTTTGCCTCAGAAGTTAGAGCTGGTGCATGGAACATTTTTTCTAATATTTCATGAAGTTCCTTGAAAAATCGGAAACATTTATGAGATAGTAACAATGTGTTGCTGCTGCCAAATTGCCCCTAAAGTTTGACATGTTGGTAGGACTTCCATAAATCTGATGCATATTCTTTTATTTTTTTCAATGTGCTTGATACAAAATAAAGATTAAAGGTTATAGAAATCAGTTTTGAACTAAATGCATGCTTACATCCAATCTCACTATGAAAACAGTCAATTTAACAAATGAAATCCAACTTACATATGCACTCAGACCTTAATCGAAACATTTGCATGCAAACAACTTGACAAACCAAGACTAAATTAGGTTGGAACATCAATCCATTTACGAAAATAACTACAATTTATGCATAACTGAAAATGTACTATACATTTCTGAAAGTATGAAATTCAATTAAAACATTCTTACTAGCTTTGAAAATCTATGAAAAGCCCATTAAAGTCTGAAAGAAAAAAAAATCTAAATTTGTATTCAGAAAACATCCAATAAACTTTGCATGTATTTAGAGACATGCCTTCAATTTATTTGAAGATATCCGATAAAAATGGAATGATATAGAGACATACCTAATTTTGAGAGTTAACAGCAAATTGTGGTCCATATCAAGCAATTCATACACAACACGGACAGACCTACTTGGGTCTGATGGGCATGAGAAGGGAGAGCGTGACTGCTCCCTTGGCCCTCTTCACCCACGATATATGAGTCGAGTCGAGCCCGATTTCATGCCTATAGGGGCCGCAGAGAGTTTTCAAACGAAGGTTAACATATAGCCTTCCTCTCCGGGCCAACAACTGACAGATTGAAGATTAACACACTTCTTCAAGGAAAAGAGAAATGTCATACTGCTAATTTCTTCATTGTAGTTATTCTTTGCAACTGAGTCCTCCCAAGTTTTCCATTGACGAATCTGATGAGGAAATAAGAAGGCACACATAAATGAATAGTTTCATAGACAAGGACTTCCAATAAGGATACGTTGGGAGACAGGCTTCCTACCAGGGGCCGAGCCAATGTAGGGCCAGCTTAGGCTTTGGTCCCACCTCAATTCATTTTTTAAAATTTATATGTAAATTTTACAAAATTTCACTTGTTTTATATAAAATTTTAAAAAATGATATTTCAACCCTCCTCAAAATTTAGAAACCTTAAATTTGGCCCCCTTCATGAAAAATTTCTAGCTTCGCTCGTGCTTCCTACCAATGGAGGAACCAAGAATTTTTTAAAAAGGGGCCGTTATATATCTCTCAAAACCTTTACCATGACCAAATTAAAAATTTCAGAGAGTTTAATAGTAAAAATTTGATTTTCCAAAAGCTGTGGGGGCGCCATGGCCCCTGCTTGCCCCCTTTGGTTCCGGCTCTGTTCCTTGCCTTTATTGACAAAAATGACAAAATGAGTATGTCCGTTGACAAGAACTTGATTAAAAAAAAAACTTATTAAAAGGCGGGTTCTCTTAGAGTTACCTTCAAACCACCCAAAACTATGGTAACAACACTGAGAACAACATGAGTGATGGCCAAGATAAAGATAAAAATGTGCAGCTGATGTATTGCTGCAAGCGACAATAGTTGCACTTTTCCCTGGAAAAGACCACAAGAAATTGTAAAATTGTGAGACGCCAAACATATCGGTAGCAAATGCAACTTTGAAAGCAATTCAATCAGATGAAAACTAGGGAGCTGATAATCTTAGAATCCACATTGCAACCATTTAATTATGAAGGTTGCGTTTGGATGATAGATTAACAAAGCCGGTGAATAACTTAGGGGGATGGTATATATAAATGAAAAAAATTGCCCCAAAAAAATCAATATGAAAATAATTTTTTTTTTGTAACCTTGTGTGGGCAAATGCCCTCACTTGAATCCTCCACTGATGGCAAGGTTATTCAATCCCTCTTGAAAATGGTATTTTGTTAAAATTTGGCTATTCACTATCACTCACATGTTCAGCCTTACAATGTTCTTCGGAATCTGTGTCCGCGAGAAGGTGTCTCATTGCTGCTCCCATTACTTGGAAGTGGCCGGGCTCGTCCCCGTCCTCCGGCCGGCGGTCATCTTCCCTCCTGCACGGCAGCATATGATGAAGGTAGCTTCTGGGGATGCATATGTGACTGATTCTACCTTGGAAGACCGTCAGCAAGAAGGATATGAAACCCAGCAGCATCAGCTCTGTTGCATCAATTCACAACACCCACATCATTCACATACGTTAACTGATGTTCCCACTATCAAAAATATGTGGAAGGCCGTGTTTGATAGCTTGGATACGTTTTACTGGATTGCTTTTACTTCAAGTAAAGGTCATCTAATTCACTGTATCATTTAAACAAACTAACACATGGTATAAATGTTTAAAGGTTGTCTTGTCAGTGACTTTGTCCATGTTTGAAGAGGAGATGTTCTTTGTGTACAGAACACCTTGTCATCCAAACACATCAGATTACAAAGTCATCAAAAGCTTAGGGTGCCTATTTTAACTAAGTTAAATTTTCGTCCAAAAGAAAGCCAAAGATTCCACTCAAATCCTTGTCTTTGTATGGTAAAGGGTCTGCTTTTGATGTTTTAGGGTGTCACATTTGACAATGTGCTTCAACTTATATGTCAGTGTTTTCCTTTTACAACATAGAGTTGTGACTTATGGATTGAAATGAAAACTAGCCGCCTACTAATTCCCATCCTAACTGTTGTACCAACCTCATTAGGGACTTAGACTGAATTTAATTTGCAACTCTCAAATAAAAAAGAGAAAAAAAAAAGAAGTAGGAAAGGAGAAGAGCGTGCAACCTTCTTTGACTTTCAACACTGCTTCATATAGCGACTTTGCACTCCTCTTCTTCATGTACTGCAGTAATCAAAATCAAACCACTTCAGAGAAAAAACCACACGGACAAATATTATAAAAAATATAAGAAGATTTTCTTTTTTTTTACTTTCATCAATTACGATAACCTTAATTTAAAAATTTAGGATAACCTCAATTTAAAAATTTACCTCTTTATTAAGTATTCAATACGAACATCATCACTATGATGGTATTTAGGAAAAACTATCTTTGGTGTAAATTTTAGAAGGCCATATCTTTATACGCTTCCAAAGTTTTGGCTTGCTCACTGGATCTACCACATCATGGTATGTCGTGTTAGCCATGAATTCAAACAAACTCTCACATCTTTATTATTTGCATTCCTTTTTTCAACCCTTTCCATTTAAATTGTTTTCCCCTTTTATGGAAGTACACACATTTCCATAAATTTTGGTATCATACTCAATGCTGATCAAATTAATTTATTCCCTCTCTCTTTTTGTTTTTTTAAGGTGCAAGACATGCATTTGATGTTTCTAGATACTACCCTCAATCCATTATGTTGATGCTTTCGACATTCAAAATGAAGATTATTTGTTTATTTTTCATTATATATTATATTATGTTTATTGGTCTAGGACTTACAATTTATTAGTTTATCAAATTATTTGTCTATGGCTTTAATTGAAAGCTTGAGGTGGATATGTTTGTCACATTGAGACTGATAAGTGACATACATCCAACTGTCTATGATTTAGTTTATCGGTTTATCAATTTATCAAATTCTTTAAGTTCCATTTGATGCATAGGAATTTTGTTGTGTATTGAAGAAACTCCAAGTTTTTGTACGATTTTTTTTTTCAAATCACACACAAAAAAATGATAAATTAGATGGAACTTAGCAATTTTACCCTTTGAAAAAGTCAGATCCTCGAAAGGTCCGGCTTTTTACAATGAATTTTTTTTCATGGTAACTTTAACTTTTCAAATTTTACTTGACATCAAACGAGGCCTTATCTATTATTTTCTTTTTTGTTTTGTCTGGCTTGAATGCATGCAAAAAGAGAGAGAAAGTACACAATGCCACCCATTTGGAAATTAAAGATAAAAACTAGGGTGGGCATCGGGCCGGGCCCGATATCTCGGGTCTCGGCCCAGGCCCAACCCGGTAAGATCCGGCCCGTTTCGGCCCGTCGGCTCGAAGCCCCGGCCCGATATCCCGGGTCTCGATCGAGCCCAACCTGGCCCATCCCGTTTGATAAAAAAAAAATAAAAAGCATCAGCTGTAAGGAGAAGAAAAACGACTTAGAATTAAGGGAAGAAATCAGGCAGAAAACAACAAATATGAGGCCCATTTTGTTGTTTGAGATAAGGCCCTTGCCTCTAGCGTCGCCCACCAAAAGCTTCGCTTTCAAACAAATCTCTCCACCCATAGGCAACCAACCAAGGGTGACACTGACTCTCCGCCGGCTGGCGGGCAAATGAAGGAGGTGGGTGGGGCCTTGGCAAGACATGCTAGGCGAGGAGAGAAGCGAGCAAGCAAACAAGCCAAGGGGAGTTCCAAACCAGACCAACTATGAAGCCTATAACTATATCAATATCAAGGAGGGACGATCAAAATTCGCGGAAAGTATGATATAACCCATGCCGATGTTGCTACGGACAAATGTTTGACTTTGACTATGAAAAGCTCCAAATAGGCACACGGTAGTTGAAAGTAGAAGGAGCTAGAAATTGGAATTCAATAGTATATAAGCCCGATGGGCTCGTGAACACTGGAACACCCGCCAACAGGGCAAAGACAGGAAGAGATTGTTAAATTATAAAATAAATTTTGTATAATATAAAATTTATTTTAATAATAAAATATAATATTATTAAATTTAAAAACAAAAAATATATTTTTAAAATTGTTAAATGGTCCAATCCAGCTCCGGACTCAATGACCCGGGCCCAACCGGGTGGGGGTACTGGGTACCCTACGGTGACCTGGGCTACGGGCCCATGCATAATAATATATATAACGAATTTTCAATTGACAAAAAAGTCTACCCGAATCTTGTGGAGCTGCTTCACAAGTTCACTCAAATTTCCTTACTAAATTAACTTTCCAAATAATAGGATAATAGTCTCTGCGACATATACCTGACGCTCCCAGGGAGATCTCACCCTCCTCTGCCCCTTCGAGCAGCGGTGGTGGGCTTCCGGCGTTGGGCGTCGCCGCGTCAGGCGACGGAGAGATGAATGGTAACGAATGAGAAAGATGGCAAGTGAAAAGAGTGTGTTCTTGATACACATGCATCAAACATGCACCGGGAACCGGCTTGTGACATGAGTCATGAGGTAGTGGAGAGCCGGCGACGGCGAGACCGAGCTGGTAGTGGGAGTAGGCAGAAAGAGAGAAGTTGGACGTTGTTTCTTCCACACGCAGATTTCTATCAAGATGAGCCAATTTTGCTTTTAAAAAATAGCAAACTGGCAACAACTAACATGAAGAGTCGAGTTACAGAGCCGACAGGATACGAATGCTGCCATCTTTTGTGGCTTGAGCTTCGTTTCTCTTAAGACTCGGCTCCCTGGGCTTACTCCAGTCGTAACAAAACTCACGACCGGAAAAGTCGGTGTTTCCAAATCTAACAAGAGCTAAATTTCTTGATTGTATGGAAAAGTTCGACCGGATTTCCCGGCAGGGGGACTCCGACAGCAATCCCAATGGCCTTTTCCAAAATCGTAAAAGCTCCCAATGGCCTTTTCCAAAATCGTAAAAGCTCCCAATGGCCGGCAAAAAGGAAGTTCTTTCGAAAATCAAGCTCCGGTGGTTCCCCATTGGACGAATTAAACAAAAAAGACAATCTCCCCTTCTTCTTATCTATGGAAGCCGTATACGATCGCAACTGTAATATGAGTTGGTAAGAATTAAATGAATCCATGAGTCGATGATCATGTATAAGCCTCCATACGCGAGAGAGAGAGAGAGAGAGAGTTGCCTTTCCGAGGTAGTGAAGCGCTCTTTCAAGGAAGAGGGAGATGATGATGATGACGGAACAAACAGCTGCTACGATCCATGTAGGCGTGTACTCCAAGTCTTTCGACTTCTCCCCACCTGCCATTTTCCCTGCAGAGAGATATAGGGAGAGAAGGGGAACGACGGGAGGGCAGGAGAGGAGGAGAAGCATAAATCTAATTGGCAGAGACGGAAAGATATATGTATAAGAGAGCGATCAGTGCTGCGGGAAACAGACTGCTGGCGGCTTCCACGAGTCGCCGCTTGGACCTTCTATCACAAATATTCAATTTTGAACTAAAAGATTTCTTGAAATGTAATCCCTAACGATATATATATATATATATATAAGAGAGAGAGAGAGAGAGAGAGTAAATACACTATATAATACATAGACACTGGCCATTTAATATATACACATACATTCTCTTCCAAAAGTTTTATTAATTTCAAAGGATAAAAATGTTATTTAATTATAAAAGATAATATTGAAGAAAAGTCCGCTAAACTTTTTTTTTTCTTGATTTGTGGGCGATAACAAAAATTTAATTCAAACCCTTAAAGGACCACTTGGGTGTTATGACTTTTCACGAAAAGAGCTTGAAAGAAGCACTGCCCCCTTTGACACGCACCCCACAAGCCCCCAACAGCGCGTGTGGGTCCATCATGGTACGCGCTATAAGGGACTCCATCCTTTCATGCTCTCCTATAGAGTAACCTTCTCGATTATATTGTCTGATCTTTATGAAAAGTATAATGAAAAATAAAGCACCTCTAAAGAAAATTACAAAAGGGGACTTTTTTTTTTTTTTCAAATTGTAAAAAAAAAGTAGGACTGAAAATAAAATTTTGCAAAAGAAACCTCGTTCAAATATTTACTTGCGATCAGCATCCATTTGCTGGTGGGCTTGATAAGAAGAATCAAATTAACTTGGTTGCCAATATAATCCAATCTAAATTTCCTTTCCATGTCCCATTAATTAGATTTGAACTTGAATGTGATGAAGAACGTGATCTCAAACATTTATATCTCTTCTCGCTTTCATATGTGGTTAGTTCATGTCTCCGTAATACACTAATATTTCACTTCGTGGCAAAAGGAAGGTTTAATTTGTTTTTGATTTTAGATATTTCTCGCATATGCATGTAAGGCAAAAACATGAGGCTACCCTTTTGATTAAATTCATTATCATGAATTATTCTTCGCCATCTACCATGATATTTACGGTTCGTGTGTCTTGTTTGCATATCACATGCAGACCTGGGCATCGAGCCGGCCCAGCCCGATAAGAGTACCTGGGCCCGGCGCCCAAGCTTAATCACATGTCACAATAATTCGGGGGCAAAGGCAAGGTCTCTTAAAAAGACATATTTTCACTTTGATAATGATTTTGAAAGATATAATTTAGTCTATATATAAGAAAAATTCCTAGGTCTGTCCTTGCATTAATTCACATTCCGAGGACAAATCTTATGCGATAAGTGCACGTCATTAATACGAAACGTAGTTGTCATTCTTTTAAGCTTAGATAGTTAAGTTTGATGCTTGGGTCCCACATAAAAAATTAAATGGATTTCTTCTGTGGCTATAGGAATCCATTTCTTCAATGTCTAACGAAATTTCGATTTTATATATCGTATCTTTGGAAAACAAAGTCTGCCTCTTTTCAAAGACCCATTAATCAGATTGACTAGCCTTGACTTGTTCAAGGGTAAAAAATTTTGCAGTTTGGCTCTTCGCTTTTCTAAAATTAATAGCCAAGGCGAAGTTAGTTGGAAAATCAACAATCCAATATTAACATGTTAGAAATTAAATGTCTCCTTGTCTATAAATCGTTGATTTTTCCTTTTCTACAAAATCATGATGAATGTTCACTCCGTGAATGAACTTTAAGGGTGCATGCCTTGAGGGCATAGTGCAAGTGGGCATGCTTGGGGGGCGCGCAGGTTGGGCGTCAGGCCGGCCTGATTTAAAGTCAGCGCTGGTTTCGGCCGGGCCGACTGCCCACACAAGCCTCACAGAATTAGTTTAATATTTATGTTAATGTTTTGATATATTTGATTGTTATACATATAAGTGCCCCAAAGAAATTAAATGTATTGAATAACTGCCCATACTAGAAAAAATTTCTCGCTCTGCTAGTGATCACAGGCAGTGTGGTTGGATGAGGGAATTGAGATGTATGAGTTACGATGCAAGGATTACAAATCTACTGTAAGTTGTGTATACTTCCATCAAACAGAAGATCTAAGAGTAATTCTCTTAAAGATCAGATCATGCATATGAAAACACAACCTTTGAACTCTTGATGAAAATCTAAGCACATTTGTTTGGTGGTAATGATGTTCCCTTTATTTTTGTCCATCTTGTGGGGGACATGGACAGGAAAACATCATTCATGTAAGCTTACATAACCACAGGTGCGGAGACAGGCACCCCGCAGATCCCATTTTTGGAAACCATTGAAATTTGGATGAACTTAGGTCTAGTTATATGGGGCAGCCCCACCAGATCTGGGCATAGTCAGCTCAAAATTTGTTAACCATATATTTAATGTCTTCCGAACAAAATTTCTGGCTTCACCCATGCATAACCATGATTACAAACTTATAGCTATGTGCTCTACCTTTACAATAAGATTAAGACAAATCTCATCTATTCATATGAAACACCAAATGTTTGTTCAAACTACAAGGTGTCTGCATGCATTCACAGGACAATTATGCTTATACGCAAAATCTGTTTAATCATATTCGCATACTAGCAACAATTGAAGGATGCTGGGGTTGGGCAGGGATATATATATATATATATAGTTTTCACACCGCCATAGATTTGCAAAAGAGTACATGCCCCGTTACACATACTTAAGAAATTACGAATTTATAAGCAATTTTCAGTTTCTACTGACTATTTCTCATGTGTTTATCATTGATTTACCTTTAAACACTTTGGAATTTACAAATGTCGATCTACATGACCATAAGGACTGGGCAAGCAAAAAAGAACCATTGTTACTAAATGTAGTGCACTTACTGTAATGAATTAGTGTAACATGATATCTTGCCTCTAATATTTGGATCTTGGAGACTTACTGAAACGGAATAAATATCACGTTCCCTTTCTTAGATGAACTTTAAACATAGTTTTCACTTTACATTTTTGTTCATGTTAAATTAATTCAAAAGAAAGGTACTTGATGTGTTGCTCATTTGATCTTTTGGTTGGTAGCTTCCTCATTTCAGGAGCAGGGGAAAGTATTATTCCTTTTAAAGAATTGCCTAAAAGGACTAGTACATGCCTGAGACAGACTTCCTAAGTCGATCTAAACAAAAAAAATTTAAATAAATTAAATCTGGACCGGTACATATAAGAAGGATATGTTGGCCTTTTCCTTGGCAAAAAAAAAAAAAAACTGAAACAAAAGTTTTTTCTTTAATTAATAGAGTTTGAGCACAGGAAAAATGATTACCAATATTTTCAAAGGAAGTTAACAAATACATTAGCAGAGGTAGAAATATCTGAGAGGCACTAATATTTTAAATCACATTTTTTAAGGGGCAGCCAATATGTATTAAGCAAAAGGATATGAGATGTTAACATACAGATAACCTTGACAAAAGGAAGGTTTAATTTATTTGATTTTTATATATTTCTCCCATATGCATGTGGGAAAAAAGCATGAGGCTATAAGAAAAAATTCAGGGGCGGACGCAAGGGCTCTTAAAAGACATATTCTGGTTCTAGTTCTAGAAATGATTTTGAAAATATAATTCAGCCCCATGCATAAGAAAAAAATTCTTAGCTTCACCCTCGCATTAATTCATATTATGTGGTCAACAATCTTATGCCAGAAAGTCTGTGAAACTTGTCATGTGGATGCAGGGCCGGAACCAGAAATTTTTCATGAGGCAGGCTAAATTAAAGTTTCTAAACTTTGACTAGGGCCGAAACATCATTTTTCGAAATTTTTATATACATCAAGTGAAATTTTTTAAAATTTACATGTACTTTTATTTTTTTTTTGAGGTGGGACAAGAGCCCATGGAGACTCTACCTTGGCTCTGCCCCTGTGATGTGCTAAATCAAAGTAGTTGTCATTCTGATAGTTAAGTTTCATGCATTGGTCCCACATGAAGAATTAAATGGATTTTTCATTGGCCATAGGATTCCATGTCTTAAATGTTTGACTAAATTTCGATATCTTTGGAAGACAAAGTCATTACCTCCTTTCAGAGACTCGTTAAATAGATTAACCATCCTTGACTTGTTCCGGGGTAGAAAATTCTGCAATTTGTTTCTTCGCTTTTCTAATTTTAACAGCCAAGGCGAAGTTAGGTGGAAAATCAACCACATAATGTAATCCAATACTAACATGCTAGAAATTAAATGTCTCTTTCTCCATCAAATAAAACCATGATCAAATTTTCCTCTTTTTTCTCCATAACGAACATTTGCCCGGTGAATGAACTTGAAGGGTGCATTGAGGGGCATAGCGCAAGTGGGTGCTTGGGGCGCGTAGGGTGGGCATTGGGCTCCCATTTTGGCAACCCAGACCCAAGGCCGGCCAACTTGGACTGGGCCCGAGCCCGGCCCAATTCAATTTAAATAAAAAAGTTAAACTATATATTACATATATGAGAAAAAGTATATACATATACATTTAAAATTAATAAAATTATCTTTATTGGGCCCGGCCCAGCCTGATGTCAAGCTGGGTCTGCGCCAAGGCTGGCCCAACCCGGTTTTCAGATTTCGGGGGAGGGGGTCTGTTTACAGATACACTTGAGAGACATAGGTTTAAGATTTCTATTTACTGTTAAACACTTGAGAGACATAGGTTTAAGATTTCTATTTACTGTCAAGTCCATGGATCTCGATCACAAGGTGTGGGTGGGTGGTGGAAATTGAGATTTATGAGTCAAACATGCAAAGATTATAAATCTATTGTAAGTTGTGTACACTTCAAACAGAAGATCTAAGAGTATTGCAAGGCCCCATCTATGCTTCTATAAAGGGTTCCATCAACCAATGTTTCCCCCTCGTTCTTGGATAGATCTGTATTTGGGGCTGCACATTCTTTGCATTTGACATATTGGCCCTGTTAAAAATATTAGAAATATACTCTTGTTGTGAAAGAAGTAAAAATCTGTACCTATGTGCATCACCACTATCCCAAGGAAATATTGAACGGATTCCAAATCTTTGATGGAAAAATTCCTCTCAATCTCATCCATAAAGTTCTGCACATCATGTTCTGAGCTTTCCATAAGAATGATGTCATCCCCATATATAAGAAAATAAGTAACAGACGACAAATTGGATCAAATAAACAATGATGAATATGACTGTGATTCAGTAAATTCTTTGGATTTCAAATAAATCTTAGACTAACAAACTATGTTCTGGGTGCCTGTTTGAGGCCATACAAAGCCTTTGTTTTACCTTGCAAACATGTGTGCACTGATCTAGATACTTAAATCCTGACGGTTGATCCATGTATACTTCTTATATTAGGATGCCATGAAGAAAAACATTATTGACATCGAGATGATGTATGTGCCACACACGATTATGTGTTATAGTGAGAACCCATCTAATGGAAGTGGCATAATAATAGGACTGAAAGTAACAAAATAATCATTCCTTTCACACTGCTTGTATCTCTTCCCAACTAGTCTAGCTTTATAGCTGTCATCGGCATGTCTTTTGATCTTATATATATATTGAGATCCAACAACATTAAGTTGTGAGTTGTATTGCAAGGAACCAATTCCCGCGTTTCATTCATGTGCAAAGCATCAATCTCCTCTTGCATGGCATGGATCCATTTGAGGTTGGTTTGGGCTTCTTAAAAGGTCGATGTTCAATTGCATCTCGGATTTTCATATAATTAGGAGTTTCAGTAGGCAACTCATGTGATTGGATAAGATCACTATGGCCCCGTTTGAATTGGTAGAACTCTACTGCAGAAGTGGAACAAAAGTTCAAATTTGGTGGAAAGTTCTACAATGAAACAAACGTGGAACTAAACCTGGGAATTTTCGTTCCCATATGGAACTTTGCTTCCAGCAATAAAGTTCCACCTGGTGGAACTTTATTGCTGGTCAAATTTTTTTGACCGTTGAAGTGCTTGCCCCTTTTCTTTCTCTCATGCGTAGCAAGGCAGAGCAGAGGAAGCTCGGCCACTCGGCCAGCCGGGACATGTTCAGTTATTCTTAAAGGAACGGGTTTCAGTAGACAGGTTGAGAAGACATTGGCTTGCTAAGGTTGACTTCTAATTGTCACCACTAGTAGGAGGAATGTGTCTGTTAGTGAATAACAAACCATTTTGAAACCTCATCAGCCATAAAAGGAGATGGACACCAAAAAACAAAGAAAGAGTGTTCATCATGGCGTTATATAGTAATGCTGCCATTAATAGGATTTAAGCAAACGTATCCTAGATTTGATGACCAATAAAAATGCACGCTTGAGGTTTCTTAATTTTTATCATTAGATCTCCTTAACATCAATGTCCTAAACAATTCCCATTAAATCTGACATATAAGATTCAAGTAGCCACCCACACACACACACACACACACACACACACACACACACACACACATATATATATATATATATATATATAAAGTTCAGAAATGAGATTGTTTGAGTTCTCAAATGGAGATGCTTTGCCTTAAAACTCTTGACCTATATACAAGTTTTCAATGGTTGATCATCTTCCACCAACGTCAAGCAGTGTTTTATACGCAAAGATGAACATTCAACCTTCCGAAAAGGAAAAAGGAAAACAGAAACAAAAGGACAA
Organism: Nymphaea colorata; assembly: GCF_008831285.2. Classification (NCBI taxonomy): domain Eukaryota; kingdom Viridiplantae; phylum Streptophyta; class Magnoliopsida; order Nymphaeales; family Nymphaeaceae; genus Nymphaea; species Nymphaea colorata. Next base: position 9,009,208 of record NC_045139.1, read on the forward strand.
GCGTTTGCCGAGTGGCCTAGAATCATAACTGACTTCTTCATTCCTTTTTGTTTTTAATTTAAAAATCACAAGAGAGGAAAACTAAACAGAGTTTGGCCGGCGGATGCTTGGGTCTCATTGATTTGCTTCTACAGGTCCTTCCTTGGCTACTATAGCATCGACTTTGCCTGCCAACGGATATGCATAAGCGGCTGCATGTCAAGGATTATTGTATGGAACTGAATGGACCAAAGGGGCTTCTTGTAGCTGAATCTCATCAGGCGATCTGTTCCCTGCGTGAGTGTTCGAAGCCATGAATGGTGTTGCTGGTTTGCTCATCGGACCGACGGCTTTTCTCCTGGCCTTTTGGGCCCATCCAGAAAGGTTCTCTTGGACATGCTCGCCGAAGATCGCCTTATTATACGAGCTCCCCATCTGCAATTTCCCTCCCAAAGATCAGAACAGAGCACAGATAAAAGGATATGTTAGATCCAACTCCATCTAAGGTATACCTGGGTGACGATGGCGTAAAGTGGAAGGGTGCTGAAGCTGCATAGAACTTGGATAATCACCCTATCAACAATAAATAAAACCACAGAATGTGTGAGAAAGTGGACTTTCCCCATAGTAGAAGGCCCAAAATATGAGAGGGAGAGAGAGAACCTAAAAGTTAATAGAATCTTACAGCACCAAAGTGAAGTTTCCCCAGAGTACAAGAACCAAAATCAAGAGAGAGAGAGAGAGGGAGAGAGAGAGAGAGTACCCAAAAACTAATCTGGGAATCACATAGCCGACTTTCCCCATAATGCAAGAGCGGAAGCCGTAGGTGAGCTGCAGCAAATACATCAAATGAAGTCGGCAAATGAAGCCCAAAATCGTGTTGATTATGGTGGACATTGAATGCCAGAGTGCTAGATTTCATACCCACAACCAAAAGAAGAAGGCGATCTCGAAGGCATTCTGGAAGAGGATGAAGTGAATCAGGTGGAGGACGAGGCGAGGTCTGTTGAACCAGAAGTGATCGTCTGAGGGCTGGACCACCAAGTCTCCTTCTACTGCACTGTGTTTCTCGGCAACTTCTCTAGCCAACTGAGTGATTACATGTTCGAGTTTTGTACCCACGGCTAACAGAAGCTGCAGTACAATGAAGAATGAAAAGAAAATAAAAGAAGTGGAAAGAAAGAGATCAGATGCTTGCTGCGGCATATGAACAAGCTAAGTATTATATATTACTAGTCCATGATTGTTCGTCATTATGTATTTATTGAGTTAGATTTCACGTGTCCACTCATTCAAGAGCTTCTTACTGTGGTATGAAGATATACTTACAACTAAAGGAACGAGCGTTATCCAGAAAAATGTATGCCACCCTGAAATACGGAGAAAGAAAAAATATACTTTATAAAGCATATTAAAATTTGACACCACAAAATGTTTGATAAGAAGGAGGGTCTGGAAAAGGAAATTTCTGATTGAATTGGCCATTTTCTTTTGTCAAAAGAAGCCATCTTACTTGTAGATAATTAGGAAACATGAAATTAGGAATTAGATTATAAAGTAAAATATCATAAGATTTAGTTTACAACAACTTGTTTTGATGAATTAAGTTGTTAGTTGTAACTTACCCTCAACATTCATTAATAAGAAGAGAATGACAATTCCCCATAGATACCAGCTGCGAGGCAAGAAGATGAAGCATACTTAGTTTATAAATGTGTGAAAATTTGGCAAGAAATGCCAAAAATACTATAAAGAAAAATATATAATTTACCTTATGCCGACAACTTTCTTAAAATCAGCTTCATATGCACGCACCATACACCTGTGGAAATTGAATTCTGGGAACCCACTGCAATGCGTCTAGAAAGAAGGCAAGTAACCGTGTAAATAAAGCTTTAATAAGAAACGTTAAATTCAATTTGTTAATATTCAAATTCGTGTTTAAATCAAGCATACCATAATGAACCCCAACCGCAGTGTGATGTAATCAGACTTGGATATTGATGAATGAAATTGTTTTAGGAAGGAATGCTTCAAAAGAAAACCAAAAGAAAAGAAGCAAAGTTAATCACAAATTTTAGGATTTCAAAAAGTATAACATTAACCACAAACATTAAACATCATACACATTATGTTGAAGAGCAGCTCTAATGTGAAAATTTTCCTATGAATAATGAAAGAAATTATTAGCAGATATTAATGCTTAAGATGGTATAGAGTCTATAGACATATGATAAGGACCTAAGTTGGAAACAATCCTGTCGGAGGTTATGCCTCCATCAATTTAGTAGGCAGAAAATTACAAGGAACAAGCTACGGACAAGGGGTCCTACAACAAAGAATGTAAAGCATTAACAACGTCCAGAGCAAGAGAACAGTAAGATATATAAAGTCTCACTGCATACAAAAGAATCCAACCAAATGTTTGAAACTTTGAACAAAGGGCTTCCTGCCTTCAAGCTGCTCAACCAAAAGTTTAAGCCATCTAGAGTGATTGGAGGCGACAACAATTTTCAATGGAACTGCTGGAAAATCTTGCCTAAGTCATCATTAAGATCTCACTAGATCTTGCTATACCAAGATCTGGTCTTGCTAGACCCACTCCACCTTCCATAATAGGCATACAAATAGATCAGGCCATCATGTGATATTTTTTAATCTCGTTCTATTCACCCCACAAGAACTTGGACATAAGGGAGTTGAAACATACCTGATGGGAGATGAAACATACCTGACCAATAGCAGATGGTCTGGATATTAACATGTTTGCACAGACTTTTCCGGCCTGCAAAGGAAAGGAGGGGAACCTTCTATCCAACAAGCTTACTATCCACCTTATGGATGAGATCCTCATACCATTCGACTCATAAATTCCATTGAAATAAAAGCATGCTAAGGTCTTTAATAGGTAAAGACTGCAAAGAGTAGCCAACTAACTGAGACAACCAATCGGCAAAAGCCTTGTCACCACTTAGAACAATGAGAGAAGATTTGACAACATTCATTTTGAGCCTAACATCTTACCCATGTCCTCAAGGACATACATGACATTAACAATAGATCGCCTCTCTTTGCCTTGCAAAAGAATAAGATGTCGCCAGCAAATGATAGGAGACCAGGACAACGTCAAACTCAGGGGATTAAGAGAACTTGGATGCTACCTCTGTCAATGCTAAATTTAGTTGACCTAGTTAATTTCCATTACCACCAAAAAGAGGTAAGGAGACATCGGGTCTCCTTGCCGAATTCATCGCCTGAGATCCATATAGCTGCCACATCGACGATTAATAGAAATTGTGATAGTTGCAGTGAAGACACAAGTTAGAATTCTGTCAGCCCGTTGGGATGCAAATCTGATGTCAAGAAATGCATTATACAAGAATTTCCAATTCAACTTGTCTAAGGCTTTAGAAATGTCAATTTTCAGACAAGCAGAAGGGGAGTGGAGATCCTCAAAAGAGCGCACAATCTCGTTCTCAAGAATAACATTATCGTAAATCCCCATATCAGGAAGAAAGGCAGTTTATTACTGACCAACAATGCGCTATAGGACACCCTTCATACGGATGGACATCACCTTGGAAGAGATTATTACAGAGGGCAGTTGGTCTAAGATCCTGAACTTGACGAGCACCTTCATGCTTAGGGATAAGAACAATACTAGCCCTATTTAGTTTTCAAACAATTTTTCCCGTCTTAAAGAAACCAACCACCACATTGAAAATGTTTAAACCAACAGTTTGCCCGTGCTGTTGATAAAAACCCGCTGAAAAATAGTCAGACCCTAGAGTAGGGGTGCACGTCGGGCTTTCTGGCCCCGGCCCGGGGCTTGAAGAAATTGGGCCGGTGGGAGCAAGCATCAAATGATTCAACTGAGCTAATGCTTGAAGACCAGTCTTAAGGTCTGGCGGGAGATATATTCCTCCCACAAAAAAAAGAGAACCTAGTTGCCCTCTCCATGCAGTGACGTGAAAGAAAAGCCAACATCTATCAAAAGCAATAAATGTGCTTGCAACACAACAGGGTCCCAACCTACTAGGATGCAGGCTCTGCAATCAGCAGGCTGGGCATTGGAGGCCCAACTAAACTTATTCCATTTGAGATTCCAGGAGTGTAGCATATTAAGCGAAAGAAAAGAATCAAATACAAAGAAACAACCAGTGTTATGAAACTGGAGAAGATACCTGAGTTTAGCCTGAGCTACCCTTCTTATCAACCCTCAAAGGTTATAGGCTAAGACTCACATGGATCAGAGGAAATGATAGTTTCTTCAGCTTGGACGACTACAACACCTTTGGGGTTGAGTCTCTTTTGCTTTTCAGAGGACTTCATATTACAAGGATTGTCGAACAAAGAGTTGCTAACGTCTTGCAGTATGTGCTGACCTCTAGTACTGCGACATCCTCTTCCTCTGTTAGCAAGATTAAGCGGTAAGGGATCTGTTCGGCCTGCGCCTACCTCAAATGAAGTCTGCTGATCCTTAACTGCTGCATCCTCTTGAAACTTCTTCACGGCCGCTTTGAAGGGGAACCCGGAAGGGATCTCCTCCAACAATTCCTTGGATGGAGCTTTTCCTTAATAGCTAAACGAATTAGCTAGCAACTGAGACAACTGAAGTTCTGTTTGCTTTAACCCCTTGGATTTCTCCTTTATCCTCCCCTAATGCCTCTCATATAGAACAAAGGATCGCCGCAAGCCACCTTCCTCCGAACGATTTGTCATAAGCAAGAACACCAAATCTATTGGTTTGTGCTCCTCCAGAATAAATCACATGGTAAGGAAGATCATGCGATTTCCTAACTCTCACTAAGTCCCATCCTTCTTCATTGTTGCGATTCCCTGCCTTCTCTTGGTTCTGCACTTTGCTGAGGCAAGAATCTGGTCCACGCGGGTTGACTCCACACCTATGACAGAACCCCAACCTACCATCATAAACAACCGATTGAAGGACACAACCCTCTCTTCCCACCATGCACAATTTCACTTTTGATTGAAGGTCAGCCTTCAATAACAAATCCACACGAGTGCAAGCAAAGGCTCTTCGAAGGACGAGCTTAATTGGGTGTCTATCTCTAGCAATTCGCATTTCAGATCCCTAGCAACCGCTTGGAAAGTCCTTTGCTCCTACAACATTGGATACAAACCTGAAAGCGGGACCCAAATTGGCGTGTCAATTTCTGGGTTCAGGTAGAACGGTTATCCTTGTGCTCCATTTCTCATCAATCAATGTCTTATCAGAGACCATCCAGACTCTTTTCTTGAGCACCCACTGAAGTTCGTCATCATTTTCAGGACACTATGAAATCTCCTTTCCCCAGCATAGTGAATCTAAGGTTAACCTTGCCTCGCCAACAGCTTCCCGAGTTCCTGAAACATTGAAAGAATAGTCGATGCTGACCTTTTTACAAGAGTTGATGAAGCAAGCGATGGCTACCCATCGGAAACCAGCAGATAATCGATTGTATTCACTCTTTGGGATGATGATCCGATGGTTGCCGTCGATTTCTTGCACTCCCAGGGGCGGAAGACAGGGCATCTCACCTTTCAGCTTATTCAACACTACCTACGCCCATGATCGAGATCCTCCCCATGATCGAGATCCTCCAGATCTGTGCAATCTAGTTCCTGTAGTCACATCCATCCTCCAATCCTCCAATCCCCTTCGATCACTCAAAAAGGGAAACACTGCCTCAAACTCACACTGCATTAGCACCAAAAACCCTAGGAAAGAAAAAAAAAAACTCTCCTCATCCTTCTAAGGAAGGATCTAAGTCACATGGGTAGTTGGATAGGGTCCCCATGCCTGTGTTAGCATCAGCACAACAACCCGACTACTGCTCTTTCGATTAAAACCAATCCAAGCGACTTATTTTCCACTTGATTTAGCTTATTTTTCAACTAAGTTTCATGGGTTATTAGTTGTTAACGTGTACTTGTTTATTTAAGCAGTGTTTGATGGGAGCATAATTGTCCAATTAAAATCCTCAATTTTTAATGAATTGAGAATTTTATTCTCAAACAAATAATTTGATTCTAGAATTGTAAGTACATCCTTGAATCAAAATTCTAGAATTGAGATTCTACTCTAGGTATTGGAATTATGACTTTAGAATTTTAAAATTTTTTCTTCTCACTTTAAGGCACATGTCATGATGGTTTTAACTCATCAATTATAGAATTTTAGTTTCTGTTTTATTAAACACATCATTTTCAATTTTGAAATCTAATTTCCAAACTATCACTAGAGCTATAATTTTCATTCCAATTCCAATTTAAATTGGAATTTTGTTTTCAAAATTTTATTTCTAAAATCAAAATTCAAAGCCATCAAACAACCCCAAAACATTGCTTTAATTTTGATGTTTCTAATAGTATGATAAATAAATAATATATATATATATATATATATATATATATATATATATATAGTTATATCCACATCTACATCAACATACATGCATAGGTCCATACCTGAACCCATTTGAAATAAATAAAAGTGAAAGGAATATAAAAAAAGAGAAGGTAATTGAAGACTCGAAAAAGAGAAATGACATACGTTGTTACAAGGTCACTAAATCATCTCTTTAAAAGGAAGAAAGAGAGAAGCTTAGGTACTTCTTGAATATGATTATGCTAACGACTAACAATAAATTAGGGTATGCATTTGTTTCACCGCAGATCTAAGATCCGCAGTGGTCTGAGATCACTAGGTTCTTATATTCATAGATTTAAGATCGGACCCTCCCTTTTGACTGTAAATTTATGGTTATTTACATATAATGTGAGGATCTTCCAAAGTATGTCTTTTAATGCAGTCTTGGATCTTAGATTCAAGACTATCAAACACAACCTTATAGAATGGACTGACATTGAGAAAAAAAAAACATAATAAAATAAAATAACCTTTGATTATGAACAATGGAAGAACTTACCAACCAACTTAATATGCTTGAATCTAAGTAGTGGTCCTTGATGAAAGCATGGTTTTGAACATGTGTGACCTTGGCTTCTGCATTGACATCTGCACAATTACATGTTAAAAAAAAAAAGTTTGGTAATCATTTTCTTTGAACTATCAGTTAAATGAATGCTTGTACAAGACAAAAAGTCACTAATACTGTATAATTAAAGAGAATTTTATTTAGAGGCCCCGTTTTCGCATAGTATACAATCCTTTGTTACTGCCCCACGAATTTGCCTCAAAATTTAGAAATGGTACATGGAACATTTGTTTCAGTATTTCATGAATCTTCCTAAGAAATAGGAAAAACTTATGAGACAGTAACAATGTATTTCTGCTGCCAAATGGACCCTCAAGTTTGGTATGTTAGTAGGCCATAAATCTTATGCATATTCTTTTACTTTTTTTGAAGTGATTGTATAAAAAGTAAATTAAGATTAAAGGTTATAGAAATCAGTTTTGAACTAAATGCATGCTTAAATCCAATCTCGCCATGAAAATAGTCAATTTAACAAATGAAATCCGACTTATATATGCACTCAGACCTTACTCGAAACATTTGCATGAAAACAACTTTTACAAACTAGCTAAACCAAGACTAATTTAGGTTGGAACATCAATCCATTTATGAAAATAACTACAATCTATGCATAACTGAAAACGTACTATACATTTCTGAAAGTATTATCCTTCTTACCTAGATTTGAAAATCTATGAAAACCCATTAAAGTCTGAAAGAAAAAATCTAAATTTGTATAAGAAAACATCCAATCAACTTTGCATGTATTTAGAGACATGCTTTCTGTTTCTTTGAAGACATCCATAAAATTGGAAGGATATAGAGACATGCCTAATTTTGAGAGTTACCAGCAAATTGTGGTCCTTATCAAGCAATTCGTACAGAAACCTACTTGGGTCTTATGGGCGTAGGAAGGGAGAGGGTGACGGCTCCATATGAGTCGAGTCGAGCCCGATTGCATGCCTATAGGGGCCGGAGAGAGTTTTCAAAAGAAGGTTAACATATAGCGTTCCTCTCCGGGCCAACAACTGAGAGATTGAAGATTAACAAACTTCTTCAAGGAAAAGAGAAAGGTCATACTGTTAATTTCTTCATTGTAGTTATTCTTTGCAATTGAGTCCTCCCAAGTTTTCCATTGACGAATCTGATGAGGAAATAAGAAGGTACACATAAATGAATAGTTTCATAGACAAGGACTTCCAATAAGGATACGTTGGGAGATAGGCTTCCTACCAAGGGCGGAGCCAATGTAGGCCAGCTTAGGCCATGGCCCCACCTCAATTCATTTTTTAAATTTTATATGTAAATTTTAGAAAATTTCACTTGTTTTATATAAAAATTTTGAAAAATGATTTATATTGGCCATAATAAAAATTTAGAAGCTTAATTTCGGCAATTCCCATGAAAAATTTCCGACTCCACTCCTACTTCCTACCAATGGAGGAGCCAAGAATTTTCTGAAAAGCGGTCTGTTATGTAGCTCTCAAAACCTTTACCATGACCAAATTAAAAATGTCAGAGAGTTAATTTGATTTTCCAAAAGCTAAGAGGAGGCCATGGCCCCCTGCTTGCCCCCTTTGGCTCTGGCTTTGTTCCTTACCTTTATTGACAAAAATGAGCATGTCCAGAGGAAAAAATTGGATGCTAATTAACATCAACCACTCATAGACAAGAACTTGATTACATGAAAAAAAAAAAAAAAACTTGTCAAAAAGGAAGTTCTCTTAGAGTTACCTTCAAACCACCCAAACATATGGTAACAACACTGAGAACAACGTGAGTGATGGCCAAGATAAAGATAAAAATGTGCAGCTGATGTATTGCTGCAAGCGACAATAGTTGCACTTTTCCCTGGTAAAGACCACAAGAAATTGTAAAATTGTGAGACGCCAAACATATCGGTAGCAAATGCAACTCTGAAAGCAATTCAATCAGTTGAAAACTAGAGAGTTGATAATCTTAGAATCCACATTGCAACCATTTAAATATGAAGGTTGCGTTTGGATGATACATTAACAAAACCAGTGAATAACTTAGGGGGATGGTATATATAAATGAGAAAAATTGCCCCGAAAAAATCAATATGAAAATAAAAACTTTTTTACCTTGTGTGGGCAAATGCCCCACTTAACCTACATTTGACTCCACCACTGATAGCAAGGTTATTCAATCCCTCTTGAAAATGGTATTTCGTTAAAATTAGGCTATTCACTATCACTCACATGTTCAGCCTCACAATGTTCTTCGGAATCTGTGTCCGCGAGAAGGTGTCTCATTGCTTTTCCCATTACTTGGAAGTGGCCGGGCTCGTCCCCGTCCCCCGGCCGGCGGTCATCTTCCCTCCTGCACGGCAGCATATGATGAAGGTAGCTTCTGGGGATGCATATGTGACTGATTCTACCTTGGAAGACCGTCAGCAAGAAGGATATGAAACCCAGCAGCATCAGCTCTGTTGCACCAATTCACAACACCCACATCATTCACATATGTTTCCCACTATCAAAAATATGTCGAAGGCCGTGTTTGATAGCTTGGATGCGTTTTACTGGATTGCTTTTACTTCAAGTAAAGGTCATCTAATTCACTGTATCAGTTAAACAACCAAACACATGGTATAAAGGTTGTCTTGTCAGTGACTTTGTCCATGTTTGAAGAGGAGATGTTCTTTGTGTACAGAACACCCTATCATCCAAACACATCAAATTACAAAGTCATCAAAAGCTTAGGGTGCCTACTTTAGCTAAGTTAATTTTTCGTCCAAAAGAAAGCCAGAGATTCCACTCAAATCCTTGTCTTTGTATGGTAAATGGTTTGCTTTTGATGTTTCAGGGTGTCACCTTTATATGGTAAAGGGTCTGTTTTTGATGTTTCAGGGTGTCACCTTTGACGATGTGCTTCAACTTGCATGTCAGTGTTTTCCTTTTATAACATAGAGTTGTGACTTATGAATCTGAAATGAAAATTAACCACATACTAGTTCCCATGGTAACCATTGCACCAACTCCCTTCGGGACTTAGACTGAATTTAATTTGCAATTCTCAAATAAAAAAGAGAAAAAAAAGAAAGGAAGTCGGAAAGGAGAAGGGCGCCCAACCTTCTTTGACCTTCAACACTGCTTCATACAGCGACTTTTCACTCCTCTTCTTCATCAACTGCACAGTAATCAAAATCAAAACCACGCCGGACAAATATTATAAAAAAGATAGAAAGAGTTTTTTTTTTTTTTACTTTCATCAATTGCGATAATAATTTAAAAAATTACCTCCTCATTAAGTATTCAACACAAACATCATCACTATCACTATAGGGAAAATCATCTTTGGTGTAAAATCTCCAAGGCTGTATCTTTATATGCTTCAAAAGTTATGGCTGTGCTTCAGAAATTGGGTAACCTATGGTATATAAACCTATAGTATATCATTTAATTCAGGTGTCATGTGCATCCAACGAAACATTTTTAACTTTAGGCCCCTTGGGTTAAGCCATCCATCTTGAAGACAGTTGAAATGTTTGCTTCATAAATTTGGAGATCATGTAGAATACACAAATCTCGCCTGCTCTCTAGATCTACCACGTCATGCTATGTCTTGTTAGCCATGGATGCAAACAAACTGTCAACATATTTATTATCTGCATTCTCCTTTGAACCCTTCCCTTTTAAAATGTTTTCCCATCTATGACCATACAAACATTTCTATGAATTTTCTTGCATTGTGATCGGCATGGGTGACCGGCCGCTAGTAGGCTAGTAGCGGGCTATGTGATCGGCATGGGTGACTGCTTATCTGAAATCTTGCATTGCAGTTAAGTTGGATTTAGGTTCAACTAAGTCCAATCGCATAGTTCTACACTAAACTTGAGTAAGTGTCCTGCAATCACTCGTTCTCCTAAGTAAGAGATCAATTCGTGTCCATCTGACAAATTTTTTTAGATCATATTGTTTTCGGTTTGAAAATGAAAAACAGAATCGAGAGGGAAAAAAATGTATGTTTAACAAATTTTTAATTGACAACGAATCAGTAACTCGAATCTGGTAGACTTATTCCATATAATTAAAAAAATATTAAATTAACCTTTAAAATAATGGGCTCAGCGGGGCGTAAACCCCCACTGAGACCCCACCTGCCTCTCCGCTTCGAGCAGCGGTGGGGGGCGTCCGGCGTTGGGCGTCTGGCGACGGAGAAATGATTGCCGGGAGAGGCTAGAGAGATGAATGGTAACGAGTGAGAAAGACGGAAAGTGAAAACAGTATGTGCTTGATGCACACGCATCAGACATGCACCGCGAACCGGCTTGATAACATCAGGCAGTGGAGAGCCGGCGACGGCGAGACCGAGCCGGTAGTGGGAGTAGGCAGAAAGAGAGACAGAGAAGTTGGACGTTGTTTCTTCCACACATTGATTTCTATCGGGATGAGCCAATTTTGCTTTGAAAAAATAGCAAACTGGTATCAACTAACATGAAGAGTCGAGTTACAGAGCCTGAATTCAGGACAGGATACGAATGGTGCCATTTTTGTGGCTTGAGCTTCGTTTCTCTTAAGAGTTAGCCCCCTGGGCTTACTCCTGTCGTAACAAAACTCACGACCGGAAAAGTCGGTGTTTCCAAATCTAACAAGAGCTAAATTTCTTGGTTGGTGCCATTTTTTATGGAAAAGATCGACCTCCCATTACAAAGTTTGCTTCGTTGGGGTGTGTAGAGTGCAAAGAGGGCGGCGCTGCCCGCGGCCACCACCGCCAGGCGACTACTAACGTCGACGAAGCGGAAGATATTCCAGGCGTTCGTGCTCCTTGCAGAACTTAAAAGCTCCAAATGGCCAGGAAAAAGGAAATTCTTTCGAAAATCAAGCTCCGGTGGTTCCCCATTAGACGAATTAAACAAAAACGACCCTCTCCCCTTCTTCTTATCTATGGAAGCCGTATACAATCGCAACTGTAATATGAGTTGGTAAGAATTAAATGAATCCATGAGTCGATGATCATGTATAAGCCTCCATACGCGAGAGAGAGAGAGAGAGAGAGTTGCCTTTCCGAGGTAGTGAAGCAGCCTTTCAAGGAAGAGGGAGATGATGATGATGGCGGAACAAACAGCTGCTACGATCCATGTAGGCGTGTACTCCAAGTCATACGACTTCCCCCCACCTGCCATTTTCCCTGCAGAGAGATATAGGAAGAGAAGGAAGGGAGGGCAGGAGAGGAGGAGAAACAGAAATCTAATTTGCAGAGACGGAAAGATATATGGATAAGAGGGCGATCAGTGCCGGGGGAAGCAGACTGCTGACTGCTTCCACGAGTCGCGGCATTGGACCTTCTATCACAAATATAAAACACCATTGTTGTGCTGAGTTGGAAGCTAAGCGGGTAAAAAATTAGCCATTGAAGGGGTCAGATGTTATCCAGCTCGTAATATATATATAGATATATATAAATTCAACCCTTCCTAATCTTAACTTCCGTAAGAAATTGAAGAGCATAAACTGATCGGATACTGCCTTTGTCTGATTAAGATCTCCTTGAAATAATCTTTTATTAATTTGTCAGACAACAATTTTGTGCATTTTTTTTTCTCAATATTATCCTCAACTAAGTTACATTACTGTCTTTTGTGCTGTAATCAAATTTTAATTTACCATTTCAAAGGACAAGTATGTAATTCAATTATAAAGGATAATATTGAAGAAAAGTCCACCCAACCTTTTTTTTTTTTTTTTTTTTTTCTTTTGGTTTGTGGGGATAACAAAAATTTAATTAAGCCCTTTAAGGACCACTTGGATGTTATGACTTTTCACCGGAAAAAACTTGAAAGAAGAGCGGCCCCCCTTCGCGGCTATAGTAATTCATTTCTAAAATGTTTAACAAAATTTAGATATATCGTCTCTTTGGAAGACAAAGTCTGCCTCTTTTCAAAGACCCATTAATCAGATTGACTTGTTCAAGGATAGAAAATTTTGCAGTTTGGCTCTTAGCTTTTTCAGTTTTAATGGCCAAGGAAGGCGAGGTTAGGTGGAAAATCAACAACCCAACTTTGTCTATAAAACGTTGATTTTTCTCTTTCTCCAAAATCATGAGGAACATTCACTCCGTGAATCCACTTCAACGGTGCATGCCTTGAGGGCATACTGCAAGTGGGCAATTGCCCACACCGCACTCCCATTTTGGCAGCCCAGGCCCAAGCTCAACCCAGTTCAATTTAAATAAAAAAGTATATATATATATATTTAAAAATAATAAAATTATTTTTATCAGGCCAAGTCAATGTTAACCTAGGTCAGGGCCAAAGCTTGGCCTTTTTCCTTGTCGTGCCAGGGCTGGGCTGGCCTGTCCTAATGCCCGTGTCCCGACCTGATGCCCACTCTTAGGCGTGTTTAATGGTACCATAACAGTTCCTATATGCAAGTTAAAGTATGCAGCGATTTCACCGCATGATCTCATCACATCTCTCAACTCTGAATCCTACCGACATGGGAAAGAGCGGAGGTTACAGCTCTCACCCAGAGAGTGAGATAACTCTTTTCGCAGTGAGATAACTCTTTCGCTCACCGGAAATGAATTTCCGGTACATGATTACCTTGGATTTAAGATGCGAGAATGTGATCTGCTGAGGGGTAGGGGTCTGTCTTAATCTACGATTTAGCAATATGAAGCTAGATTTAGAACCATATATAGGTTTAAGATTTTTTTTTTTTCTCTCAGGCCCATGGATCTCAATCAGAGGCATGGTGGTTTGTGTGGGCAGTTGCCCACACCAGCTTCACAAAATTAGTTCAATATATGTGTTAATGTTTTGATATATTTGATTGTTATACGTATAAGTGCTCAAAAGAAACTAAAGGCATTCAATGAATGCCTTCACAAAACAAAAAAGAAAAAGAAAAATGAAAATTCTGGCTCCGCTAGTTATCACAGGCAGTGTGGATGGCTCCGCTTGAGGACTTATGTGTGTGTCAATATATATATATATATATATATATACATATATATATATATATATATAAAAGGAAATTTTTTCACTGCCATAGATTTTGAAAAAGAGTGCATGCACCGTTACACATACTTGGGAAATTACGAGTTAAGCAATTTTCAATTTCTACTGGCTATTTCTCATGTTTTTATCATTGCTTTACCTTTGAATTCTTTGGAATTTATAAATGTCTATCTACATAACCATAAGGACTGGGCAAGCCAAAACGAACCATTGTCACTAAATGTAGTGCACGTACATGGGAATAAATATCATGTTTCCCTTTCTTAGATAAACTTTAAACATAGTTTTCACTTCACGTTTTTGTTCATGTTAAATTAATTCAAAAGAAAGGTACTTGATGCGTTGCTCATTTGATCTTTTGGTTGGTAGCTTCTTCATTTTCAGAAGCAAGGGAAAGTATTGCCTGAAAGTGGGTAGGATCCAAAACCATCTAACTCGATCTAAAACAAAAAGTTTTAAATCAATTAATAGAGTTTTAAATCAATTAAATCTGAACCAGTACATATAAGAAAGATATGTTCGCCTTTTCCTTGGCAAAAAAGAAAAAAAAAGACCGAAACAAACGTTTTTTCTTTAATTAATAGTTTAGTTAAAACACATCTAGCGCAGTTCGGCACAGGAAAAATGATTACCAATATTTTCAAAAAAAGTTAATAAATACATTAGCAGAGGTAGAAATATCTGAGAGGCACTAATATTTTAAATCACAATTTTTAAGGGGCAGCCAGTATGTAAATAAGTAAAAGGATATGAGATATTAACACACAACTAACAATGACAAAAGGAAGGTTTAATTTATTTGACTTTTAGATATTTCTGGCATACGCATGTGGGGAAAAAACATGAGGCTATAAGAAAAAATTCAGGGGCGAAGGCAAGGGCTCTTAGAAAACACATTTCGGTTTCAATAATGATTTTGAAAAGATAATTCGGCCCCATGCAATTTCTAGCTTCACCCTCTCATTAATTAACATTATGCGGATAACAATCTGAAGCCAGAAAGCCTGTGAAACTTGCTGTGGACACATGGGCGGAGTCAGAAATTTTTGATAAGGCATGCAGAATTAAAGTTTCTAAATTTTGATTAGGGTTGCAATATCATTTTTTAATTTTTTTATATAGAACAAGTGAATTTTTTTAAAATTTATATATATATATATAATGTTTTTTTAAGGTGGGGCCAGGGCCTATGTAGGCCCTACCTTGGCTCCGCCCCTGTGACGTGCATGTTACTAAACGAATATGTAATAAATCAAAGTAGTTGTCATTCTTTAAATTTAGATAGTTAAGTTTCATGCATTGGTCCCACAAGAAAAATTAAACGGATTTCTTCATTGGCCATAGGACTTCATGTCTTAAATGTTTGACGAAAAATTTTGACATATCGTACCTTTGTAAGACAAGTCTACCTCCTTTCAAAGACTCGTTAAATGGATTAACCATCCTTGACATGTTCTGCAGTTTGTTTCGTCGCTTTTCTAATTTTAACAGCCAAGGCGAAGTTAGGTGGAAAATCAACCGCATGATGTAATCCAATACTAACATGTCAGAAATTAAACGTCTCTTTCTCCATAAAACCATGATCAAAATTTCCTCTTTTTTCTCCACAATGAACATTTCCCCGGTAAATGAACTTCAAGGGTGCATTGAGTGGCATAGCGCAGCTGCGCAAGTGGGCTTGGGGCACCCATTTTGGCAACCCAGGCCCAAGCCCGGCTAAGTGGCCAACTTGGACTGGGCCAGAGCCCAGTCCAATTCAATTTAAATAAAAAAAGATAAAATATTATATATATATATATATATATATGTGAAACATTATATACATATACATTTAAAATTAATAAAATTATCTTTATTGGGCCTGGCCCAGCCTGATGTCAAGCCGGGTCTGCGCCAAGGCTGGCCCGACCCCATTTTCATGGCCTGGGCCGGTTCCGACCTGACTCAGGCCGGAGGCCCAAAAGCCTGACGGCCCCTAACATGCGTGTAAAAGTACTCCTCTTATGGGGGCGTTTGCTATACCCATTATCATGAAAGTTTAGAATCAAAATGTTCATTTTTTAACAAATTAGAATTATTAAACAAAAAAGTTATTTTGTTTCCGGAATTAGGAGACTGAAACTTGGAACTTTGATTTCATTCTAGTTTGAGAAGAAATTATGATTTTGAAATTTTCATTCTTGAATTAAAATTCTAAATCATCAAACGCCCCTTCAAAGATAATGCATCCTCATACACCCCCTTTGAACTGTCGAGAAGAAAACACGAGCACATGGACACTTCTTCCTGTCAATTATCGTTTGGTGGTAACGATGTTCCCTCTATCATTTTGTCCATTTTGTGGGAAGCATGGACAGAGAAACATAATTCACGTAAGCTTACACAACCGTGATTACAAACTAATTACAGCTATGTTCTCTAACTTTGCAGAACAAATTAGAGAGAGGTTGAACAAATTAGAAGGAAGAAATCTGAACCAGGACATGGCAGAGCCAGACTTCCCAACTCGATCTAAGCAAAAAAATTATGTTGGACTTTTCTTTGGCAAAAGGAAAAACAAAACTAAGCAAAAATGTTTTCCTTAGTAGAGTTGAGTTAAAGCACAAGAAAAACGCTTTTTCAAAAGAAGTCAATAAATACATTAACAGAGGTAGAAATATCTGAGAGGCATTAATATTTTTAAATTACATTTTTTGAGGGGCTGCCAATATGTAAATAAGTGAAAGGATATGAGGTGTTAGTATACAAAAAACCAATTTATCTGACACTCGTGGGCAATTGGCACTACGAAAATAATATTTTTGCTGATGTGCAAATAACATCCCTAATGCTTTGTGAAAACTTAGTAAAAGCGTTATCGACGTGTCAGTGATGATTGTGTCAGTGAAGATATTAGTGACGTTTGAACATTGACGTCCATATATGCAATCAACGAAAGCTTGTCATAATGTATAATAAATTGGGTTAACAACTGTCACAGCTTCACGTTATTGAATGCTCAGTTGGTTGCCTGACACATTTTCTTATTGAATCCTTAATGTTGATTCGAATGCTCAATATTGGGACTCATTTTCTTATTGAATCCTCAATATTGGTTGAATATGTAACATTGGAGGAAAATAAACTAAAAGACTTTTCAAAGCGGTTAAAATCAAACCACGAAAAAGAATTTTAAGAGAAATTACCAGGAGTAAGTTGAAAGACTTTTGTGCATTCCATGAAATTACCAGCAGTAAGTTGAATAAGAAGAAATTCTATTGTAGCACTGGAGCTTTGCTTTTCATCGTACATAAAAAAAAATTTACTTTCCATCAAACGTGGAATAAAATAAAGATCCCGAGAATTTTGGGTAGATCTGGTGTTTTTTGAATACCAAAGTAAAGTTGCACCTAATTAGGTGCAATTTGTCTCCGGAATATTTAATTCTATCCGTACAATATGTCTGTTAGAGCTTTCATTTGCAACCAAGCTTGTGACTTTGGTCTTACCAATGCTAATATATTTGATTTGCATCGGATATCTGGTCGAACCGATCTTAAAAAATCAAATATAGAAAAACATTTAATATCTGATTAGATTTGGATTTGGATATACATAAATATCCAATCAAATTCAGTTACCTACTCGAGTTGGATTCATTTTTGGACAAATGTCTTGCATTTAATACTATTACGTTTTGAAAATTGGCAAAATCCGGATTTCGGATTGTAAAATCGGTTTTATTGATTTATTTGTTGACTGTACAATGGCAGTCTCAGCCTGGAAAGACATTGCTAAAAGATTCAACAGAAAATTGGAAAATAACAAATTGATATGAAATATGAAAACAAAGACCATAGTTGAGCCCAACGAATGAAATCAAGTTCAAACAAGGAAAATAGACTCATATATAGCCACTCCCGGATCCAAATTAGATCTAAAACCAAAGTTTGAATCTAAATCAAGAATTTCAACTCAAAATCCAAGGTCGAGGCTAAAATAACAAATTTCGATGCTATTGAGCGCCATTTTCGTACACATAGATCTTTCCTTTGTTTTGCATCTCAATCTTGAGCTGAAAACTTTAAACATATGTTTTGAGCCTAAACCACTCATCTAATCATTGATCTGAGCCTCGGGTATCGATTAGAATGCATTGGCGATCAAGCAAACCCGATCCAGATCTAAAATGAGCCCGACACCACCCAGAATGAAGTCAGACCCATCTGTATCAAAAGACCATTTTTACCCATTAAAATATGTATTTAAAAAAATAAATTTTTATATTTTTTTATGTGTGGGACCTCCATGGATGCCAGGGAGGCAAAAAGCCACCCCTTATTGGTCTAAAATGAGCCAATAAAGGGGTGTTTTGTCCCCCTCTCGCATGCCCAACACGCTGCCAAGCGCTCTGGCCAGGGCCCACGACCGCGACAGTGACCGCTACCCCCGTTTTGGCTAAAAACCGCCCCCTTGGGGGTGTTTTTTGGTTTGTTGTGTGGGCACTAGCCCTGCAAACATCCCATGGCTAAGGGCGAATCCCTCTTGGCAAAAACTCATCGTAAAAAAATTAAAATAATTCAAAAATACTTGAAATTTACATGAAAATGTTGTCAAATTAAAAAAAAAAAAATCAAATTTTGAAATGCTCCCAAAATCTTATTTCTTGGACATAAGCTAACTCTTGGGCAACCGACTTAGAGTTTTTCCCACAACACTCTCCCCATTTTTCCCCTTATCTTTTTATTCTTCTTTTCCAACCGTGAGAGCAAGCTTCTCCAACTTTCACTCTTCAAGGAAGCACGAGGAGACCTTTTGGAAAGACATGAGGAAGCATTGGGATCGTCAAAGGAGACTCATTTTATAAAAGCATTTTCATTAGAGGTATGCATTCATCCTCTCATTTTCATTTCATTTCATTCCCCTTAGCCATCAACCTATGGCCATGCAAGGGAGCTTTAAAGATCTCATATCCGGAGTCAAGAGTCATTCATCAGTGCACCGGGAGCACGAGCAAGGCGAAAAAAATATATTTTTTCATTTATTTTTGAAATATGCTTATTTCATTTCTCTCCTCATTGAATGTGTGCATTGTTTATGTTTGAGATGATGTTCATGCATAGTAGACTGATTTTTTTTTACTAGTAAGAATGAGTGCTTGGATTGAGATTTTTTTGTTATTATGTTTAGCATTTCTCTTAATCACCCGATTACGGATCCCAATGAGAGCTTTCTTATATTATTAATTTCTCATTTCATGTGTGCTTGATTTTCTTTCATATCCAATGGTGAGAGAAAATTTTTTTTTGTAATAGACGAAATGATTATTGTTTTATGCTTATATGAAAATATATGGAATCATGTTTTCAAAAAAATTTTGAAAGTTAGAACCATCTTCAATGATGCCTTGGAGACTTAGCCTTGACTCTTATATAAACCAAGTTTCTCTCCGGCCTACATAGAAAATCGAAGTCGGAATTGCAACAAGTTATATGTTGATTTTAATTTTCATATATGTATATGTATATATAGATATTATATATGTATACATGTACATGAATATCTCTCGTTATCCTTCTCTCTTTTTTATTTGACATATTCTTTTATAGATTATCATATACATATACATATAAATAATATATATGTGTATTTCTTTTTCTCTTTTTAGAATCTTTTAGAAAGAAAGAAAAAAAAACAAAAAGAAAAGGCTTAACAAAAACAAAAGACTTTAAGCCAAGAGAAATAGAGAGAAAAGAGAAAGAGAACTCTCTCTCTCTCTCTTCGAGTTAATATTTTCTTTTTACAAAATTATATATATATATATATATATATATATATATATATATATATATATATATATATATATATAGTTCTCTCTCTCTCTCTCTCTCTAAAATCTTCTTCTCTCTCTCTCTGTTTTTAATTTTTTTTCTCTTTTTTTTCTATATTTTTTTCTTTCTATTTCTCTTTCTCTCTATTTCTCTTGGCTTAAAGTTTTTTCTTTTTCTTTTTTTTCTTTTTTTCATTCCTTCGAATATGTCTTTCTTAAGAACTAAAATTTTAATTTTCATTTGTCGACTTCACTAAGACCAAAACTCAATTAATGACCCAATATTAAAATCATGCTTTGGTCTATAACCCTGTTTTACTTTCTTTTATTTTTTTCTCTCTTTATAAGAATATTTAAGACAAGTATGCAAATAAATGTAGATATATATGATGGTAGGGACATCCTTAAAAGAATGATATGGTAGGAATGAATAATTTACTTTCAATCATATAGAATCGATGCATTTATACATTCACATTCATTTGTGAAATTCACGAATGATCATAAGCACTTCTCCAAGAAAACTTAAGCAAGATGAGATTGAGCGTTAGTTAGGTAGCAGTCGAATTAGAGAAAAATCTTAAACCTACTTAAGTTCTTTAGAGAATACTAAATCGATTTTGAAAATAAATATTCAAAACACCCATATTATCTCCCAAAGATTTCCACATGATATTTGCAAAGATTTCTTGATTCAAAAATCTCCTAAATCAAAATGGTTTATTCTCTCAAATAATACTTTAAATTTTTTTTATCCAAAAGTATTTGAAACATTAAATCTTTAACATTATTTCTAAGCACCACACTACTTTTAGAATAAAAGAGACGTTTAAGTAAAAATGAAATACATCAAGACTAAGTATAACCTTTGGATTAGTTACCCCTAGTAAAGGCACCATGAATAGCTAGTTTTCATACCGACAGATGAGTCTCTTTTTCTCTCATTTCAAAAACTTTATTTTTTCGAAGCACTCTAAAAACTGAAATAAATTTTGGGGATGCAAACAATGAGTTTTATGTGTTGTGGGAGTGACGAAGTTTCTCAACCTGAAGTGATTTGAACAAGGCAAAAAAAAACATTTATATTTTATTCTAAAAAGCTTACATCAAAAACCACATCACAATATAGGCGGAACTCTTTCCTTTTCATGGTGCATTAGTTGGTTAACTTATGTAATTCACTGGAGCCCAGGGTAAACATGGCAACACATATATAGAAGATAGAGATATGAAAGAGGCATATTTTATTGACCACTTACCAACCACAATGGTTTATGTGAACTACTTTTTTTATTTTATTTAGGAACATGGAAAAATCGCTTCGAACAGGGCGAAATCTCTTCAAAATCCGAACCATGAGTATTAATATACACTTTGCCATTAATTGTGCCTTATGCCTCCCATACATCAATTCCATCACTATTATATTTAGCTTTAAATATCCAACTGCATCCCACAACCTTCTTATCTTTGGGCAAAGTAACAATATCGTATGCATGATTTTTGTGAAGAGTCATGGTTTTTTTTTCCTTCGTAACCTGAATCCAAACTTTTGGTGTTTTTGCCTCTTAAT
This sequence comes from Nymphaea colorata, assembly GCF_008831285.2. Lineage (NCBI taxonomy): Eukaryota > Viridiplantae > Streptophyta > Magnoliopsida > Nymphaeales > Nymphaeaceae > Nymphaea > Nymphaea colorata. The sequence continues at coordinate 9,030,534 of NC_045139.1, forward strand.
AAGTTTTTGGATCGATTTCATCCGAGATATTACGCAAGAAAGTCACATGATGCTTAGGCAAATGATCATATTTAAACACGTATCTAGTGCATGAACAGTAGCAGAATAAGTGATCAATTAATCTTCTTTTGAGGATGATTGGTTTTCGATGACCTTATTATAAGGTTTCTACTGACTCAATCTGAGCTCAGGAGTGAACCCTAAAACATGTTGTTGTCGCCTAGTTTCAATAATTATGCCTTTACCCTCACCATTTTGTTACGTGGTGTCTATAATGACATCAAATTCCTGATAATATGAAATATTTGGTAAAGGCACAATATTATGCATGTTCTACTCCCTGCTGCCAATATTTTACTTGTAAAAAGAGTTATATTTTGTCAAATGAACATATTGAGATATGTGTAAAAATACTTGTTTTGACTTAGTATCATAACAGAATAACTCTTTTTCTATGAATATATAAGAAAAACATATTTCTTGTCCTTATGACCTAGTTTATCCATGCCCTTGCATTTGGCGCAAACAATGCACTGAAAACTTTCATATAATTAACTTTCATTTTTTTTAACTCATAAGTGCCTCAAGTGGAGATTTCTCATCAGCCAACTTCGGATATATATATATATATATATATATATATATATATATATATATATATATATATATATATGTTTGATGGTACAACCAGTGGGCATTACACATTGCCCCAAAATTGCTCAGGAATGTTCAATTAAAATAGTAGAGCTATGGTCAATTCAAAAATGTGTTTATCTTTGCATTAGGCAACCCCATTTTCCATGGAATTTCAATGCAGTTTATTGGTGATTGACCCTGGCCTGTTTTCTTTCAAACCATTCACATTCATGATTTTTAAATTTAGTTATTATCTGATCGAAGGGCCTCGATACAAACTTAAAATTGAGTCTCTGCCATTTTGTAAACTTCTTGGAACTTGAAAAAAAGAAACTGTATATCATTCCCAACTAAACTTACAAACCTCACACAATTGAGAATCAAAACAAAAATTGGCATCAAAACATTCAAAGCATAATCTGAAGGATGCCCAAGTTACTTATGCCATTAAGATCCATTTGAATAGGCATGAGCAGTCAACCTTATTTTCTAATGTAGTGTGCAACCTACCTTGCAGAACACCTCCACCAACCATCGTCATCACCACAGGGTCCTAAAACACTCTGTTAGTAGGTGTGAAGATGACATGGCAATTCAATTCCGAGGTGATATTGCACAAAGATTGTAAGGTGCAAGCTTTGGCATGTAAAGAACCTGGACATGTTTCTGATGCATTAGTTCACTTGTATGTTTAATAAGTATGGATGAACCATCATTAGCAATAGTGAGAAGTTTTAGCTGCGGTCATGTGATTGCTAGCACCACAATACACTATCCAAAAATATATGTAAGGGAGAAGAGTTCTTCCTTTTGGTGTTGTAAGCATTCAGACTAGCTGATACAAGCACAACCTTTTGATGACCTTTAACACTTTTAATTAATTAGTTTATCTATTCCAAAATAAGAGGCAGTTCCAGCAATTCTGACTTTGTTGTTTTGTCAGCAAATTTAAGATGTAATAGGTGCAAATTCTTTTATTTTTTCTGATTTCATAAAGTTCAATTTGCCATTTAAGTCCCAAATACACCCTCTTTTTTATAGTGAGTACAATCACATGGGCTTATTCCTCCATTTGGTTGATTCTCCACCTTATAAATCACATAGAATGCAACTGATCCAATTTAGGCAGGATATTCATAACCTTTTTCCTTGATCCATCTAAATTAAGATGGAACACATAATAGACAATTATGGAAGTTCAAGGGCCATAAGAATTTGGCTACATGTGGCTTCATGTTGAGCACCAAGACCCACAAGCAGCCGGAAGCTCTCTTCCTGTTCACACATATTTTCCTTTGTTTTAAGATTAGATGACAGTTTAATCAAAAAGCTCAGTTTGTTCCACATATCTTGCAAATCCCTTAAATAATCAGTGAAGATCGAATCACCTATATTTTGAGCTAGCTGAAATGTGTGAGTGATGTCATTTTTTTTGCTTTGTAGTTCGTTGGCAAATTTTCAGGTCTATTTAGTCGTTTCAGACAAAAGAAATCCTTCAGAGATCTTGGGCACCATAGAGTTGGGCAACCAAGAGATCAGAAGGTGATCGTAGGATCTCCATTCTTTGGATGAATGAACATTCTCTTCAAGTTATGGGAGATCACTAATGACGTTCTTATTTTGATTTGGATACCGAGATATAACAAGGCAGATTTCCATCATGCCAAACAATTGAGCCATTTGACAAAATCAAAGTGATTTTGGTTACATGGTTGAACAATTCATGCACAACAATTTTTTTTCGATCACATTGTTGGTGTACACATTTGATACTTGAGTTGTCTGACATAACAACAATAGACGTATCCTTGCACAACGTGAAAAACCATTTTGTTACCAAATGTTCTAAAGGAAGAATAAAAAATAGAAGATGAGGTTTGATCGAAGGACCAACATCCATGAGATAAGCAGCATGGTGGCCTTGATACTCCTTTATTTTTTCATCATCTCATTCACTATATATAGGGGAGAGATATATAGCAATTACATGTGAAAGTCCACCACAGTGGTTACAACTTAAAGGTAAGCCTGATCACCACATATCATGGACATCAGATATTTGAGGTTTGATTTACAAAGAAAGAAATACAGATACATTTCCATTTCAACCATCTCCATCTGATTCTCCGAGTGGAATAAGCTTACACTGGCACTTCTATGATTTCATTTAACCTTGATTCTCTATGTCTCCTGCATATCCAAGCGATTTGGCCATTATCACGATACCTAACACGCCATAATGAAAATTTCTCTGCAATATCTTTGCCCCTATAACACTTTTGTTCCTGCAGAAAATCCTTCAGCCATTGTTGAGCTACCCTAAACTCTTGTTGAATATCTCTTGAACTGCCCTGTCTAGATGATCTACTTCCCCCTATCATAAGTGCTCCAGCAACCATTGCTGTTGCTCCATATACAATTGATGAATCAACTAAAGCAAGTTCCTTGCTTAAATCTGGAATCAACTCTCCTAGTCCAACTGCAAAATGAGCACCAACTTTTAGTGCCAACATTAACAACTTCATGAATTTGTTTACATAAGGAGCCAATTGTTGAATTACTATGTTGTCGACTTTCATCACCTCACATCCCAATTGATCTTCAACTACATGAATCTCTCCTCTCATTTCACATAGCATGTGTAGGCGAAGGGGTGTGATGCTTGAAATCATCCTGGTGACTAGACGTCTTGAGTAGCTTCCTGTGCCTTGAACAAAGTAAAACATAATAGGGACTCTATGTTCTTCCAATTGCATACTGAAATTGGCCAAGTTATTAATCTCACGATGCAGCTTACATATCAAAATATGCTCATAGTATCTTAACCCTTGAATCTCATGCTTTATGTCCTTGAGTTCTTGCTCTATGAACTTCAGTCTTTGTAACACCAGTTCTATCCCCTTGGCAATGCCTAAAATTGTTGGTTCTACATTACTTTGAGGCTTAACTTCAGCTTCTGGTGATGGTTCATGGGTATTGTTGGCAGGTGCGACTGCCAACTCAATTGCGAGGCGGTGGAGATCATGATACCGTTTTTGCAGTACGTCATTAAATTCATCTTCAGAGAGTAGGTCTCTAGCAAAGTCAAAACCTGAAGGTATTCTCATTATGCTTCCTTCTGCTACAGGAGGCCAAGTGTGTTGGTACTCATACATATCATTAGCAGGAAGTGAAAGGAGGGCACCTTTTAACTGTTGCAGTAAAACTTGTTGGAGCTTCCTGTCTCGAGGTGGCATGAGTTCTTGGACACATTTTGGCCGTAGAATGCTTTCTGTTAAAGTAACACCTCTGCAAAGAGCCAAAATAGAAGGGACTACAAGGTTCTGAATTAGTCTGATAACTTCAGTGATCTTCTTGTTTGAGCAGGCTAAGACATCTACATACTGATCATATTCTCCTCCATACTCTATTCTTATGTCAACACCATTTACGTTTATCAATATAAGGTGCCTTTCGAGTGTGTATGTTGCACTATGCTGCTGCCTTGGTCCAAGAATCTTGTTATGGAGATTGACCTGTATAAATGAAAGTGTTTCAGATAAATTTTGTCTCACTGATTGCTCTTATCAAAGAGCTAAACAATATGTGTACATTGCTCTTAGGTGCACGTATTTAACTGTTTATAATCTTACTGTGATACCCAAGCCTTATGAATATGCCATTGAAAGTGTTGATCAAATTAAATATTATTTGAATAATGTGCTACCTCTTTGTTGTAATACCATGGTTATATTCATACAATAATTTTACCACACAAAATTTTCATGAAAAGAAATAAGTTAGAAAAGTCACCTGTAGTCGGGCAAAGAATCCTGGTGTCAAAAACATGTGGTTAGAGTCATCACGCTCAAAATGCCGGCCAACATAGGTGCCATCAAGTGTTGGTGAAATCCATTTATTTAATTTCCCTAGTTTTTCTTCAAGCAGGAATGGAACTAGAACCTCAGAATGTTGGTCTTGAGGATTTTGCTCATAACAAAGATCTAATTTTACCATCATTTCGATGAGGTCACTGACTTTGATATTTTTTATTGTTTTCAGGCCTGCACCTGGTATCCAACTCTCTAAGCACTTTCTTAGAAGTTTCTCCAATTCTTTTCTAGGTATGAATCCTTTTCTTTGTGCAACATTCTGTTGCTTTCCTCCCATTCTTATCAGTAGTCCAATTACATCTCGACAAAACCATTCACAGTCCAGGACAAGAAATCCAAGTTCATCAAAATATATGAGCTCACCCAAATACTGCAAGGAACTTACAATTGCTCGTCTCCTTGCTTCCATCTTCTCAAGATTATCTCGCCTTGAGCGGATCCTTAATGCTTCTATTCTTGATTGACACATATAGCAAAATTCATCCCATTTCATTGCTGGCTCATTAGAGTTCTCTGACCTCCACTCACACAAAACCTTTTGCACCTCTTCACAGATCCCATAAACTTTAGGTACCCTTTCTCGAATGGTTTCACTTGTTGTTCTCATATGACATGCCAATTTGCTTACTGACATAGATGATCTTGCGTCAACAGCAAATAGAGTTGGGTACAGTTCAACATAGCCTTGAAATTTTTCCCTCAATCTGTTTGTGCAACTTGCAATTTGTTTCAAGTACTCTGTTGGTTGCATGAGCTTGTCGAAATGAGTGAGAACTACTGCGACATTTGGCAGTAGAGATTGCGATTGTGCTTTTTTTGAATTGGTGATTATGAATCTGAGCCAATACTGTATATCTTCCTCGATCTCATGCATTTGTTTTGGCTCTCGGTTTGTAGGCTTTTTGAACATGCTAGAAACTATTAGAAAGAAAGTAGGACTACCCTGTTCTGGAAAGATAAGTTCATGAAAAACATGAAATGTGTTTTCTCCAGCAAGATCCCACATTGAAATCTTTAGGTCATCATCTTTCAAAGTTTTGATCCTTATCCCACCTGTGTTCACTCCTTGCTCAACTGAGCTTTTTAAACTACGCATGTGATCCGTGTATTGAATCTTGGATGAAGAAAAAATCTGTGAGATGGTACCGCATAGTGTGCTCTTGCCAGAGGATCCTTGCCCACAAAGAAAGACTCTGCAGCATTTAGGCTTCGTTAATGGTATATCTTTAAGTAGGTCTACTTCCATAATCAATCGTCCATTCATCCTAAGTTTCTTATATATTTCATCTGTGTGTCTGCCATTTTCCAGTGGCGTCCCTGTCAAATCAATATCTTCAATCCATGGATTCACTTGTAATGTGTCCATGATAGCCTCTAGCATCCTCTTTCCCTCAATACCCTGGCAGCCACGAAAAGACAAATACTTGAGAGTCGAGTTTGCCTCAATTGACTTAAAAATTTTAATGAAATCTTCACACTTTAGGTTTTTGTTGTTGCAAATAGCCAGTTGAGTGACACTTTGATTTGTAGCAATCATCTTTGTTATTGCTACCATCCCACTGACATTTATTTTAGCTTTCCCACTTCCAAAAGTCAATGACTTGAGTGTCATATTTGCTTGGTTGTAGAACATTGAAAATCTACTCATGGGACAAAGTAAATGCTCTATTCCTACTCCACCAAATAGATTGCCTTCAAGCTCTAAGCCTTCTAGACACTGGTTTTTGAAGAGTGCAGCTGCAATATAAATGGCTGCCTTGTCTTTCAATTTGGTTCTTGACAAGTTGACATATTTCAAACTTTTATTTTGTTCCAGGACCCTTTGGAACTCTTTTGCCCAACGAGATTTTAGTTGAATCCCAGTCATATCTAGGGATTTAATCGTAGAGTTCCAACCCAGAGCACACGTTATCCGGCAAGCTCCTGCTATGTCAAATTTGTAAGCTCGTAATGCATTCATTTCAGGTACCAGCTCGACAATCTTGTGATTTTTATCTTTGCTTGTACTGTTCCAGACATGAAGTTCCATCATTCTGTTTCTTCCTAGCACTGCAGAGATAATTGGTGCTGCAGTGATGGTCTCAGAGTCCAAAATTATCAGAAGCTTTAGCGTTGAGTTTGCTTCTATCATTTGTGAGATGTCCTCTGCACCTTTTGAGCCTATTGAATCATCCCATATTTGTAGCTCTTCCACTGTTTTGTTCTCGCTCAGCCCCAAAGCTAGGAAGCTCACACCAACACTCCCAATTCCACTCTCTAAGAATACCAATTCTTTTATGCCAATGTTTCTTTTCAGCATTTCTGAGAATTCCGATAGGCTTCTGTCTCCAAAATTATTCTTCCGAAACACAACACGATTGATACATGTATTTAGCTTGAGCCAGTTGCATAATATCTTTTGTTCTTGGAAGGTCCATTCAACTCTATGAAACTCCAGCATCCTAAAAGAAGCTTGAGACTCACGTCCTGAAGCCAATGCTGCTAGAATGTGTGAGAAATTGGAAATGTTGTTCACAGAGATGTTGAAGCTCATGGAAGTTTCTGTTTCTTGATAGCAACCATCATACGGCTGAAAGTGGTGGAAGGATAATGACTCTATGTGTATCTTGTCAGAAAGGATTTCGTTGAGGACCTGTTGGATGCTTCTCATGTCATGGTTGGAAGCCATGGATTTCTCTAATCCGTTGAGGTGATATCGGAGGGCACTAGTGTCGGAACTTTTGTTTCCTCTCGATCTCTTTACGAGACATTGACCTGCAACAGCAATTCAGCGAACAACAGCACAACAATGCACATCAAGCAGCAAACAGAAGAACCTGTTACAACTATGTGAGTTTCCTCTTACAACTAGTTACACAATTTAGTTTTTCAATATAACTCAATCATTTATCCATACAAGAACCCGTTACAAGGTTTTTCATATATATGTTTATCCACTATAACATACTGCAAATACTTAGTCTCATGAGGCCAACATGCTTTATAAATAAATTATCAGGAATTCCTTTGTGGGAATGCTAGCAATCCTATAAATCTATCTTTAATTTGTTTATATACTTGAATACTGTAACGTCGCAGCAAAGAGAAAAACAGAACCAAAGCAGAAAAAGAACAAGTCCTTTTAGTCTTCCTCTTTCCTTATTCCTTCTTTTCTGTTCGTCCTTTTGTTCTGGATATCCTCGCGACCAAAAGTTGGAGGTTTACGGATGCACAGATATATTTCTCTCTCGTTGCTCCTTTTCGGTTTATTTGATAATCTATTCCCCTTTTTCTATTCAAATATATTCCTTTACCGAATCCATTAAGCTTGTTGCATGCCTTCTGTTCTAGGTAAGTAATAGAATGAACAAAGTAGGATTGATCTGAACAATTTCTATTATTAATCATGCAACATGCAAGCAAGGAATAAAAGCGTGCCAGTACTTAATCAAAACACGGTCTTGGACTGTGCAAAACGTGTTTTTTTTTCGAAAAAAGCGCGATTAATTAACTATCTGTTTAAAATTTTAAAGAAACTCGTTTTTTTTGAAAAAAACGTTTTTTTTCAGTTTTTTAATTTTCCTCAGCTCTTTTAATGTCAAGCGGTTTTTTTTTTCATTTTTCATTTTTTATTTGTTGCAAATCTACTTATCTTTTTCATGTTATTAGTTTTTCACTTATTTTATTTTTCTTTCATTTTTAGTTTTTAATTTTTTTTAAAAATTTACCTTTTTTTCTGTTTTTTCAAGCTGGCCGTATTATAGGTAAGAAAAAGACGTGACTATGATATATATATATATATATAATCACAGCATGAAACATTTTTTTTATCCTCTTTTCTTCATTCTATACCATCTCCTTTTTTCCTTTTACGTAATTTTATTGCATAACAAAACATTCCACAATCATGCATATTATGATGTCAATCATGCTAGCATACAGTACTACTATCATATAGGTACGTTCTTTTCTCCCTTCATATTTTGGTACCTTCTTTTCTCCCTTCATATTTCACTGCTGGTACAGAATAGTAATGTATACTCAAAGATTGTTCATGCATACTTGATTGGAGAGGCATGTAAGTTCCAGATATTCCGATTTCCACATCTTTCTGCAAATACAATGTTGCCTTCGAATAGCGACGGTGCTTTTTGTTTTGTAAACTGTCTAAACCGAAGAAGAACGCCGACTGCATGCTTATATGCTGCTCAAAGGCAGTAACATAAACACGTCTAATAACACAATCATGCATTTATGCCACTTGGGGCAATCGGCCTCCGCTACTGAGGCACCAAATTTTCAACGCAGCTAAGTATAATACCTTGACAGAAATGTGAATACGCACATACCCGCACAGAATGAATTGGGCTTCACCGAACGCTAATTAACTCACTCGTTTGCTGCTTCTTATTTTTGCAGAATCTGAAAACGCAAGCTCTGATATCTGATACCAATGTTGGAACTTCTAGATTCTTCCGGGATCTGTACGAGTTATTAACCTGCAACCCCATACCAGCAAACAGCAACACGGCAGAGCACAGTGAGAAGTAAACAGGAGAGAGGGAGAGAAGAAAATTAGCAGGTGAGTTTAGGGATTTTTACGGGTTTGCTTCAATGAGCCACACTTGAATGTTATATATACGTATGCAAGGACTGCTAGGCATTTATAACTGGCTTCCCCTGTATGCCCTGTTAGAAAGTTACAGACTAGTGGAAACTTTTCAGTTTTATTCTTTTATGTGTTTGTTTCACCACGGATCTCACATTTAAAGTCGGACCTCTTCGCCCATCCGACCTTAAATTCATGGTCTTTTACATGTAATGTGGGATTTGAGATTGGATCTTGCAAAGAACATCATTTAATGCAGTCTCGAAGGATATCAAACTCAACCTAATTACTTGCTAAGGTTATAAAAGAGCCGATAAAGGATCAGTGTGCCCTTCTCATTCGTTATTGAATCATGGATAGGTTCATGTCCATGCCTTGGTGGATGGGCTTAAACTTTTCTACTCCTACGAAGCCAGTTCAGGCGTGGGTTGCTTTTGGTGCAACAAGAGAATTTGATGCCAAAGCAAGCACTTCTCAAGGGAATCATTAAAGTGCCTTCATTGAAATATGGGCAGATAATTTTGTTGTGAACCTCAAGCATCCACGACATTTTTAGCGACACTGGTCGATGGGAAATTTCCATTGCCATATCACTGATAGAATTTTGTAGAGTTAAATGGCATGAAAGGGCATAGTATAATTGGTTGGACAAGTGGGAGTATAAAAGACATGTCTCATGTTGAATTCATGTGGGTGCTACTCTCCTGGATAACTAAAGTAGGATCGTGATGCTCAAGCGGAAGGGTGTACTGTACTCCACTCGAGTCCAGATGCAAATCAAGACTTTCAAAGGCAGGGAGGATGAAAGGCCTTTTGGGTTTTTTTTCCGTGTGTGGTGTGATTGTTAACCTCATGTTCACCTGGGAATGTTGCAGAGTTAAATGCGTAGTCGGTTTCATATTCGGATGTTGAGAACCAGTTATTCTGTTTACTTGATCGCCTTTCAGAAGCAAAACTTTAAACTGAAACGCTACTCATTGATCAATTGGATCCAATTTTCGACAAATTCTTAGCTGAGTAGAAACAATTTACATCTCTAATCAGATTAAGAAATCACAGGGCATTTGATGAAGCAAATGATGGTGCAATGGCAAGTTCTACCATTGGCCACGACTTTTGAGGATGAAAGCTGTGTCTGTGGGAATAACTACAGAACAGTGTCGTGAGAAAAGGGAAAAGAATCTGATTTCTTCCCTTCCTTTCTCAAGTTGGTGCGAACATTGTGTCTTGCACTTGCTTTACAGAAAGACTAAGGGAAAGAACAAATTCTCAGAATGATGCAAAAAGGAAGGCAAGCCATGAGGATAACGTGCAGTGGGAGACAAAAGGGAAAAGCCACTGCTAGAGCATCATCGTCAGTAAACCAATTCCTGTTAAACCACTGACAATTTCCTGCACGAATTTTTTCCGCCCGGAAACTTGAATAAATTCATATATGCGTAAACAAGTTTACTGAATTAATGATAATTAGTTTGGATTGTTTGGAACAATAGCAGTAACCGCGGGCGTAGCCACATTGTAACTGGTGTGGGCAGTTGCATTAGAATGAATTGAAGCTGGCATGCCGTAGACTCCGGTTGGCAACTCAAGTGCCCTTAAGCCAAAAGTATCTGATTCTGCCACCTATATATGGAATTGCAAGTCTCGTCACACACTTATTAACGACTTTTAAGAAGAACTAAGTCCAAGTACACTTCCTCAAAAAATCTTTGCAAATTAATTAGACTATTTTCATTGAAGTTAGCTGCGTTCAAATAAATAAGCAACCCATGTGGAATTTTTTTATAAGGGTGTTGAAATAAAGATTTTAAATTTTGACTCGGACCGAAATATCATTTTCAAAATTTTTATATAGAATAATTGAAAATTTATAAAATTTACATGTAATTTAAAAAAAAAATTAAGGTGGGGCCAAAGCCCCATGCCCCCCCCCCCCTTAAAATTTATATAAGTATTTCATATATATATATATATATATATATATATATATATATATATATATATATAAAAACCAGTATTTAACATTTAACCAAGCAATTAGCATGTTGAATTAAACGGCACTTATTAGTTTAACAACATAAGTACAAAAACAAACCGCTGAAACAAAATATAAGAATGGAATATACAAGTTAGTACCACAATAAAACATAATAAGAGAGTGGATAGACGGAACAGTATAGTCACCCAACAGTAGACGAAGGACGGCGCCGTAGCCGAATAGCAAAGTGAACATCTCTCTGCACAAGGCGTGCCACAGACTCCGATGATGAGAAGGTGTCCCTGAAGACCCTGTTGTTGCGCTCCTCCCAAATGCGCCACCAAAAAGAAATGAGCCACAACCTCCAAACACGACCCCAAGTAAAAGACATGTGAGATGATAGACAAAAGAGGAAAAAAAGACGAATGGATGGTGGGTTTGGGAGGTTATTAACGAAGGAAGGCCATGTAGAGGTAAGGACACTATAGAAGAAAGGACAAGAGGTAAAAAGGTGAACCTGAAACTCAGTCGCGGCGAGACAGATGGCACATTGGTTAGCTAAATTAATACCGAGGCACTGTAGGTGGTCAAAAGTATTGATGTGACCAGCAAGGAGAAGCCAGGCAAAAGCAACGGCACGAGGAGAGGGACCAAAGAGATCGGGGTGGGAGCGACGCAACGAAAGAACCAAAGGAGGCTAGGTAACAAGAAGAAAAAATGAGTTCACGGGAAAACGAAAGAGGCCAGGAAGGGGGGGCGAGCGGTGGGAGGTCAACAAGGCGGAGGAAAAGAGAAAGGGCAGAAAGCAGACCGCTCCAAAAGTGTGAATGAGAGGTATGAGAGATGAAAATATTCCAATTACTAGGGGAAGAGATGTCATATTTGGAACAAATGAAAAGGGAGAGGAGAAAACTCAGTTGCCAGACGCCATCACTAAGAACATAAAGAGGACTCACGGTCGACTAAGGTTGGTAACCCGAGCACCCCCAAGCTGTGTAACCAGGGTGCAGTAGAAATGGACCCGCACCCGCGTCGACGCGACACAGGTGCTGATTCGGGTGCGGGTGCGACCTAGATTCGCACCCAAACCGCACTGCGGTAGGGAGAGGGAGAGTGTGCAGGACAAAGGGAGAGCAAGGGGAAAGGGAGAGCAAGGGTGAGGGGACTGAACCGAGAGAAAGAGAGGACGAGTGATGAGTGCGGGAGAAAGGGACACGATTTGGGGAAAAGGGAGAGGGAGAGCAAGGGTGAGGGGGACTGAACGCGAGAGGAAGAGAGGGCGAGTGAGGACGGGAGGAAGAGAGGGCTCGAGCGAGGGGGAAATGGATGGGAGAGGGAGGAAGAGAGGTGAGGAGGGCTCGAGCAAAGGGGAAACAAATGGGAGAGGGAGGAAGAGAGGTGAGGACGGGAGGAAGAGCTAGTTACCCAAATCGCCGCCGTACTGCACCGCCGCTGCCGCCACTGCTCCTTCCTCCACCTTCTTCTTCTCTGTGTCGATGCTCACCTACGGAATGAGAGATTGAGAGGGCAACGAAGAGGAAGATAGAGAGGAAGACGAGGAAGGGGAACCGGTCGGGCTTCCTCTTCGAGCGATAGAGTTCAGGTCCGGATTTGGATCCTGATCCAATTCAACTTACCCAAAACCAAAATCGTTATAGGAATAACCCTCGTTAGTGAACAACGGAGCTCTTCGCCCCATCCCTCGGACCCCAAACCTAACCACCTTATTAAGAAAGAAAGGAAGGGGGAAAATTGCAATTTTGATTTTGATATTTAATAATTTTGTGGTTTAGACTTTAGAGATAATGTTGTCATATATATTATTATTTATTATTATTATAAATTAATAATAATAATAGTCTTTCCGCACCGCCGCACCTAAATTTTTTAAGATGTGCCGTACCTGCACTCGCACCCGCACCGACACCCGCATCCCGCACCTTGGTGACATAGCCCCCAAGAAGATGCGAAATGACTACCATATCCCAACGCGCAAGACAATCTGAAGGGCGATCACTATCCCAAATAAAGTTACAAATGATTTTGTCAAATCTTCTCCGTACAACCACAGGAGGTCGAAAGACCGCCAATGCAAAGTGGGATAGATGCAAGACAATGCTTAGCAAGGGTAATACGTCATGGCAGGAAAAGCAGCTTACCCTACCAACAATGGAGACGATCTGACAGCTTCTGCTCCACACCATTTCAAAAGGAGGGCGTAGGAGGCGATAATGTAATTTGAAGACCCAAGTAGTCCATGGGCATGCTAGTAGCCTTACACCCAAAACAAGCTTATGCAAGAAGCACCATGACCGGATCCGCGTGAATGAGAGAAATGTAACACTTCGAGGAATTAATATAAAGACCAGAGACGAGCTCAAAAACTCGAAGGATGAGCCAAGTTCTCACAATCTATTGGCGAGAAACAGTGCCAAACAGGAGAAAATTATCTGTCATATTAGAGGGTGGAGAAGGCCTCCAAGTAAGGTAGTGAATGTGGAGTGATGAAACCAACGACAATCGCGTGACAAAATAAGGCAGAAAAGCACTCGGCAACTAAGTTGAAAAGCAAAGGTGATAGCGGACAACCCTGTCGGAGGCTGCGACCGAGACAAAAAAAATCGCCACACAACCCATTGAAGGAGACCGCAAGCTGGGCCCCAGTGACGAGCGAGAGGATCCACTGACGAAACAATGGACCAAAAGCAAGGCGAGTGAAGATGTCAGATAGGAACTCCCAACTAACAGAATCAAAGGCCTTGGAAATGTCCAACTTAAGGATGAATGAGGAAAGACGCAAACAGTAGAGGGAATGAACACATAGGCAAGGACGACAGCGTCAATGCAAACGCCGACCTTTGATGAATGCAACCCGAAAGGGGTTGACGATAGATGGCATAAGATGTGCAAGTCGCAAGGAAAGCAACTTAGTGACAATCTTATAGAGAGTGCCTAAGATGGAGATAAGGCGAAAGTGGCTGACGTCCGTAAAGTTAGGACGCTTAGGCACCAAGACACAGGTGGCTTGATTAAAGTCTTTAAGAAAGACAGAGTTGAAGGCAAACTCGTCACAAAACTCGAATACATCAACGCTACAAGCCTCTCAAAAGGTACGAAAAAACTCAACAGAAAACCATCAATGTCAGACGCCTTACTCGAGCCGAAGATCCAAACAACATTCTTAATTTCTTGGTGCAGGAAGGGCTGCTCAAGAGTGATCACGCAAGAGATAGAGAGGGATGAGAGGTGAATGTCTGGGAGCGGGGCACGAAAGCGAAGAGGTTTAGAGTAGAAATCACAAAAATGAGCGGTCAAAGCCGAGAGGATGTCATCACCAAGAAATTCCCTCTGCCCAATAACCATGGACTGGAGTAACGCCTGACGGCGTCTTTGAGAGGCGGCCAAGTAGAAGAAACAAGAATTCTAGTCACCATGCGCAAGCCAACCCAACCTAGAACGCTACTGCCAGTGGATGGATTCCCTAATCCGCCACTCCTGAGCAAGACTCTGGAGACAAAGGAGACGAGAAGACTGATCCGTAGAAACATTATCAGATGACTAGAGGGACAAGATCTCCTCATCCCAAACGGACAGTAAACTTGCCAAAAACCCAAATAGGTTCTCCGACTTCAAAATTCTCCTACATTGTTTCTTTCTAATTTTTAGTCTCACATAACAAACGTCAACCTTGCGGTTCTTTCTAATTTTTAGTCTCACATAACAAACGTCAACCTTGCGGTACATTAGAAAAATGTGATGGGAAAAGAATCTCACCCTTTCCCATGCACCCAACCCTCTGCTTCCTTCCAAGGCATAAACAAAGTCCCACATGTCACTTGTCCTGCACGCTTCACATGAGCTTCAGTGCCATCATCTGGACTTGTGGGGGCAGTTGCCACATGGTTTAATTTTTTTTTTTTAAATTATATTTACACCTTTTATTGCCTGGTATATATATATCCAAAAGGGAGAAGCACTCAGCCTCCAGTTTAGAGCCATGGAAACAAGGAATGATCCTTTGTTTTCGTTAGCCTCTATCAGATAACCAGAAAGGATGGTCATGTGGATGGCTCTCGAGTAGAGCAGAAGACCACAGACATTTCCTGCAACAGTTCACTTTCTTGGCGAAAGTGGCTCACAAAATTGGTGTTGTCTAACTCTGGTCTAATTACAGTTAGTACATGTAGATGAAGGAATCGTGCCTTGGAGAACTTACTTCTTACCTGCCCAAAAGTGAAAAATGAAGACCTGGTTCTGCCATTTACCTAAAACAAGGTTTTCTAAACTCAAAATGGTTTTCACAAACAAGGTTTTGACGAAAACCATTTTTGGAAGGAATTCATCCAAACGCCACGAAGTTTTTTCTTTTCTTTTGTAATTCATTACTTGAAGGCTTCCTTCTCTTTGACAGTCATGAGCAGAAATGAAATATGCTCCGTAAGAGGATAAACGAAATCAATGGTGCGTGAAGAATGTTAAGAGCGTATGCAGTGTTACAACTAGAGTTTCCCTCCACAAAAACGACGCGTCAAGGTGACGGGACAGGTAGATGTCCTCCCTCCAAATCTCGCCGAATTCCAACGCTCTCCTGCCGCAGCCGCCATGGCGCCGGCACCGCCTTGCCCGAAGAACGCAGCCCGCTTCAATTCGACGCTGTGCGCGTGCGCTCCGGGCTACCTGATGGAAGCCGGTGGCCGGAATTGTACACTTAGCCGGACATCGAGCAACAGCGTGATGGTGGAATTTGGGGTTTCATTACTCGCACACTTCCCCAACTCCCATCTTCTCCTCCAACTCCCTGAAGTTCACCCAATCTCAGGCCCTGTTGCGCTCATAGTTGTGCTCTCGTGGATAACTTTCGCCGTTGCCCTCGGCGCCGGTAAGGTCCACGGCAGAAGCACGGCGTGGTTCAGGTTAAGGCATTGGATCAGTCAGATGTACTCTGCCACTCCACGCAGGTTCAACTTCTTTCTCTGTTCCCTTCTTATTCCTTTTAGATTTCTCTATTACGCGATCGGTTTACGTCTACAGTCGCTCATTTAGGTGAGATTTTAGGGTTAGTGTTTAGGTGAAATTCATCATGATCTTCGATTTGCTTTCTTGCCTCTCGGGCGTTGAATATTCTCTGGAAATTTGTGGTTTAGTTGAGATCTTCCATTGGGTGGCTAATTGAAGAGAAATTAAGTGGTTTGCTTAATTGCCAAAGAAAATATCACTCTGTTGCATGATTTCCAATCAATCTGCATTCCAACTTGAATGTGGATCTAATTTGCAAATCGGAACAACTGATTGTTTTCAAACTTGAAATTCAGCTACTGATCTTGGGAGCTCTGCGCTGAGAAGAGAAATGAAGGCACCATATGATTATATAACGTACTGGCAACTGTTACAAATTTCACAGATCCTAGTCGAGCTTGAGGACTGAAGCTCATGTTCGACTCATTACTTATACAAGATAGAACAGAACAATAGGCTAGAGCACAAGCTTCACTTATTGGTAGGTTCGTCCAAACTTAGATGAGTCAACCTCATGCTGAGTTCAAGTAGACATGCTCTGCAGAGTACTGGCAAATACTGTGATACATATGGTAAACATAGTCTAGGCGACGCCTGCTTGGGTTTCACGGAGCAATTTCCTCTGCATGTATTTTCTTGGCTGGTGATGCTTCGAGTCTGCCTGTCGCTGGAGTATTGGTCGGAACTGCATGGACCAAAGGGGCTTCTTGTAGTTGAACCTCATTAGGCGACCTGTTTCCTGTGTGAGCGGCTTGGGTGTAAGAAGACATTGACGGTGAGGCACGGTTGCTCATCGGACCGGCAGCATTTTTTCTTCTAGCCTTTTCGGCCCATCCAACAAGGGTCCCTTGGACATGTTCATAAAAAATCATCCTGTTGAATGAGTCTCCCATCTGAAAGTTTATTCCCAAGTTTAGAGCAGACATAAATAAAGGGAAACTCTTAACAATACTTAGCAGTTGAGGTGTTCCATGAATCTGTCTAAGAGATCAGACCAGATTCATGAATTTACTCAATTTTGAGCAAATTTACAGGACAATTAGAGTGTCACTGCTGTTAAACGTTTCCTTAGAGACTATTTGGCATTAGAAACAAAATGTTTGTGTTTCATGAATCTACTTTGATTTTAGGGAGATTCATAGAACACTCACATGCTGTTCTTATTGCCAAACGGCTTCTTATGTTGTTTGATCCTCCTTAACAATATCCAATTGTGTTGGTCTCGGGTTATGGGGGAGAGAAGAAGGAGAAAGATCCAACTCGATCTTAGTATACCTGGGTGACGATGGCATAGATTGGGAGGGTGCTGAAGCTGCATATAACTTGGATAATCACCCTATCAAACATAAAACCAGTGAATATGTGAATCTGGATTTTCACATTGTAAAAGAGTCGAAATCATGCCCACTTTTGTATATGGAGAGAAAAAGAGAGAAACCCAAATGTAACCTAATTAGATTTATAAAGTGAACTTAGAGAGAGAGAGAGAGAGAACCCAAAAATTAATCTTGGAATGAGAAAGTGGAGCTTCCCCATAATGCAAGGGCGAAAACCATAGGTGACCTGCGACCAATGCATCAAACGAAGTCAGAAAATTTATTCCAGAATTGTGTTGATTATGGCGGACATAGAGCGCCCAAGTGCTAGATATCATACCCACAACCAAAAGAAGAAGGCAATCTGAAATGCATTTTGGAAGAGGATAAAGTGAATAAAGTGGAGGACGAGGCGAGGCTTTTTGAACCAGAAGTGACGGTCTGAGAGTGGAACTACCAGCTCTCCTTCCATTGCAGTGTGTTTCTCCACAACTTCTTTGGCCAACTGACTGATTACATGTTCAAGTTTTGTACCCACAGCTAACAGAAGCTGCAGAAGAATTTAACAAAATAAAAAACAAGAAGAAGAAGATGATGAGATCAAATGATTGCTTGCTGAGAATGAAATTAAACATCACTCATCCGTGATTGCTGAGCATGATATGCATGTTCTTCCATAAGTTATCGTCTGGATGCTTTGTATTTTATGGCATCTGAAAGTTAAACTTTTCATCTAAACAATTAAGATGTCTTATGAAAGAATGTAAATAATTTCTTTTGAAATTTCAGTTATATATATTAAGTTAGGCTTCCAACAACATATGAAGTGTATTGGATAATCAAGCTGACCTGAAATAGATTCAGGTTCTATGAAGAACTGTAAATAGACGGTAAAAAAAAGTTTTTTGTTGAGTATATATTATTTGCTTAGATGTCATGTATTTGTGCCTGTAAAGAGCTTCCTGCACTAGCAAGGAGTATATGCTTACTAGTAAAGAAATAAGTGTCATCCAGAAAAGTGTCTGCCACCCTGCAACAGGAAGAAAGCAAATATGAGAAAAAATATCTATTTATAAAACATATTAAAAGTTGACTGTAAAATAATATCTGAAGAACAAAAAACATTTTTAAAAACATTTTTTCGTAACATTTTGGTCTCAACTAAATGATCAAATTAGTGCCCTTACTTGCCTTCCATCGTAGAATACCTACAAAATGTTCTGTCAATACCAAATTAATTATAGTACCATAATACCAAAATAAGTTAGATTGGTACTTAGAAGGATATCTTTTTCACTAAACAGATCAGTTAACCATAATCTAGACTAAACTTTAATACAATAATTTGGTGAAAATTATGATTAACACAGTTTAGTACTGACTTTAGTTAAAAACAAGTTCATAGATGAAATGAATAATGCGCATGTTATGGTAGTGTTATATGCTGCAAAGCTGAACACCTGATGTATGTACGTCGTTTTGAACTAGATTAAACAAATATAGAAGATTGATTATCACATACACTTATGTGTGTGTGCGTGTGTGTGTGTGAGTATATATATATATATATATATATATATATATAAGAGATTTTCCTATTACGTTGGGCTTTTTTGGGTCAATGACGCCAACTTACTTGCAGATGTATAACTATGAAACAGGAAATCATAAATTATTATAAACAGAAATCTTAGTTTTACATTAATTTGTTTTAGACAATAACTTTTAATAGCTCACCTCCAACATTCATCAACAGGAGGACAACGACAAATGGCCAGTGATACCAACTGCAACACAGGAAGATGAAATCGTTTAACTTGAAAATACTTAAGAAATTGGTACAAGAAGACCAAAAACTCTATAAAGAAAAGCACATATGTGATTTACCTTATACCAACAACTTTCTTAAAATCATCTTCATATGCACGCATTATAAACTTGTGGAATTTGAATTGCGGGTTCCCTCCACAGTGCATCTAGAAAGAAGGCAAGTGACCATGCAAAGCTTTAAGAAACATTAAATTCAATTGGTTCATATTCAAACCTTTATTTAATCAAAACATACCATTATGAATCCCAAACGCAGTGTTCTGTAACCGATCTTGGTTATTGATGCATGGAATTGTTTAAAGAAGGAATGCTTCAAAGAGGAAAAGAAACCATATAGTCAATTAATCGATGTTGAAATTTCAAAACAATTACTACTATCATTCAACTTATTCCAAGTTAACCACAACCCATAACATCACATAGGTTCGACATTAAAAAGCAATATTATCTTGAGTGTCTTTAATCATCATAAGACATAGCAATTTTCCAAACACACACATATACTATATGTAGATTAGAGACGACCAGTGCTAAGTTACAGAAAGAAGCAATTTTAAGTAGGGTCGTCAGTGGATCGGATTTGGATTGCATATCTAACCAAACTGCTTCAAGAAAATCATACATAGAAAAAAAAAAAATATCAGATTAAGAAATCGAATCAGAATTGAATTTAAGAAATGATGTCAGATCAGATTTGGACTCGATTTTAAATATGCACATATATGTTTGGATGCAGATTCGAGTTTAATAGATATTCTGTATACAATATACACACATTTTGAAAGTCAGTACAATGTGACTTGAATTTGACATGCCTATTTAAAAGCTGGATTCAGATTCAGATGTAAACTTAAGAAGATTGGAATGCAACCATGTATTCAAATTGTGAATTTAAAAATAGGATTTGAATAAGGCACAGACTTCCAGCTGTTCGTATTCCAATCTGAATTAGAATCAACATATATGAATATCTGATAATCGGACATGGTAAATTGTGCATCTTATAAATCAAAATGATAATTAGCAAATGTTAGTGCTTAAGATGGTGTAGACATAAGATGCAAAGAAAATCATTTTGACATTATTGTTGGTAAATATGGTTGAAAAGGAGAAGACCATTGAAGGCTTGAAAGGAAATGAAAGAAGATGATACAAGTGATCGCAAGATAGCAGATTCATCTCTTTAGGAGTAAAGAACTGGGGATTAGAAATCAAGGTTGAATTGACTCCACAAGTTTGGATACTTCTTAAAGATTATTATGCTAGTGACAATTTACAAACAATGAACTCATAGAATTGATTGACATTGAGGGGGAAAAAAAAAAAGAGAAGAGGAAATAAAAACTTACCAACCAACTTAGTACGCATGAATGGCCTTTTAATGCTTTGTAGTGCTCCATGATAAACTGATCGCTCAGAACATGTGTGATTTTGGATCCTATAGATCAAAGAGGTTAACCAAAATTAGTAATTAGGGAAGTTAACGGATTGGATTCAATCGGATCTGTCTGAATCTGAATCCAATTGCAATCTGAATCTGAATTTTACACATATCTGAATCTGAATTTTGAATTGAATTTGGCCAATTTTCAAATGTAAGAGCATTAAATATAACATATTTGTTTAAAAATAAGTTTGGTTCAAATCCGAATCCAAATCCGACTATATATGTATAGATATATGAATCCCATGTCATTTCTTAAATCTGAATCTGATCTGATTTCTTAATCAGATTTGAATTTTTTTTTCATATCCAATTTTTTCGAAATAGTTCGGTTGAATGTCTGATCCATATCTGATATATTGACATCCTTGACAATGCTCTGACATTGCAGAGAACTTCATTTAGAGATCCCATTTTAGCCATGCAGGCCTACTAATTGACATATTTAAAAAGCACACCTAAATTTTGGGAAATTGCATTTTAAAGCCATGAAACGAATTCTAAAAAAGAAGCTTCCTTAGCTCAAGTATATTTACCACAATCGAACTATAGTTAGGCAACATAAAATGACTTAATTGCCCTCAAATATTTCAAAAGTTCGGGTCTGTATTTTTTTGCTATTTTAAAAAACTAGGTGTGTCCCTAAGATTTTCATAAAACTACAAACGTCTTTTGCAGATTGTAAAAAAGTGTCAATCTAAAAATGCAAGTTAGACTAGATTTGAAGCGTACATATTAGATTTGAACTAAATCTTATTTGAATCCAGTCCCATTATGAAGGTAATGGTATTGGTGGTGATGCCTTGTTCATTTGATATTGCCTAACCCTAGTCCAACCACAGTAGGAGCGTGTGAATCAAGGAATGTTACTGTAAATATGTTCAATACTCAATCGATTTTGCAAACTTTTCTAAAAACTATTTGTGCTAGCTGAGAAACAAGTACTACCAACATCTCACTCTTCCTCCCTGAGTAATGTGATTAGGTGAAAATATCAAAGATATCAAGAAAGTAACATGAGCCAAAAAGCTGAGAAGTTGACTAGTTCTTCAAGAAAAATATGTCATACTGCTATTGTCAGCCTCTTCCACAATCGAGTTCTCCCAGGCTTCCCACTGAAGAATCTGATGAAAAATAAGAAAATTCATATATATATATATATATATATATATATGACAGATTTATTATATTGAAAAAATATACACTTATTAGCAAATTAAAAGGGGTTCTTTGGAGTTACCTTCAAACGACCCAAGCATATGGTCACAACGGTGAGAGAAAGATGGGTAATGGCCAAGACAAAGATAAAAATGTGCAGCTGATGTATTGCATCAGTTGATAACAGTTGTTCTTTCCCCTGGTAAAGACCAAAAATAGATTCTAAAATTGTGAGATACCAAACATATTTGTAACTGATTCAACTTCAAAAGAAGAAATTGAGATTTTTTTTTGGTATAAAGAAGCTGTTTAGAACCACATTAACTAACTATAGCACGAGGTCGAGCTACACCAATCAGATCCTCCTCAATCAATAGCAAATGACCAGGTGGATTGGTAAAAATGGTCACTCCAAAAAATCCTTGAAAGCCCATGAAACAAGAAAATCCGCACACATATATATGTTTAGCAACCACCTGGGCATTATAACATATTTTTATAATAATTTTATTTAAATGTATATGTAATTATATATGCATTTTATAAATAAATAATATTTATGTATTCAACATAAGATGGGTAGGATTTGATGATTCTTAAATCCTAAAGATTTTAAATGATGGGCAATCAAATGCATCCCAAAGATATCAGATCCAACTAATCAAACTGAGTACTCCCGGTAAGATAATGATGTGCCATGAAACCCCCATCAAGTACTATGGGGCTTACCAAATCTACATTTTTCCTTAAGAAATGCAACTCCATGCTCACTTCAATTTCTGGTTCCTCTTTCATTCACAAGTGACTATATTGAATCTAACAATCTGTCATAGAATGTCACGGAGAATCAATCGGTAAGCACAGTAATGAGACA
Organism: Nymphaea colorata; assembly: GCF_008831285.2. Classification (NCBI taxonomy): domain Eukaryota; kingdom Viridiplantae; phylum Streptophyta; class Magnoliopsida; order Nymphaeales; family Nymphaeaceae; genus Nymphaea; species Nymphaea colorata. The sequence goes on from NC_045139.1 coordinate 9,053,246, forward strand.
AGACAAGAGTATTCACCTTCTTCTCGCAGTGGTTTTCGTATTTTTGGTCTTCGAGATGGTGTTGCCAAAACACTGATCCGAACTCTTTCCTCCTGCACGGCAGCATATGATCGAAGTAGCTGCTTGGGATGCAGATGCAGTTGAGAGGCGCTTGGAAGGCCGACAGCAAGAAGGAGATGAAGCCCATCAGCATCAGCTCTGTTGCACCAGTTCAAAACACCCACATCATTCACATGTCTTGAACTCATGTTCCAACTAACAGAAATATGTCTCATGCCGTGCTTGAGTGGCGGAGCCACATGGGGGCTAGTGCGGGCAGTTGCCCACACCAGCTTTACAAAATGTTAATAATTTCATATACTGGTTGTTTATATAAATGGGTGCCTCTTAAAACATTAAAGTTATTGAACTAGTGATCCCCCAGCCAAAATTTATGTCTCCGCTAATGGGGCGTGCTCCATAGCTTGGATATGTTTTATAATATAGTTTTTCGAATAAATATTATTTTCACTACCAAAGGTCTGCAACTTAATATACGATTTTGTATACTCGAAATGGAGTGCAGAGAGTCGACAAGGGGAGGTTGGTTTATTTGTTTGGGTGATACCAAGACTTAGTTTGTTATAAACAACATGAGGAAGGTTAGGTTTTTCATTCTCTTTTACGAAATCAGGTTTAACCAGAACTAGGTTTTTTCCAAATCCAATTTTTATGACATCCAAATACTCCAAAACCTTCGTGTTTGGCAGCTTAAGATCTCAAGCCCTCTTGAGGGTGTGTTTGATAGCTTTAGATCTCAAATCCGAGGCTGATCTAAGATTATCTTTATGTGAGACAATCCACAATAAAAACAAACACAAAATTTTTGCCACTACATGAAAATGAGGATTTGAAATCTAAGTTTATGGCCAAAACCTCATATTTGGCCTCAAATGGGAGAGAGGTCCAACCACAACTATGTGGATCTAAAATTACCAATGATCTCAAATCACCTTGGATCTCATATTTGAGGTTATCAAATACCTCCATAAGGTTGTGTGTTTGTTTCACCGCAGATCTGAGATCAACAGTGATTTGTGATTTTTCATGGATTTTAAGATCAGAATGCCCCCTTCCAATCAACCTTAAATCCATGGTTTTTAACATGTAGCATGACTTTAAAATATATGTTATCTTCCAAAACAAAACATTTTTATGCAGCTTTGGAACAAAAATATGTCACATCATATCTATATCAAATCACATCAAAATTCTTAAATATGAAGTAGTCAAATGCCCCTTAGCGTAACCTGCTTCGAGGGTGGTGCTGATTTTGGCAATTTTCAAATAAATCGTGCGCAAAATAGAGAGTTGGGGAAGGGGAGGGGTGGCCAACCTTCTTTAACCTTGAGAACTGCTTCAAACAGCGATTTTTGGTTCCTCTTGTTCAATAACTGCACTAAGCCATCGAAAATTAGCCGCATCGAAAGACTGTATATAGATAGACCAAAGAAATTGAGAAAGAAAAAAAAGAAACCTAAATTTTGACTTTTATCTATGATTGCTTTAATTTAAATGAGATTTTTTCATAAAAACTAAAAAGTGGGGCACTGGGGAGTTACGAAACCCATACCCATGGCTGTTGGCACGACTTAATGGCGCTACTTTTCTTAATTGTAAAGTGGTCATGAAACAAGATTTGTGAATCCTGGAGAATGGTAGGGATGTCAACGGATCGGATTCAGATCAGCTATATCTTTAATCATATCCGTTTTTTCAGATATTCACATATTCATATTCAAATTCGGATTTCAATTCAAATAAAGAAAAGTTATATCTGAATCTGAAACCTGACTTTACAATCCGAATCTGTTTTTTTATATTTATATCTGAATCCAAATCCAAATTTTGAACCGGATTTTGCCAATTTTCAAAATTTAATAGCATTAGATATGAGATATTTGTCTAAAAATGAATCTGATCTGAATCTGTATCAAAACCCAGTCAAAAATTTTTGTATATCCGAATCTGAATCCAAATCCGATCGGATGCCATTTATTAAAGTCGGATCCGATCCGATTTCTTAATCGGACACTAAATTTTTTTCCATATCTGAATTTTTCAGATTAGATTGATTGGATATCTGATTCAAATCGGATATATTGACATCCTTAAGAATGGGGACACAAGTGGCTACAGTTTCTTCGGGGTTGTAGAAAAATAACTACTTCCCTGAAAAAAACAAAAAAATATTTATGAAGGTGAGACAATTTGCTGAAAAGAATAATATTCTTTCTAGGCCAGCATTTTTGTTTCTGTTCATGACTCAAGGGAATCACACTTGAGCCAAAAGACTTTGTCCCTTGTTCAAAGGTTCGGCAGCCTAAAACTCTTAAAGTTAGAACCCGTGTCACCAAAGGCTATGATTTAGATAAGGAGTTCACGTTCATGAAAATAGAGCTAGCAGCTGGGCTATAGGCCAAGCACCCTGGTCCTCTTTAAATGTTAATAGGAAAGAAACCTGAAGAGTATGAAGATGAACACTCTCACCAAAGAATATTAGTCCTGCCTCTGCACCCACCATCTCATTGTCAAATGAAATTAATTAAGACGGATGCTCCCTTGAGCATTTAATGCCCTCTTTTACTATGATGAGCAAGAAATTAAACGAAAGCATGAGTCCAAGATCATATGAGAGAGAGAGAGAGAGAGAGAGAGAGTTGCCTCTCCAAGGTGATGAAGCCCCCTTTCAAAGAGAAGGGAGAGGATGATGATGACAGAACAAACAGCGGCAATGATCCATGTAGGCGTGAACTCCAAGTCGTACGTCTTCTTCCCACCTGCCATTTCCCTCTAAAGAGAGAAAAAGAGCAAACTTGCCACCAGAGACGTAACGTCCACAAGAATCGAACTGATAACAGACCCTCTACCTGCCCATCAACCCAACCGAAAAAGGAAGCGGCAATGGGTCTACCAGTGATCGGAGGTGCTATGGACATGGTGGAGATGGGGGAGATACATATATATAGGAGGCGGGGAAGAAGATGGCTAGAGGATCCTCGGCGTTGCCTTCCCTGAATGGGTGGCGGCAACTAGCCTCATGGCCCATACCCAACTAGAATATGTGGGTCCGACTACCCTAGGTTGACGAAGTCTAAGTGAACAAACTCCAGTCATCTTCCCTACAACTGTCATGTGAGAGAGAAATTGTCATTTTGCACTTGACTGCAAAAAAAAATACACCCCAGTTAAACAGCCTTGTCGACAATGTGTGTGTGTGTGTGTGCATGCAAGTGTGCGTGTGTGTGTATGTAGCATCAGACTGGCAGCCTCAATCAGTAGCGAAAACATTCCTCAAGCCTAGCGCAAAAGGGCCTCATTGAGATGTTAGATATTGAACATGGTTCATCTCATTTTTCTCTCAACTGTTTATCATGTAAAGTAAAAGACAAATAGTTAAGTAGAGTCTAGCATCTAAAGGCTTGTCATTAACTATTTATGCAAGTCTAGCACCTAAAAGTCTGACACTTACTATTTGTGATTAGTGGAATCCATCCACTTTATCATTTTAATTTTCCATTATATATGGATCGACGCTTAGAGGTTGTTTGGAATTCATACTGCTTCAAAATTTCTATAGAATCATGGAACACTATGTTGTAGGGTTTTATGAATCTGCCTCAACTTTTAAAACAGTTTTACTGGATAGTAACAATTGTTATGTAGTACTTGATTCTGTTCACTGAAACTATCTCTTTGTAGAAAGTTATGAAAGTAACATATACTTCAAGGTAGTTCGAAAAAAATACCTTCAAATATTTTGTTTCGAAGGTAATTGATTGAGACCAATCACTTTTGAACAATGGCTATTGATGCCAAGAAGACTCCATCACCACAGCAGGGCGTTTCTTTCAATCTTTTTCACTCGTTAATTGACTTAGGAATCAGACAAGTTATTTTGGAAAATACACATTCAAACTATATAGTGACTAAAGTTGAGTTGTCATTGGATCAACAGTTAATTAAGCGACCTTTTGTATTTTTTTCAACATTTTTCCGCCTAAAGATTGACTTCTGTGGATATATTGCGTGTTTAGTACCGTGAAATATATTTTCTAAATAGTTTAAATATGTCTTTTGTGAAGAAATATTGTCCACTTAATTTTCACGATATACAAGGAAGGACAAAAACACCATACAGTGACGCGATGGAGTCTTCTTGGCATTTGGTGCTGCTCAACCCTGAGTAAGAGGTAATCTCCACCCACCATTCCCTTACTATGAAGCGTTTGTCAATCCTTTTGGCTCAAGAATTGATTTAAGAATGTGTCAAGAACAAAGAGAAAAAAAGTACACAATTATTGACAAAATCGAAGACCCGTGAGTGAAAAGCATGACACTTGTCAATTGAAGTGTCACATTCACCATTTGCAGTTTAAGTGAGTAGCGCCCATGATAATCGACGGTAGATGCTCTTGGGAGGAATTCTCAAAGAGTTAACTCTTAACAAAAAAAAAAGTTAAAGCGGAAGGATAATTTAGAAAATTTTCCCTTCTAATCAAAATTAACTTTTCTTTATTCTTTTTTGGAGATAATGTTGAATGAAAAACAACTACTTCTAACATTTTCTACGTGAACTTTTCTTTATTCTTTTTGGAGATAATGTTGAATGAAAAACAACTACTTCTAACATTTTCTACGTGCACGTGGTACACACATATATATATACATATAGAGAGAGAGAATACTGACTCAATGTTTATAGGTGTCCCATGAACATTTTATCTGCCTAGGGGTGGAGTCAGCAAATTCTTGCTAAAGGCACCAAATATAAAATTTTAAATTTTAAGGGGCACCAACATATAAGTAAAAAAAAAAAAAAAAACTAAAAAATATCAATACAAAATTAAGAAATTCTTCTGGGTTTTGTGTGGGCAACTGCCAACACTTAGCACCATCCATCATTTGGTCAGTCTGCTCAAATAAATAAATAAATTATATATATATACATATATATATTATATGCAACAAACTTAGAGACACTTGACAAATCTCTCTGCATTATTTTTATTGTTGAATCAATCCCTACTTTTTAACTTAGATGTGCAACTCAGTCGTTCCAAACAAAATTTGTTCATTAAAAACTTTTCGTTTTCAAGAAAATAATCGAACAGCCGTTAACAAGTGCAATGGTGTAAAAGTGTTTCTAGAGTCACGTAAAAAGATTATACTAAGCAATATTTATTACAAAGATAAATTGCTAATTAACATTAAAGAGGAAATGTGATTTGATATACCTCGAAAGTGCAGTTGCACTTAATGAATTTGGCCAATTGCAGTGTAAAGTAGCTAGGAATGGATGGACCTTTACCTCTACCCTCATGGGTGAATTTTGAAAAATAACCTCGCAGAATAATATTCAAGCTGTATTACCTTTTCAAGATATTATGTATTCAATCATTATAACCCAAAAAAAAAAAAATCACCATATACGATACACTTAGAAATATCATTATCCACTAGAAATCAGATCTATGAACTACTCGATGAAGAACTAACTTCTTATATTCTTTCATCCATATAATTTCACTTTGTATGGAACATTATTTGCGAGTACCAAACACATTATCATGAATTTCTTTTTCCCATAATATTGTGGTATTCAAGATTCATGCATTTTAGTTTGCGTTTTACTTGTACCATTCACATTATGTGGACATGACTACGAAACTTGTTAATTCACATGCATATCGTATACGTAAAGAGTGAAGGTTGCTGTCCCTTGAAATTTCAATAGTTAATTTAATTTCATGGTCCCACAAGAAAATTTATATGGATGTCTTCATGAGACAAAGTCTTCCCCTGTCAAAGACTCGGCAAGTCTAACAGTCATTGACTTGTTCGAAGGAAGAAATTTCTGTAGTTCGTGTTCTTCTCTTTTCTAGTCTTTAATGGCCAAGGTGAAGTTGGAGAACCTAATCTCCATCAGAGCTTGCATATGCAGGTGAAGTTCTGTGGAAGGCTAAGTCACATGGATTCTTCAGTAACATCCACATATTTGAGCCGTCGTACCCAAATTTAAAGTGGGTACTTAAACATATTTGAATGCTTTTTAGCTTGAAGCTGATCCAAGCTACTTAACTTTACTTGATTTAATTTGTTTTCTTATTCAGTTTTCGTTCTATTTTTTTAAGCTGGTAATAGTTCATTAACATTTATATCACTCGTATGTTTAGATGTTGCTTTCCTTTGGATTTTCTTGTTATTTTGCAAGCGTGAGCACACACACACACACACACACACACACACACACACATATATATATATATATATATATTATCTTGCCCTAATCTGGTGGCCACATTTGCTAAAGTTGCCATATCATACCCATATTTCTATACCCATACTTATACCCGAATTATCTCTGTACCCATGCAGGGGTGGAGTCAGGGGGCGGAGCGGGAGTCCTGACCTAAGCTCAAAAAGAAAAATAATAATAAAATTTACATGTAAATTTTACAAAATTTTATTTGTCCTATACAAAAATTTTGAAAAATGATATGTTGGCTCCTGTCAAAATTTAGAAACTTTAATTCGGCCTCGTCATGAAAAATTTATGGCTCCGCCCCTATACCCATGTGACTTAGAACAGAAAAGTCTATCACTTTGTGCCACCTAAGATTAGGTAAATTGTGATTCATCCCGTGGGTTTAAGAACCAGTGGTGTGAAATCAAACACGGGGTCTATAGATATGGAGTCTATGATTTGGAACAAGATGCAGACTTGAGAACCAAAAATCCATGGATCTCTTGAGGAACATGAATTATTGATGCAAGGATTACAATCTATGTTGTAATTGTTTACATCCTTCAAACAAAGGACCTTAGATTTTGATTAAAGATCCTGGGACAAATACAACTAAATAATTTTTTTTCACAAAATTCGGAACCGTTTACACTTGATGGACCTTTAAATGCTTCAAAATTTACAAATGTCTATCTACAGTAACAAGAACTACTCAAGCATCACAAATGTCTATCTACAGTTTGAGCATGAAGGACAGATTTAAGAGAGAGGGAGAGATATTGTTTTACTGTTTTGGTAGAAGATCTAAAGAAACGTGAACATAAAACGTAGAGTGAAAGTCGGCTGGCTTTATGTAGGCCCTAGAATAGCCTCATGGTGAAATGGAGATCATGTAGGGCTGGAGGCATGTGTGGGCAAGTGCCCACACAGACCCCAAAAAACTTTCTCTATTTTTGTATTGATATTTGTAAGCAATTTTTCTCATTTACATATTGGTGTCCCTCAAAAATTTAAAACTTTAAATCTACTATCCCTTACTCAAAATTTTCTGGCTCCGCCCCTGAGATAAGGTGTCTGGAACAAGATCCGAGCAAGGGATGCATTCAAACGCAAATAGTTTTGCATTGGTATCCAAATGGATATGCCATCTCATATGTCACGACCCAAGTTTTGGTCCAAAATTTTTTAACATGACCAAGTCAACATTTGAACACTTGGACAAAATCATAACTTTAGTAATAACCAATACATAACAACCCAAAATATGTCTGAACAGTATATTCAAGGACTCATATAGATCTAAACAAAAAGACTCGGCTCAGTGTGCAAGTTGCGAATACCAGTCCATCACAAAGCTGAGGTAGTCCATCCAAAAGCCATTAATAAATCAAGAGCTACCTTTAGAGATAAAAGTGAGAGGGCTACCTGCTTTAGGTATATATATGACAATATCCAACCATATATGGAGCTAAGGCTGCACAATAAGTCGAGCCAGATCGAGCACGACTCGTCCTCATTTGTCAAAATTTAACTTGAATTTGACTCATTTATAAATGAGTCAAGTTTGAGTTCAAATGTATACTTAAAATGTTAAACAAGTCAAGTTCTAGTTGTAAGAACTCGAGCCCGTTAAACTTAACTCGGCCCGACAATATAATGAATGTTGAAATGTAACGAAAGAATGGTTAAACAAAAGCAGCTAAACGAGTTAGCAAGTTAAAAGAGACGAGGCAGGCTTAACAAAAACAAGTTAAATGAGTTGAGCTTGAATGTTGTGTTGTTGAGTCGAGCTGAGCTTGAGCTCGAGTTTTCTAAGTGGAGCCGAGCTTGAGCTGGCCCAGGAAACTCAGGGCAATCACCCATAAGTCAAACCATTCATGCCATCAAAAGAGGTAAGATTTACTGTATCAAAAGATGACATGGGAAGGATGCATGACAGTTAGGTTTATGAAAACACACCAACAGTCCATAAACCTTCAACGATGATCATAGTGACGAGCATCAACAGAGAATCCATATGGGCACAATCCACAGGCAGACATAACAAATCTTTACCAAGTGATCTACATAGATCAAGAGTAACCTCCAATAAAGGCTCTTTGGATATCTCAGATCGTCATTGCAGCTATAGAGTCACACTACGAGCATCACTCAAAGTGGTAGACTGACCTCTCTAGGCACTCGGGTTGAGGAACATAGAGATATCTTGCTCTCCAAACAAAACAATAACAAAACCACATGTCATTATGCCACTCAATACCTTGTGGGCAGTCTAGCGCTGACTGAGGCTTATATGACCCATGTGAGTTCATGCCACACTACCACCTTTCGGGTCAAAGACATCCACTGAACTCAGTTTGCACTCACATGTGCCATTGCTTAAGACCCAGCCAGTGTTTTCTTTTATTCATCTACACAGGGTTCACCGTTAAAAATCATCTTCTAATTATTCCCATGGAATCCAATCTTGGACACAATTCCGAAGAAAAATCAGTCGGACTACTTTCAATTCCAAAAGAACTAGGGGCAAACAACATACAGAACATGAAGAGTTAAACTCGGTTTACATAATGCCATCATCAATTTCCTTGATAAACATACATGTATGCCTATCATATTCGCCACTCACCTACATGGATACATACTTTCTCAAGAATATCTACTATCTATATTTCAGCAGTAGATCTGAATTAGTATATATATATATATATATATATATATATATATATATATATATATATATATATGTGTGTATGTGTGTGTGTGTGTATATGTATATATATATATATATAAAAGTTAAATGGAATCCAAAATATAAATTTTCATAATTTATATGTAAAATTTTGAGATGTTAAAAATCTGGGCCCCTACCAGCCCCCTGCCTTAAGAGAGCCATTGGGAGATATAAAAGGTGGAGGCATGGAGTATTTAGCATTGTCATAAATATTGTTCTCGTGAAAATACCTACCAGGTTTTTTTTTTTTCAAGTATCTTTCGGCAAAGTTATTTTTTCGAAAAAAATATAAGAAAAATCTTGGCAAATTAAATAGATAAAAAATACTAAAAGTTGAAGAAAAATAAAATAAATGAGAAACTAATAATCACAAAAAACGAAAAAAATCACCAAAAAATATGAAAATCTTGCTAAAAAATAGAGGGATATTCATTTTTTGCCGATGTTTTGAAAATCTCGCGATATCTGTTTTAGTGCTTCATAATCATCACCGGAGCTTCCCTCCAAATCAGTGCAGCCTAGCTATGAAAGCCAGTGATATGCTTTTACACGACCTACCATAAACTCAATGAGAGAGCGGAATCGTTTCAATAAATTGGGACCGAGTCTGTACCAGTTTTGGAGCCACGTAGTGGTTAGTGTGGGCAGTTGCCCACACCAGTCTCACAAACTTTACTTATTTTATGTTAATAATTTCATATATTTGACTATATATATACATATGGGTACCCCTTAAAACATTAATGTTATTGAACGAGTGCCTCCACTAGCCAAAATTTCTGTCTCTTCTACGGGTCTGTACAGTTCCTTGTTCTTTATTACTTAATTAATAGAAAGGTCGATCTCTTTCCACAAGGTTGCACCAGAAAGTTGGAATCTTGAGGTTGTCAATTGTTGAAGACAATTCCTAATCAATCCCAACACTCAAAGAGTTGCAGTCCTTCTAGAGTTGTATAATGATTCTCAAAGGTTCTAATTAAAGAAGCTCTATGATCCTTAGCTGTAAATAAACTTTCTCACCTTTTTAATGGGTTTCAACTTTCTTAGCTATGATTTGTTGGTGATTCTTTTTCTTTTATGGGTTACTTGTTTGAGGAACAGGGCAAAGTATTCTTCCTCCTCAAGTAATGCGTGGCTTGATCTTTCTCCAAAACTCCACATGAATAACAAATAATGGATGGTTTCATGAAATTAAAGTATTTTTCCTCATGAAGTGTAACTTTTAAAAGGGTCTGATTTGAATGAGATATTCCTTTTTGGTACATGTAATTTATTAGATGTTCACATATTTAGATTCAAATTGAGCTCTATAATAGTTAGACTCCAAGTAAAAAGCAATTGTTGCTTGCAGCACAACATGGCAGCTCTCGTTGACAGTCTAATGCAACCTTTTTGTCACATCAATTCGTAAAAGCTATAAATATGAAGCCCCTAGAACCTCCTGTTAAAATGACTTCATTTTCTGGTCATCTTGATAAACAAAAATTACAATTTTTTTTTCCTTTAAAACCCGTTCACTCTTTTTTATTAAAAATGTTATTTGAAATGAGAAGCAATGTTAATTTTTCATTGTAAGTACCATTAGTAAATGTGAGTAAAATTTTGATGAATTATTACATTATATTTCTAATTACATGTTCGAAAGACGCTATCTTCTATATATATATATATTGCTTTAATAGATACTGCTTTGGTTGGTTTCATTTGTTTTTTGTTTGTTTTTTTTGCGTTTGGTAGCCTGGGATTTGAGAAGAATCATGGATTTAAGGTCCAATTTTTTTTTCTGATCATAAAGATTTTAAGTGTGGATCTAAATATTCATTTGTTTTTTGTTTGTTTTTTTTGCGTTTGGTAGCCTGGGATTTGAGAAGAATCATGGATTTAAGGTCCAATTTTTTTTTCTGATCATAAAGATTTTAAGTGTGGATCTTAAGTCTGACGTAATTTTAGTGAACCATAGATTTTATTATGAATATTTTGTCTCATAAAAAGTATACCACATTAAATCCACACCAAATTCACGAATTTTAAATTTAGTGTAACCAAAATGCCTTCTTTTAAAGACGGAATAGGAAGGGAAAAAAACATATTTTAACATTAAAAACATTTTTTAACTTGCAGAAAGCATAAAATTTTCGAGATACTTTATTTATTTATTTATTCATGTTTGAGACTTCGGAGTTGAGGTGAAATCATGGCGATTTCCAAGTTAAAAAGTATTTGGATAGTAGGTCTACCCAAATGGCAAACACAGCTTCCCGTTCACCTGGAAATCCGGGCCCACGAAAGTTTAGTGCTGAGTTCTGAAGAATTTTCTTGAAGTAAAATTGACGAGTCAAACGGGGAAACACGCAGGTGCATCTTCCCTCCAATCTCCTGTCCTGACCGACTGTCGCCGAATTCCGACGCGCTTCCACCGCAAAGCCGCCATGGCGTCGGCCCCGGCGTGCCCGGAGAACGCCGTCCGCTTCAATTCGACGCTGTGCGCGTGTGCTCCCGGCTACCTGATGGAAGCCGGTAGCCGGAATTGCACGCTCTTCCGGACATCGAGCAACAACGTGACGGTCGAGTCTGGGGTTGATTACTCGCGCCTTTTCCCCAACTCCATCGTCTCCTTCAACTCCCTGAAGAAGTTTACCCAATCTCAGGCCTTATTCCTCGAGATCACGCTCATAGTTGTGCTCGCGTGGATCATTTTAGCTGTTGCCCTTCGCGCCGGGAAGGTCAACGGCGGGACCACGGTGTGGTTCCGGTTGAGGTATTGGATCACTCGGATGGATGTCTGCTACTCCACGCAGCACTGGCTGGTCAGCTTCAATTTCTCTCTCCGTTTTATCTCCTTTTCCGTTTCTGTTCCCTCTTACGCGGTTGGTTTACGATTATAATTGCTCACTTAGGTGAAATTTTTTAGGGTTAGGCTTCTCTTTCAGTGAACGTGAATTCAGCATGTTCTTCGATCAGTTTTCTTGTCTCTTGGGCGTTGAGGAGAATAATTTCTAGAAATTTGTCGTTCGGTTGAATTGGAAGAGCTTCGGTTAGGTGGGTACTTGAAAAGAAATTAACTAATTTGCTATATGGCCGACAAAATGTGATTAAATTCGCACTGTAAATGATTCCTAATAAATGTGAAGTACTACTTGATTGTGAATCTAATTTGGAAGGTTTTCAAACTTGAACTTCAGACCGTTCTGTCAGGATGCTGCTACTCAAGCCTATACAACTTCTTATTTAAGGTCTCAAACCTTGTGAGCTAGCGTGTACATGTGTCAGTAGGATTTTCTCGTGGTTTTCAATCAATAACTTCCGATTAGCTATTTGATTGCAAATCGAATATGGAACTATTTTTTTCTCCCTTTGAGAATGTTGCAACTATATCTAGTGCAACTTCTTATTCAGTTCTCAAGCTTTAGCGCGCTCGGCTATACACCGACTCAACCAACACTTTCATACCTGTTTATTAGGAAAGCCTATTGCAGTTATGGTCGTAACTGGGCAGAAGCCTACTCAGGATGCAGCGCTTCCCATGGTGCATCATAACCACAAGTGCAGAGCTTAGGGTGTTCAACCTTGGCCTTTTTAGATAAAGGAGCATGGAGCTCTCCTCAAGCTTGACTCGTTTGTCTAAACCAGTGAGCTTGATCTAAGCTTAAATAAGCCAAATTATAGCTGAGTTAAACTCGATCCTACTTGGTTTACTTCAAAAAATATGTATCAATAAATAAATAAAATAGGAGCTTGGCTTGGTTGAGAAGTAGAGCTGTAGAGGATGGTTTCAACTTGGAACTCTGCATTTAGAAGAGAAAATGAAGCCACCATATGAAGATCCATCTTAAATGTTTCAGAATAGATTATAGTTAATAGATTATATAATGTACTGGTATCTCTTTTAAAATTTTAAAGATCCTAGTCGAGCTTGAGGAATGAAGCTTATGTTTGACTCATCGCTTATACAAGATTACATCATAGGCTAAAGCACGAGCTTGACTTGTTAACAGGTGAGTCAAGCTTCAGCTGGACTTTTAGATGAATCAACCTCAAGCTGAGTTTAAATAGACATGTTCTGCATAGTTATTCAAATATTAGATAACCATAAAAAATGTAAATACCTTAGGAACATTTTTTATGAAAAAAGCAAAGAAAAATTACCGAGCTTTCATTTTAGCAATTTTCTTTTAAAATATCATGGTTTTCCTTTTTTTTTGCTATTTTTCCATTTCATTTTTTGAAAAAACTGGCAACATTTGTGGCAATGCTTTTTTTTTCCATTTACTAGGCATATTGTCTTAGAGGAGTTATGCTAATAGTATGCTGCTTCTACTGTTTGGTAGGATTTCCTGTAGTATAATCTGGTGGAATATGGTTGCAGTATTCCGATGGAATGCTACTTCTAATGGATTCTGACATCTATTGCAGGAGGATCAGAAGCCTGTAATTAAGCGCAAGACAGAGCTGGGTGGAATGTTTTCTGTTGCTTCTGCAATACTATTTATTGGCTTAGTTTCTACGTGAGTGATGTCTTTGACCCTTTAGACATCAAGTTATATGCATCAACTTGACTTGTTTAGTGTTTTCCTCTCAGATTACTTTACCAGATCATTACCAAGAGGACAATTGAGGTGTACAATGTCAGACCTGTAAATGCACCAGATTTATCATCATTTGTCAATGACATGGAGTTTAATCTTACAACAGTGTCTAGCATGACTTGTTCGCATCTGCGTGGACTTGGAACTTTAATGTCGGGAACTCCAGGCTTTATTGATTATAGAATTTTACCTTTATCCAAATTTGTGGATGCCAATTGTTTTAACACTAGTTTAGGACCAAGAGTAACCCTTAGATGTAATGGTTGTCATGTTATTAAGGATAGCTACTTCATTTCATGGCAATTTGTTGATCTTCCAAATGAACCAGCTACTGCTGTTGGGTTTCTATTTAACATCACTGCAAAGAGGCCTGGTGATACTAAACATACCAGTTTTGTCAGTGGGACTCTGGCTTCTCAGGACAGCACAAACCAGACAGCGACATTCAGGGGGGTGAATGGAAACATATTTAAGATCCACTTGGTTCCTAGAATATATCGTAAGGTTCATGACTTGAAGCTTATTCAACCACTCTTTCGTGAATTTGTACCTGGTTCAAATGTTGTGGAGGCAAGTCAACTCCAAAGTTCACTACAGAATCCAGCTGATGGATTGATTAATATGACATTATATATCAGCTTCCTTTCCGATTTTATTGTTGAGGTTGACAATGCAAACATTATTGGGCCAGGTAAGAAACGTCTTGATCATGACAATGCTATCTGCATATGTTCCTCCATTGGTCTCAAGGCCAAAATTTATTTCACTGTACTGCATCCACATTCTGCTTTGACTCTTTGCATTGTCTAATCTCCTGATGATCTGTGCACCGTTCTTATGTTATCATCATGTGATGTTGATGTGAGCGATTCTCATAGTTTCTGCTATATTTTGAGTCAGTTAGGAATTTTCAAAGAACTGTTAGGCTGACTGATCAGTTCTGTTTATATAAACAGTTTAGTTAATTTTTTCTAATTACATTGTTACAACCAGGATTATATAAAATTTTCATGTGAATTACTGAAGCTTGAGCAAAGTAAGAAAGGAGCAGCTAAGAAATGGTGGCCTCAGTTAATAGCTTATATGTATGTGCTGGAAATGATGGCATTTTATGCTACGATGCAGTTGATAGATAATAGATTATTTATTATTCCATTGTTGAACTATTCACAGAGATTTTCTGGGGTATTACTCTATGTATTTCACCATGATGTGTTTACCGTATAATCTTCTTATTTGTTTCAAGAATTTTAGGGGGTTATCTTGTTGTATGAGCATGGTGTTATGACTTCTTTATGTGAAACCTACTTCATTTATCACCTGATGCCTGTTGTGATCCTTTTATGTATGCAGTTACTTTTTTTGCAAATGTTGGCGGCCTCTATGCCTTCAGTATTGCTACTTTTTTCTTCATTCTGCTGCAGGTAAGTTTCAGACTCTAATCATTCTCTTGTATGGTTCTTCTTGACATTGTATATGTTTATGCTACAGTGTGACAAAAAATTTGTTATGCCAAAGGCTGAACTTGGAGATGCTATTAGGGAACAAACTGTATGGTCCACAATAGCCTTTTTGCAGCATGTTTGGCTTGTGGAGGTTACTCTAAGCATTTTCTTCATCTAACTTGATATGATGTCTGACATAAGTAACAATGTAGTGAGCTACAACACTTTGAGGTTACTCTAAGCAATTAAACACATTTTAACATTTTAATTGCATCCACAAAGTGTTGTAGCTCACTGCTCTATGTTACTTATGTCAGACATCATATCAAGTTAGATGAAGAAAATGCTTAGAGTAACCTCCACAAGCCAAACATGCTGCAAAAAGGGTAGATTATAAAGAAGAAACTAATGAACAAGGTATGAAAGTAATAAACATACTAAAAATAAATAAATAAATAAATAAAATCCTATTTTTGGACTAAATTGGACTTGGTGAATGTTGACCAAGCCCAAAAAAGAATGGAGACGATCCTGAGTACGCTGACCCTGTACCCGTACCCTTATGGTATGGGTGCTGCTGCATAAAAGCAGTACCTGTGTGACATTGATACATATGTGATCTTCATGTCTAAAAATGTAGCATATTTTTTTTTTTTATGTAAAATAAGTCATGTTAACCTAAGTCACACGAACGCTGCAATTTGACTGCCGCACTGATGTCAACACGACTTGGGTGCGGGTGTGGGTGCGGCTCGGATTCGCACTCGACTTGGGTCAACAAGAGTCAGGTGCGGCTGACCGCGCCCGATCATTTTTGTCCATTTTGGACACACACCGAACTCGCGTTTGATTCGAGTCGGGTGCAGTCAAACCTCGTCAAGCTTATTTTCGTCCTTCTTTATTTTTTTTATTTTAAGAATTTTTAACGTTAAAAAGAGGGTTTAACAATTTTTTTCCATTTTTGTGTTTTGTCCTGGTTTTGTTGTTTTTTGTTTACTTGTTTAATGTTTGTACTTTGTATGCGTGTTAATGCTTAATATGTTACATTCATATACACTATACATTATAACTTATAAGTATGTAATATATAATATTCATATATAATTTATCCATAAAGTGTGTAGTGTAAAGTGTATAGACTATAGTGTATACTCTAAATTTCTTAATTCTTATGTGTGTGTGTGTGTGTGTCTATATATATATATATATATATATATATATATATATATATATATATATATATATATATATATATATATTATAATAATCAATTAATAATAACAAATAAATATTCTCACCGCACCGCCACACCTAAATTTTTGGGGATGTGTCGCACCGGCACCCTCACCCGCACCCCTCACCTATGTGACATAGATGTTAACCAGAGGAAATTCAAGACCATCATCGTTTAGACATTTAGAAAATCTTATCCATACATTTGAAACCTATGATTGTTATATAGGTCTCCAATCTTATGATTCAAGTTTGGTTTTACTTTAATAATGTCATTCTACTCGTCTTTTTCTTTTTCTTGGCTTTTGAAGTTCCAAACTGTGTCCATTTGTGGTTTTGTCCTTCTGTTCGTTGCTCCACAAATTATTCTAAAAGTGTGTTCTCCTTAGAATAGTAAACTTAAACTCTTGGAGCATGCCACCCTTTTCCAGCATTCTTGTGCATCCCAGGAATGGAATGTCATGAAACACCCTCCTCATGATTTTGCTTGGGTCAAGCAAGGAGGAGGTGGTCGTGAAGCATCTTTTACTTTCTTTAAACCAGTGTCATGTGAACATCTCCAAGTTGTGGTCTATGTAAAGTACACAAGGACAAAAACAAAAATACCAAGGTAAATATACTGTAATATAATGAAAACCTAAGCATGAATAATTGAACAAAAGGGCTTAGTTGTGTGTAACATTTATATACATACGATCTAACATGTGAACGTCTGCAAGTTGTGGTCTATGTCCAGGACTCCAGATGAGGAATACCAAACAGTAAATTGTTTATATTAAAAGTTTCCTTCCATATTATTACGTGCAGGGAAATATTTTAAGAAAAAAAAAAGACTACGGAAACTTGAGCCTTTGTCTGCATCAACTTATTAAAGATTTAACTTGTCGATCCTTCTTTGTTGGATTAAGCTTTTTGGTCTTCAACTCTTCATTAAACACATAAGTTCCATATCTTTTAATTTTTTATCTTAACTTTACACTGTTTTATTTGTTTATAGCTTGAGTACAGAATCAAGAAGCTTCATGATGAAGATGTGAAACTTCGAGATATTAGAGCAAAGAAAAGAGCACAAAAGCATTGGGATAAGGTATTTACCTGGAATCTCTGACAGAAATAACACTCTTTTGATATTTGGAACCAATACTTTAAAAGACAAGCAATGTGGTTTCTTCTTTAGTGGATGCATTTGTTGCAGCACACAATCTAGTAGAAATGATAGTCCAAGGGCGGGCCTTAATTAAGAAAATCAAGTAAACAATTCTATCAAAGTTATTTTGAAGACTCCTATTTTTACAAGGCAAACCATTAATGTCAATAAAGATATGTTCTACCATATGATTTCCTTGACATCTCATTGAATAACAAGGCCATTTGTGCATGGCCAGAGAAGAAAGTCACAGGTTCCTTCTCTACCTTGTCATCTCTTCAGAGTGGTTGTGTGTAAAAGCTTTGCATTTTACATTTATCCAGTGTAGTTGAACTAAATGTAAGCTATGTCACATAGGTATGGGTACGGGTGCCGGTGTAGGTATGGGTACTGACCATTTTCAAAAAATTTGGGTGCGGGGGTATGACCGTATATATATATATATAAAAACAATAAGAAATACTTAGAAAATATGCATCAAAATAAAGAATATACATCAACATAAACAAATAAATAACATAGAAAATATATATCAACAGCTCTTGCAGTAGTGTGTTTAAGAAACCTATGAAAAACTTTAAACATATGGACAACCAAACAGCTCCCTAGTCAAATATGAACATCAATCGAATTTTCATATCCAAAGAATAGAATAAAAAGTAAGGTGGAAAAAATTAAATCAAAGTAAAATTAAGCAGTTTTGATCTATAAGTATCCAAGTGTCAAAGTACTCATTTTGGGTACGGGTACGGCGACACGGGTACGTGGACCTCACTAAAGTACCCATGTGACTTAGAATGTAAGGTATCTGCAAAATCAGATTATCTTTCTTTTTTGTCATGAAAGTAACCACTTTCATGACAAAAAAGAAAGAAAGTCACAGGTTCCTGCTCTACCTTGTCATCTCTTCAAAGTGGTTGTGTGTAAAAGCTTTGCATTTTACATTTATCCAGTGTAGTTGAACTATCCAGTGTAGTTGAACTAAATGTAAGGTATCTGCAAAATCAGATTATCTTTCTTTTTTGTCATGAAAGTAACCACTTTCATGACAAAAAAGAAAGAAAGTCACAGGTTCCTGCTCTACCTTGTCATCTCTTTAGAGTGGTTGTGTGTAAAAGCTTTGCATTTTACATTTATCCAGTGTAGTTGAACTAAATGTAAGGTATCTGCAAAATCAGATTATCTTTCTTTTTTGTCATGAAAGTAACCACTTTGCCTATGACAGCTTTGAGTACATAGGTTCATGTATTGTAGTTTATACACAGAAAGAAGTTTATACACACACACACACACACACACACACACACAGAGAGAGAGAGAGAGAGAGAGAGAGAGAGGATCTAATATGAAATTTACCTATAACAATGGGCATCTCTTTGTTTTGCAGAAGAAGTTACATATCCCCTGTGATGAATCGTTTCTTTTAATGTTTAAATATATGTATGGTGTGGACATTGACATGAAGACTTGTATCAGACCTTGTGAATGTCAGGCACTGCACAGAATACACATGCATGCAAACACACTCACATGCACATATAAAGTACAAGATAAAATCATAGTCATGTTTTCCTTCTTCCATTTATGATGTAACAAAAAAGGAGTAAAGGAGGGCGCTCAATCCTTACCTTTTTCTTTGCTAGTTTGATAATAAAGGGGGAGTACCTAGAAATACATATATTTTCCATTTTGCAGATAGTTACAAAAAACTTATTGGGCACACACTTCCACTGCTTGAACATTATTCAAGATGGGATATTAATATCTATATGATTTGTCCAGTTGAGGAAGTATGTAATGTTCAGGTGGGGACACAGCGTGCTTGGTGGAATGACTCAACCCATTAGACAGAAAAAGGATTCTATTAGTAGCTTGGTGGTTGGACCTTTTCAAGGCCTTGGATTGTTGCACAAGAGAAAGCAACATCCTGGGATTTATATTGATGCTTCTAAGCAGGTTACACTACTCTTTTGGTTTTTTATGTGTGTGTGCGCTTTCACCTGTATGTATGTGTCATTGTCACATATGTCATCAATATATTCAAAATATTGCTATAATATTAGGAAAATTCAAGAAACTGAGGAAAGGAAAATTTGTGATACTTTGAATTTATCACCACAATATGCTTATCACAATATTGTGACAATATCTTCCCTCAAAAGGAAAGTAAAATCTCTCTCTCTCTCCCCCCCCCCCCCTCCCTCCCCTCACTCTCCCTTTGAAATTTGAAAAATTATTATAAATGGTTTTCAATCATTTTGAAAGAAAATAAAAAAGTAGCTCACTGTTCACAATTTTTTTCTGTCAATTTTGTGTGTATTTTTAATTTTTTTCTTTTCAAGAGTTTCCCATGAAAAAGAATGACTTCAGAAGAAAACCTTGCTGACAAAAATCTGAAAGGCAAAAAATAATATTTGGGATGATGGCATTTGTGTACATGTGCATTTGTTCTTCATGTGATGCATAAAATGTACCTTGTTTTAAGCTCTATATGTTTATGTAGGCCACTGTCCCAGAAAGCACTCTTACACAAACAAGTTTACCAACTTCAGAGGTTGCCTATGTGAGTTTCATCTTCTTTATGATTCTCTTTTACATTGCTCTTGGACATGTGCAAAGTATGTTAGTGCAATCAATATATATATGGGAGCAAGGGCATTTTTGTTAGGCATTCCTAGTGATGTTCTGCTTTCCCTTATTCTTTATATCTTTCACTTAGAATTGGACAGACTGGAAGTCCTTGGCTGTAACATGGTGTAACCATCTGCTATGTAATGCCCCAAAGTGGGATAATGTTGGCATCATGTTTGCTGGTTGTGAGGAAGCTTGGGTGCTATATGTCCATGTCCCACTATTAATTGTCTTAGTTTATAGCCTTTTCAGGAGTTAAACAAAATCAGCTACGGGATGGTATTAGTTGGGATCTGCCATACTTGGTACTTGGGTCACTTTGGCTTTGGTCGTCACTCATCACAGTTAGAATCAGACACAAGGTCAATGCACACAGACACGTGCCGAAAGGGGGGTAGAATGTAGCATAGTTTAGCGTGTAGGAATGGTTGTGAAGAAACTTGAGTGATTTATACGTCTATGCGCTTTTCTACCAGTCGTCCTGGTTTGCAGTCTTTTTGAAAGCAAATGAAAGCTGCCTATGGGCTATTTGGTATGTCTAATACCTGACACTCTGATTAGTTTTGGGCTGGTTCATTACATTCTATCCCATGGATTTTTTTTTTTTTTCCCTACGTTGTTATTCAGTTAACGGTTTATCCAACTTTTCTCAAATAATTATTGCTAACTACATGTGAATGCCCTTTCTCCCGATTGATTCAGCTATGCACTTGTTTGTTTAGTTTAAGTTCAATCACTGATCGTTTTTGTTGGTGAAGTAATAATCTGATAAATCTAGGTCTTCTATTCTTGTTTGCAAAAGAGGTATTTTGACTTGAAAAATCTATCAATAATTTTTGTCAGTCTCTGGTGTCTGACATCGTTGACATGTTGTGCCTTAAAGGTTCAATCATGTGAAGTGTCTGACATGAAGGCGCAAGAAAAAAGAGCCATCTCTAATGAAGTCAAGGCAAACAGTCGGTCTAAGCTGCTTCTTTTGAAGAACTACATGCAACCCCTTCCACCTGTTCCAGGTATGACTCCATGTTAATTGGCATTATTTGCTTGTTCATGCAGTGTGCTGTTTGAACCTCCGTTTCTTGAATTTTCAGAGTTTCAGTCCAGGCGTAGATTATGTTAAAATTTCCATAATTTGATGTGGAAATTTATAAGTCAAATTCCAACAGATTAATTGGATGACTCGCAGTGGTACTCATGGTTTTCATGTTTTTTTTTTAATCTTCATGGTTCATACATGTTTTTTTTTTAATCTTCATGGTTCATACATGTTTTTTTTTTTTGTAAACTTCATGGTTCATACATGTTTGTGTGTGTGTTTTTGTGTACTATTTAGATGGTTTTATTTTTCTCGTTTCTTTCCAAATTGGACCCAATAAGTGAGATCTATAAGCATGAAGTTGGTTTAGTGGGATGAAATTCTGAATACACTATCCGACCTGTATCAATGTTTTTTTTTTTTGGTTAATGACGGAATAGTTCAAAGCTTACAGACTTTAAAGTTTTCCCTTTTATTGTGAAAGTGCACAGAGATAGAATTGATTCACAGGTTTTCATCATGTTGAACACATCTATACGATTGGATTGGGTCAAAAAATTTTTTATTATAAAATGTGAAATAGATTCTAGTACACAATTGTAGCAAATATATATCTATAAAGCTAGTAAATTTTGAGAACTCACAAGGGCCACTATGATGACTTGCAAACTGACTTTCAAGTAGCTGGATAAACTCATACTACTTGTGACCTACGTGCTTCCAAATGGTTACCTTTGAAGTGATATGTGACCAATTCAGTCAATCTAATTGGATTTCTATAACATGTTTAAGAATTACACTCAGCTGACATCAATAACGAGCAAGCAAAAATTGTTTTTAGTAGCCTACACCCCCTTGAAATTGAAGATAGTGTGAGATTCTCTCTATTACGTTATGGCATTTATTCTTCCTCTTGTACTCCTGATAGTTCATGTTCAAAGTATTCCCTTGCAAATTTGGATTACAATGTTTAACATGCTAAATCTTTAACACTGCAGAGGTTAGCATTTAACCCCTGCTTTTAGCAAAATTTTCAACCTCATTCACAGAGACACTGATGGTACACCCTGATTTATTTTTCATTTGCCTACCTTGTATATTTCAGAAATTTCCACTGACGGTGGGATGGACACATCAGAAATGAAGAGTAACCTCAAAAGCCTATATGAGTACAACGTTCAGTTGAGGAAGAGCTTTTTAGAATCTCAAGTTCTTCTGGAGGACTTGAGACAGAAGGTTTCTCCTTCTGGTGATTCTAGCAGAGACGGAGAAGCATCTAACCAATTGTGACGGCAAATAACAAACTTCCCTGTACAAATGTGCCATGGTCTGTTGTAGCCCGGTTTGAGTGGTATATGTCGCATTTCTGGAGTTTCTATGAATCAACCTTCTGAAGAATTGGCATTCATCAGACAGCTGGTACTGCAATTGTTTCTCTTGTGCAGCGACCCAGAGGGATCCGGTGTTGTATGATTACCTGCAGCACTGCACTGTATTTTTCTGAGAAGTGGTGCTGCTGTATGTAACTAGAGAGACATACCTGTATATTACACGAGGTGAACATCCATAGCCATGCAAATTTAGAATATAGGAATCATTATAGGAATTCTTTCTCATGTATCATGCGTTGTTTCATGCGTTCTGTATTGATTGGATTCTTACACTTAATCATTCTTGATGAGCAATAATGTAAATGTGTACTTTTGTTCGTTTTAGATACTTGTGAAATCATGTTGTTGCATTACAGTGACCATTCAGTTGGTAGCTGACATCATTTTTAATTATCCCCTCGATAATTACCAGCGAAATAAAAAGGATACAGGAAGCAATAAATAAAGAAGAAACAATGAGACAAATATTACGGAAAATATCACATTAGCATGTCTGGAAAACAGGTTCGTAGAAGTGGTGCGTAACGAGTAAATTGTAAGTGAGGAAGTGAGTCTTCTTAGAGGCAGGTAGGTTTCTTGGTATCAAGTCATATTTCTGTGGCGTGATTCCATTAACCTCTCTCTCTCTCTCTCTCTCTGCATGGGCTATTGTGAAGGACTTTTTAACCTAGGCGGATGTCTGCATGTTTCTGTTATATGAGTAGAATGTTGACCGTTATTTGCAAAATAATTATATCTTAATTTAGTTTTTGTGAAAACGTTTAGTTTTTTTTTTTTCAATTTCATTTTCTCTTTTTGTTATTCAACAAGTTTTAAATAGTTTTATTTTCTAAAATAGAGAATAAACTAAGGATTTACCTAATTTGGTGCAATGGGTACGAAGCAATCCTCCAATATCATTTTATAAAACATTTCATTCATTTTATAAAACATTTCATCCCTCCTAATTAGAGAGTACCATACCCCCTGTATTGCTTATATATGATACTCACGCTCTTCATTGATTGGCAGACATGGGCCGACACTTTTGAATCTTACATGAATGCAGAGAAACATGGCATCTGCAATTTGTGCTAATAAGCAACTTGGCAGCCATCTCCCCATGCTCCTAGAAGTCAACGGATCGAAGGGATATGAATCGGTTATAGGTATTTTATAATGTCTGGCCAATTAATATGACGTTACTGAGTGCGGATTCAAATTAAAATATAGAAAAACACAAAGCATATTTCAATTTTCACATGTAATCAGGTGCGGATGTCCAAATCTCTGCGGATCTCATACCGCCTCAGATATGTAACAAAAACTGTCGATTAAGTATGCAATTTTGGATTGACTTTGAGTACAAGATGAGATCAATCTTGAAGTTCAATAAGAATTCAATACAAATGCCTAATCATAGGTTTGTTGTTCTTGAAAGCCTTAAGAGAGTTGGTAGCTACCAACTTTTCCTTCTCTGGTTGCTAATTGTAGTGACCCAGTCAAAAAAATGGCCGTTAACCTCTCGTTCACCTCGACCTTGGTTTTGCATCAGAAGAAAGATGATAAAATGTAGGTCTCGTGTAAGGGTGGGTGTCGGCCTGGGCCGGGCCTGATTGGGCCTGGGCCAGGCCTGGACCGGGCTCGATAGGCTGGCCCGAGTCAACCCGGCCTGGCCCGTTAAGAATAAAAAAATTATTTTTTTATTTTTTTTGTTTTAATAATATATATTTATTATTAAAAAATATATTTTATATTAAAAAGTTATTTTATAATTAAAAATTATTTTTTTAATTTTAAATGGCTCGAGCCAAGATCCGGGCTAACAGGCCCAGGCCGGCTTGGCCCGGCCCGATGCCCACCCTTAGTCTCGTGGGCATCACTTTCTACGGAAACTTATGTAGACATAGCATCGAGGAGGGTACTAGCCACTTCCAAAGAAGGGCAGAGGGAAGGGGACTGACAAGGGCCATGTCCCCCCTTTCAAGTTTTGGAAATTTAACATTTAACTATTAATTGTTTTTTGTTTGGCCCTACATAATTTTTGAAAAAATAAGGGTTGGTCCCCATTACAAATTTTATTTACTAGTCGCATCACTGTTCAGCCCCCTTAAAGATAAATCCTTGCTTGCCAAGAGTAGTGTTGGCAGTGTTGAAGACGGTGATTGGGGGTAGGCCTGAACACGAGCCGAGTCGAGCTCGAGCTAGGCCAGTTCGAACTCGGCTCGACTAAACAAGACCTCGAGCTCGAAAATAGCTCGACTAAACTGGCTCGAACTCGACTTGATAGTCACGCGTTAAGCTCGAGCTCGACTCGATTAAGCTCGACAAACTCGTTTGATCGTCAACTCGTCCTTATTTGTTGAGCTCAAGCAAATAGGACTCGACAAACTCGTTTCACTGCTTTGCCTTCAAATCTTTGAGATCTACCACCCCCACCACCACTGTGGCCTTTCTTTGTGCTTTTGAACCCAAAACCACCGCCACCCCCAATTACCGTCTTCAACACTGCCAACACTACTCTTGGCATTTTTCAGCCACTGCCGCTTCTCCTCCACCCAGAACCTACAAGAAACGCTCACCCAACACAAGGGTTTCAAGTGAGGGTTTCTAAAACCCTCGCCTGCTCAAGCAAGTTTTTCTAAAACCCCACATTTGGGCATGCCCTCACCCAAAAGAGGGAGGAAGTGAGACCCTCGCTTGGGCAAAACCCTTGCCCAAGCGAGGGTTCCAGAAAGCCTCCCTTTGGCAAAACACAAAACGAGAGAGTGTCAGATGAGAAGGGGAGAGTAGAGGGAGAGGGTTGGGCAAAACGAGAGAGAGAGAGAGAGATTAAAGAGGGGAAGATAGAATGGGAGAGTAGAGGGATTGAAGAATGGCCGCCGGTGAGGGTGAAAGTCACTGAAGAGAAATAAAAAGAATGGGAAAGTGATGAGGGTGGGGGTTCATGAGAACCAAGAGAAGTCTGGGAAGAGAGATAAAAAAGATGGGAAAGTGACGCTGCTGACCCATCGATGGAAGAACAATATCGGTTACTCAACTCGAGTTAACGAGCCGAGTTTGGTTAAGCGAGCTTTGTTTAACGAACTCGAGCTCGACTCGATAAATAAACGAGTTGAACCATCAACTCGAGCTCGACTCATCGAGTAAAAAAACTGGCTCGAACTCAAGTTCTAGCCAATCTTTAACGAGTCGAGTTCGATCTGCTCGTTGTTGTTCACCCCCTGCCTTGCCCTTACTTGGAAGTAATTTTGACTAAGAAGACCAAATTAGTTCAAATTCCAAAGCAAGCCTCATCCATGCACATTGCATTAAATTTCTTGAAAAATCAATTGGTGCGTTTCTTGAATTGCTTTGAGAGGGTCAAGCATCTTGGAATCACATTTTCACGTGCTACACATGGTGAGGAATGAAAACATTTGGAATCACTTAATTGAATCGACAAGAAAAAATAAAAAATAAATGCAAGCGTGCTTTAGTATTATTACGAGCATTGCTTTTATTTTCATAGTTGAACAGTACAGCCACTTAAGTTTACAGTATCCATTATTAGTTTTGAGGAATATAATGAAAAAATTAATTGGTAAATAGCATCGAATGGGATTCGAAAATCTCCAACCTCCAGTTACTACCATTTACATGGAGCATGCAATGAATCAATTGTATATTAAAAGCATACGAACATAAAACGAATAAATAATACAAGCTGAACGTACAATCTGAACTGTTTTAGTTGAACATTGAAACTGTTATAGGCATAAAGAAAGAGAAAGAATGAGAAATGGGCATTATGTTTATGTACCCGTCGCAGGGCAGAGTTAGAGATTATTTATTAAGGTGTTGAATTATAGTTTTAAAAAATTTTAACAGAAATTTAATTTTTTAAATTTCTCTAGCAGATCAATGAAAATTTATAAAAGTAACAGGTAATTTTTATTGTTAGCAATTTTGAAGGGGCTTAAAAGAAAAAAATACGATAGGGATGAGGAGGAGGAGGGCGGCGTTCCCGGGATAGCGGCGGCGGCGGCGCCCGTGCTTCCTGGCGTCACCGCCGCCCCCTCCGAACCCAACCGTTGACCATTTTCTGGTCAAAAACGTCAAAGCCCTCTTTCTACAGGCACGCGCCCACGCCCCTCGCCGATCTTTTACCGACTACTCGCCCCTCAGATCGTGGGCGTGGCTCTCTTCCGCCTTTTTGTGACCATCTTTCTCTCTCCACACGCATGGAATTTAATATATTAAAAAACCAAATGAGACTTTTTTATTCAATTTAAAAAATGACTTGATTGGTTAATAACATTCATTTTGATTGGTTAAATTTTTTCAGTATTAGTCAATATATTTGCATTCAAATTGGATTTCGGATCAAATTAGGTTGCGAATTTAAAAGTAGATTTGAAACCGATTTTGCTTGTTAATTTAAAGTCCCGGTGAGAAGTGATAATAGACTTTTTCTCATTTGCATTAAAATCTGTATTTGATTTTTAATATATATATATATATATACACACATCAAACAGAAAATGAATATTGGGTGAATTGTGTTGCAGAGAATGTGAGTAAAGGAGCAACAAAAAAAACGACAGAAAGAAACAGCTAAAGAATTCCACAAGGATGAACTTTATAAAGTTACACGACTAATACCACCAACAATGGAAAAAAAAAAAGAAAAAAAAGCATTTGCAGGATGTCAATATCAAATAATAAAAAGCGTGACCCTCTGAAGGCATTCACATTGAGAAAGTACAAAAGAAGAAAGCATTTCATTTAACATTATGACATTGAAATTGTTAGTATGCTGTCAAGAGGGGTTCATCTGTGTGGAGCTGTTCTTTTGCAGAAAATGTGCATCAGATCATGAAGAGATTGGCATGGTTGGAACTTCCCTCCCGTTTGCACATGGTTCCAAGAACCGAGCAGTCTACTGCTGTTGAATCCAACAGCAGAATTTCGATGAGATGGCTTCAAGAAAGAAAATTGAAGATGGCATTGGACTGATATGTTACGATTTACGGATGAGTCTATTACGATGGATGCTGAGCTTTCTGTTTCTGTTTATTACGCTTCTTAACCTGTTTGTTTAGCTCATTTCCTGCTGTTGTTGACTAGTTCCTTATTCTTTTGTTCTTGCATTGCATTGGATGTTGTTAATGCTTTGATATATATATATATATATACTAATTTCATGGAATTAGTGCTCCTCCGACCTAAATAGTTGGAGGACCCCAGGACCTTAGAATTATTTTTATCATACTCTACTGAAGTGCAAAGGGTGGATGTGTTACGCTCCAGTTGATGGTTGTCCAACTTCCTCCTGAAGTAGTCATAGAATGAATGAACGGGAGAATGAAAGATAGTTTCTGCCTCTCGTCGAATCACTGTCATGGTTAAATGATTGTAGGGTAGGGTGGAATCCAGGCCTCCAAAGCATTTGATTTCTTAGATCTATTTGTGCAAACCTTTAGGAAGGCGGTATTTAGCACTTGGCTGGGGGGCTGGGCACTCCAAATTTATGCCTTGGCTAGTCCCTGGGCATGCTTAACCATGAAGAAATGCCTACATTTTCATGGTTTAAATATATAGCTTGAGCTTCTCACTTATTTTTTATATGGTGGGGAGTAAACTCTTCTTTTTTTTAGTTTTCTGAATTCTTCTTTCTTTCTTTCTTCTCACATTAGGCAATAAATGGATGGAGGCATAACTTCTGGCAGCTGTTTCTGTATACTCGATCTGCTGCTCTAACAAGAAAAACGACATCTTTCAAGAGTCCATTGTTAGCCAACTCAAGATCTTCTGTATACTCGATATACTTAACTCAATAAATTTGGTCGAGAGATGCTATATCCGACATCTTTCAAGAAAAAGAAAGGCGTTTTTTTTTTTACAAAATAAAAAGAGGAATTAACAAGAAAAACGATAAAATGCCAAATTTTTTGTTTTATTTCTGGAGAGGATACATGAGAGGAGTTTGCTTGAAAGTAGCGTATATGTCTTGTTAGCCACGGATTCAAACAGACTGTCAAGATATTTATTAGTTGCATTCCCCTTTATGTACCTTTTTTTTTCTAAAAAAAAAATGTCTTTCCATTTTATGGCAGTAGAGATTCTTTGATTTTTCCTGTCATGCCACAATGCTGACCGAACCAATTTATTCCCTCCTCTCTTCTGCTGCTTTCTTTAAAGTACAAGGTATGCTTCCAATGTTTTGAGGCGTTACTCTTGTTGATCTTCAACTTGTAACCTTTTATTTACAACATAAGAGACACTCAAAATGAAAACTGACTGCATACCAACTTTCACCTTAAAAGAACCCCTTTGGGGACAAATTTCTCATGAATGAGATAACAAAAGCTATATAAATCAGATACCAGATCAAATTAACAGGCTACTAATACTCAATATATATAGATTTGTGGATTTCTCTATCCGGATTTGTGACTATGTTGGACGAAGCTCAAGATGGTTGGAGGATTTCAGCTCCTGCCTCACTAGTCATGCTTTCAATGTTTTAAGATGGTTGGAGTTTTTTTTTTCTCTCTCTCTCACTCTCTCACTATATATATATATTTATATATTGATTGATTGGTAGGTGCCAGGATGGGGGATAAAGACCAAACCTCTTAAATTCATGTCAGAAAACAACTAAATGTATGTTTCTCATGGAATCACTCTTTAGATTATATCTATAAGGTTCAACTTAAACAAAAATATATTTTAATGATTAATTTCAATAGGTCTGGTTTTTACTTTTATATATATATATATATATATATATATATATATATATATATATATATATATATATATATATATATATATGATGAAACCAAAGAATGTCACCTCAAACATTTTAAAACCTTTTTTAAAATTAATAGGCGATTCCCTTTGTATCATTCAACAAATCAAACCCATTTTCCATCGCACCAATCCGAATCGGCCGATTCAGTTCGATGTTTACAACACTCCAAATTTCAGCACTTTCAGCAGCTCTTACGTCTGCTAAGATATTTACATACAGAGAGACCTTGCATTTGTCTGGGATTTTTTTTTTTAGCTAAAAATATCTCTTCTAGGCTTCTAGCCACTAACTGGTTTACATGAGCATCGACGCAACCAAGACTGTGCGATGTTGAAGTTATGTTTTGTCTTTTGGTAGACGGAGAAATGGAGAGTTGGTCCCAAAATATCAACTGCACTTGACATCACCCCCAATAAGAGGTCAGTAGTTGACCTTTGATGCGAAATAAAAGGGAACCACATATCCCCATTGTAGGTTGTTTTATCGTGAACTTAATTGCTTGACGACAAAACAAAATCAAAACTAATATTAGATGATCAAAATGTTCATTATTTTTTATCTTTGTTTTCTCTTAATATCATTCATGATAATGGATCATGATTGTGTGATTATATATATACATATATATATATATATATATTCTCAGACATATATATTCGCAGGAGGTAAGTCCACTCTTTAAATGCACATTAATGAAACATACAGTAGTACTGGTTAAAAGTGGGACGAGGAATTAAAAGAATACAGCTATTAGAATATTTGTTTATTTACATGCCATTTATTGAACGCCAAACTGTTTGTGTCAGTGCCGTCAGCAGGTTTGAAATCCATACAAAAAGCGCAAAAGCAGCGAAAAAAAGAATATTATCTAAATGTCATCTTTGTACATATGTAAACCGAATTGATATATCTGGGACCGCATAGATCAATGACAAAAATTAGACTTCTTAAATTTTTAGCGAAGATTATTTTGAATGAAATAAAATATGCTAACATGCTTATGAATAATAATTTAATATAAAGCATGCTTTAGTTTTTGTGACAGTTATTGACTTTCTATAAAACTTTGATGTTACAAGAGCCATTAGTTAAAATATAAATCCTTACCTTATTGTATGTTTCTTCCTGAGTCACTCTTCAAATCATACGCCTCTCTCTTTGTAAATGTATTGAGAAATTAGTAAGTACGTGACTAACTCTTAGGTATAGGAATGGTCTTACCGATAGATCTTTCCCGAATGAAAGTTTAAAGAAAATCAAGGAGAAAAAAATATATGATAATTTACTCTATCTAGTATGAATCATGCATGTAAGTCACGTACCTATCAATTTCTATCTTTCTCTTTCATTATATATATAGATATATATCTAAAATCTACTGAATGTTGGATATTATTAAATGGCTAAACATTAAAAAATTTGTTGCTAAAAACTGCAGTTATGTGAAACCTAGGGAACAAATAATCCTTAAAAATGAGAAGCAAGGTTCTGATTTTTTGCTAAAGTAAGTCGTTACCAGCTAAGCTTTACATAGAAGAATAATAAATTGTGTAAAATATAAGATAATATATATTTTAATTTAGGCCGACGTGTATATTTAACTTCCAATAAAAGTTGTTTGCTTCAGTTTCTCTTGCAAGGCAATCACGTCGAGGATTCACCGAGGCATTTTTTTTTCATTCTAGAAAAGCTCAGTACTTTGGAGGCTTTTTAATAATTTAATTCAGTCGCAGAGGAAAAAAAACATTTAATTCAGTTAAGTTCAATTAATGCTTACTCCGAGTTAATTTAGGGTTTAAGAAATTCCTTAAAACATTTAGAAAAGTAAATAGAAAAATAAAAAAATTACGTACAAATTTTTAAAAAGTTTAGTTTAACTTATATTAATAATTTAAAAGATTATGTTTCAGATTTTATTAAAGTTTTGAAACTATAATCTGGTCCTAGGGACCAATCTTAACTTGAGCCATAGCCATAGGTATTAAAAAAAGTCTGTCTAGGCACGTACTTTCTAAAGTAAAAGAAGGAGGACGAGCTGTGTGGTTCTCTCGTCTGGCTGAACCTAAATCCAGCTTCGTCATAGTAATTTTTTTTCAGGGCTGGTGTTAGTTGGCGTGGGCAATGGCCCACGCTAGCCCACATGTAGCTCTGTTGACATGAGCCTAAATGAAGTGAAAATTTGATTTGATTGAATGCGACATACGGAAAATTATGGATTTTTTCTCTATTTTCTGAAGAATTTTAAAGGTTTTCATTTTTAATTTTATATATATATATATATATATATATATATATATATATATATATATATTTTGCGGATCCACAGCAATCTAACTGACGGCCGACTGTCAATACCCGAACCTGATTGGATTAAAAATCCGTTTTTTTGTGACAGTTTGCTAGTTGCAAAATATTAGAAAATAACACCTGCATGATGCACTGTAATAATTAAAATAATGTGCTAGTTTGGTTGTAAATGTGCTATGTAATTGAAACCGTGGCTGGAACATGGTTTTCAACCAGAATGAAGGGCACTTTTTTGAAAAACAAAAAAAAAATCTTTGGAGTAAAGATTTAGGCCGAAACACTTTGCGAGCTCAAAGATTTTGAGAAAAAAAAATGGTAGTGTACGTAAAATTATTTTACTCTTAAAAATTTATTTGTTTTGGATGATAATTTATTATAAAAGTGCTTTTTTAAGGAAACTTTTTCAGGCCTAAAACTTGGAAAACCATATTTGAAAAGAAAATTTGTTTGAGGTTGTTTGACAATAATAACATATTGTTACTTAACTTATGAATCTGCTTCAAAAATTTGAACAAATTTATGAAACACTTGTCATGGTGTTATATGAATCTACTTTATTTTTTAGGATAAGTTCATGAAACAACTTTTTTGAGCCTCCGATATGAGTGAATCTCAATAAGGGTGGGCAACCGATGTAGTACCCAATGGATAGTTGGGTACCCAGCCCGTTAATAACATATTGTTACCATGAAACAACTTTTTTGAGCCTTCGATATGAGTGAATCTCAATAAGGGTGGGCAACCCATGTAGTACCCAATGGATAGTTGGGTACCCGGCCCGTTAATAACATATTGTTACTAACTTATGAATCTGCTTCAAAAATTTGAACAAATTTATGAAATACTTGTCATGGTGTTATATGAATCTACTTTATTTTTTATGATAAGTTCATGAAACAACTTTTTTGGGTCTCCCATATGAGTGAATCTCAATAAGAGTGGGCAACCGATGTAGTACCCAATGGATAGTTGGGTACCTGGCCCGTTAATAACATATTGTTATTAACTTATGAATCTGCTTCAAAAATTTGAACAAATTTATGAAACACTTGTCATGGTGTTATATGAATCTACTTTATTTTTTAGGGTAAGTTCATTTAACAACTTTTTTGAGTCTCTCATATGAGTGAATCTCAATAAGGGTGGGCAACCGGTACCCAATGGATAGTTGGATACCCGACCCGTGATGGGACGAGCTTGGGCTGGTTTTTTGAATTTTGGGTCAGATTGATTGATTAAAAAAGTTTATTGGGCCGGGCTCTTCATGTGTCGCCGATGACACCCTTAGAAACTCCTCATAAGTCGGCAATGATACTCTTAGAAGCTCACAACGGGTAACTAAAGGTTTTTAAGATATTAAAATATGAAATATTAAGGTTTTTCACCAACAATTGCTTGGGGCCAACCCAAAGCCCGATTTTGTTGAGCCTTGGGCCAGCCCGACCTTGCCCAATGCCCCAGCCTTACATCTCAGATTCCCTTTTACTGAAATCCATAGTTTAAACAAACTACTACAGTGTGGATACGAGATCCCTACTGATTCTTCAAAACTGAACTTGAGATCTTCAAAAAAGTGCATTTGATTACCTTGGTTATAAATTCATCATGACTTGAGAACGGTGGATGTAAGATCAGACCCTTCCCCTTCAACCATACATTTAACCTTTTTTTCATTTTAAAAAGATAACATAAAAAACTTAAATGTGGATCTTAGGTTTTGGTAAGATCTTTAGTTTGAAGAATCATGAATTTTACAAGTAGATCTTTTGGCCTCTTAGATTGCCATGGATCTTAGGTTCCTAGTAAACAAACAGAGCCTGATAATTTCAGCAGCCTCAAATGAAAGATTGGGTTGGAAGTGTCATACGAATAAAAATTAAAAATCTATCAATTAAAAACAGTTGCCACATGCACATTATCGATAATTTATGGCCAAAAAATGGTTTATTGTATTTTCAACAGTAGTTTATGGTGTTTTTCAACAACAGTTTTTTATTTTTAATCATTGAGCAACATGAGATTCCCTGCATCACTCATTTGAATCCTCATATATATATATATATACCCTCTTGCAAGGCCAACGTGGTACGCTGTTACCTTCTGAAAAAAGTGTGACAACCAAATAAAAAAACTCAGAAAACTGACCTACATTCGAATTCGGATAAAAACGGAGTCTTGAAAGTGAAAAAAGTTTCATAAAATTCCACGACCTCGCGGGCTCTTTATTATAATACGTCAAACAAGCCTGTCCCCATAGTGAAGGCATGCGTAACATATAAAATTACAACGGAGGGGGGGCAAAATAGACCTTTCAACATACGTCCTGCACGCGCGGAGCGGCTGCCGACGATCAGATCGCCGAGGAACTGCGGAGTCTTTCGTCGTCCATCGTCTCCTTCACTTCTCACGCGCTTAAATCCTTCCTCTGCGGCCTTGATCCTTCATCTCTCTCTCTCTCTCTCACTCTCTCTGGTTTCGGGGTTTTCTTGGTTCTATTTTGATTTACAGAATCAGTTGCTTCCTCGATCACTTTTTTGAGTCTGATTGATCTCCGCCATGGCTAGGCCTCCTTGATTTTTTTCGAGTCGTACCTTCTTGAGGTTCCGTTTCTGAAGGTTCGACGGTCTACGTTTGTTCCTTTTTCTTCCTTCGCGATACGATTCGTGTGTCTTTATTGGTCTTTTTAGGTGCTGGATTATGGTAAGAAATCATCAAGCTCCTGCGCTTTGGTTTGAAGGTGGAGGTCTATCGCCGATCGCTTAGCTTGTAGCTTTCTGGTCTTTACCTTGTTCACTAGTGAAGAAAGTTTTGGTTTGAGGTTGTGATCTTTACTATTCTAGTTATGGAGAGCGATCGGATTCGTTAAGTTGGAAATGGTTTGAGTTTTTGGTCCTTCTGTTTTCTTTGTGCTTCCGGGTTTTTGATCTTTTGCTCTCCGAGAGGTCCGGCAGGTTAAGCAGGAAATCTGATTTTCTTCGTCAGCTCTTCTCCTTTTTGGGTCTCTGTCCTTGAAATCCCTGTTTAGCTCGGAGCCCATCTGGAATTTGTTCGACTTTTTTATTAGCCTTGTAGTTTTTCAAGCATTGATACCTCATTTCCTAGTGTTCCTCTGTCTCTCTGTTTTTCTTTGATCGAAGTTTTGTCCCGTTCCTGTGGCTTTGGTGACTACCATCATGCTCCATCTCTACAACGAAGCTGAGGACGTACTATTCGTTTATTAAGATTAACAGTTCTATTTGGCCGTTAGAGTTCTCTTTCTCGTTGATGTTCTGATGGCTCCGCGTTCTCGTCGGTGCTTTGATGGTTCCATGGACCCTTTTATTTGATTTTTCCCGAGTGTTGGGAATCGGTACTCCTATCGTCTTTTTAGCTTTACGGAATTTAGCCCCCAAAATTCTGTAGTTTGGTTGCTGCCCTCACAGACCTAACAGGGAAGGTATTATATGGGAATGGAAGTATCGTTTCAGTTGGCCAGTGGAACAAGATTTCGATCGTTTATGCACAAGGAGAAAATCGCAGATGAGACCCGGACAATGTTAGAGAGAATCGTAGTCTTCTTCCGTCTTTTATATGATTGCCAGGTTTGTCTTTCTTTTCGCCGAAATGTCCTTTCCTCTTTTTCGTGGTACTTGCATATGATCATGCGTGCTATAGAACGTTTTAGACTCGCCGAATCGTGGCCGTTCTGGGTCTTGTTTTGCTCTCGATGGTTTTGGTAATCTTGTTCTGTGTATGCGAAGGGGCCAGAGGAAGAGCTCTTCTTCTTCAAGGGTTGGTTTCTCATTCTGTACATGGAGGAATAAGTCCTTGTATTGGCGCTTTTTTTGAAGGTTATAAATATGCTTTCGTCTGATTTCTGCCAAGAGTCCACCGGATGCAAGCCATGTACTTTCCTGATGAAAATTTTACTTTGTTCTTCTCGCTAGTGTTTATTTCTGGCCATGTGAGAGATTGAGATGGAGCCACAAGAGGGGCAAATGTAATTCTGGGCCTGGAATTAGGCCAGATCGCTGATTGCCTTCTGGCAGCTTGCAGAAAATTTTTTCATAGTCATTACAAATATCTTTCCCAAACTACTGTGAAAATCATATCTACGGAGACGGATTTAGTTATTATATCTTTAAAAGCTACAGAGAATGTTGGTGGGATAAGTTACAGCAAATTACCAAATGGTGATCCTTGATAGGATTAACCGATTAAGTATGGTTTCCGAGTACATCTAGTAGCAAGCTAATGGAAATGCATTGTTTGCAACTTAGAAGTTGGGTTTTCTTTTAGCTAGTTCATCATGCACTGGGGCTTTTTGCAATAGGATCT
The DNA here is from genome assembly GCF_008831285.2 of Nymphaea colorata. Classification (NCBI taxonomy): domain Eukaryota; kingdom Viridiplantae; phylum Streptophyta; class Magnoliopsida; order Nymphaeales; family Nymphaeaceae; genus Nymphaea; species Nymphaea colorata. Next base: position 9,089,137 of record NC_045139.1, read on the forward strand.
CCGTGAAGTTTTCAGGCGCAATCACGTGCACTATATATGAAAACCTTGTATAGGAGCAACATATGTATAACTCTGACTTGTAGATGTTGGTGATAATATATTGACGTGGTTTTTTACTTATACCATGATTCTCTTATTGGAATATTCGTTTCCTTCTCCTAATACTGCGGCCCGCAGTATGGGTTTTTAAACCTTTGATTGAACACCGCTACAACATTTAGCCTTCTCTTTGTTCCATTGTGTTATTTTCAGTTTCCCTTATAATTGAGATCTATAATTCTGAATTGGTAGGATTTTTGTGGGGGCGGTCAAGTGAGCATTCATACCAAATTATATGCAATTTTAGCCTCTTTAGCTGATACTGCTGCAATTGCAATGACGTTATAATTTTTGTTGTACTTCAACTCTATTGGTTTCTTTCATCATAAGCTCTTTCCATCGTTTTATTAGCCTGAAATGATAAGAGTGCATTAATGTGGCATGTGCAGGCAGAGTATTTCCGTCAGCTCCTTAAACCTGTCACGTAACATTCTAGTAGTGATCAGTAGATCTCTTGAAGAAAGCATCAAGAAGCAGTTTATGGACAATATTTGTCTTCTCAACGTCAATTCTTGGTGCTACACACTATTCTCCTTCAATTTTGAGGTTTGCTCAGCAGTTCTGTTGTTAAATTGATCAGGATCCATCTTTTTACATCGCATCTCTGGTTTGCTCTTCAAGAGCATGGTTTAGAGCAACTTGTGATTGTGACAAATTAGATATTGAGTCTTTAAGACATATGTTCAATCTTATAGTCTGATTGTTTCTATCTGGGACTTGTTGGTGTCTAACTGAAAGCACTTGGAGCGGGTAAGTCTTATACAAAAGGGGACTTAATGTCATTTCATGTCTTTCTACCTTAGTTTTGTTGAGCTGATTGTTGGTCATTTTAGAGATTAATTGCATATTTCTTCTCTTGCAGCCGCATGGAGCCTATGTTGCCATAGGAAGTCTAAATCATTCAAGTAACACGCAAGTTCCCTCTTATGAAAGGATTCAGCTGGTGTCATCTCCAGCCTAAAAAAGTTTTAGAGCATTTGCAGGACTAGCTTCTTGATTCCTAGTGGCAGATTTGCCTCCTAGGGAACTTCAACACACTTTGTTCGGGATACAAATCTAGGATTTTTAACGATACAATATTGGGTTTCAGAAGATGAAGCTCCATTTTGGTTTACATGGATATCCTGCTGAAGATTGGCAGAAGAGATTTGTCATATTCGATCAGTCGGGAAGTACTTGCAGGGTTGTCTCTCATCCTATTATGCCTAGTGATGCCATGAGCCATCGTCATGAGATAACTGTTTTGGCTTCTCATAGTTGTGATATGGAGGAAAACCCAGCAATCATGTCACAGGCTTTTGCATCAGCATCTTTCCCAAAACTTCTGGATGTCAATTCAAATGGAAAGGAAGTAAATCTGCACAACTTTAATAGCAGGGAGAGTGCACCTAGTCGATCGTTTGAAAAATGTAATTGGAAGCTACTGGAAGACGAGCCTGAAGATGAATCAGGCAGTCAACTTTCCTGCGCTAGCCACCCTTGGAGGGAGAGGTCTGAAGATATAGATGTTTTATTGAGTTCTGATGAAGAGTTGAGCACTGGGCGATCTCCCAACATGGATGAGAAGATGAATATAACGCGAACATCTGGTCTTGCCACCGGTAAATTAATAAATAAGTTGGACATATCAGGCGACGAGGATCAGGAAGTTAACTCAGCGCCATCGACCTGCAATCCTCATAACCAACACTTCGGGAAATCAATCAAGTCCTCGAAAGCTCAGCGTAAGCGCAAAATAATTGGTCTTTATCATAAAAAACAGAAATCATCTCAGGGGCGCACATCATCTTTCAAAAGCAGGTTAACAAGAGAAGACATCCGTCGAAATCTTGATTTGTTGAAAGAGGGGCAGGGTTTGAACACTCAGCTGGTCCTGGAACAGGCTATAAATACTGCAAAATGACTTTAACCAAAGGTGGAAGCGGCAGGTTTATAATTCCTTCATGGATGAAGTCCCACCAACTGAAAGTCTAGGAGAAGCTACACTTATGACAAAGAGCGTACGTCAGCCTGCCTTCTGAACCAGGATTTCTCAAATTATTCCAAGAATACCGTAGTCGTCTCTCGTGGCCGATAAAAAGGAACAATAACAAGTTCTCTTATGTAGGAAATCGTACTTGTGTTTCTCTTTGATTAGTAGTGTTCAGGTTTGGTCTGTCTGCATGGCTTTATGCGCCAGAGGTCCTGGTCGATCGTTGTTGGAAAATGACACTGTATTTCGTTACTGTTCATTTTGTTTAGGTTTGCTCATGTTGCTAAAATTGCATAGGTCGTTGGGTAAGCTGGGCCCTTTACCCACATCCGGGTTTTCTTTGTTTTGTTCTTTGGGAGACAGGAAGACACCTATGCAGATTAACGCAAAAGAACCTCTTATCAAATTCTTGAATTCTTCAGCTTCAAGTATTTTGGTTAGGTGGCGGCGGGTTGTTATTTTAGCTAAGTGGTGGTGGAGGCAAAGCCACCCCTTCCCTCCACCCCATGGTCCAGGCCTGCTTCAAGACCTTGGGTGCCCCATGATTGATGGTGCCCGATGATTGAGCCTTTTTAGCAGGTTTGAACTTGAGTAAATTTCTTGCTATCACGTGATAACACATCAAGTTCTGGTTTGTAAATATTTCTAGCTAAGAATGCGCTTCTATTTTTAGACAATTGTTTGACGGCCACAAAGAATGGTTTCATCACAAGACTTCAAGGTGTCTACAAACAATATATTATAGAGTGCGTGCTAGGAGTCAACATGATTAATAGATCAGTCGGAGAGACTCCTGGACGTGGTTCCAACGACCAGCACACCTGTCCGTACAAAGTTGTGCAACCTTTTACTGTGGAGACACTGGCATTTCCAGGAGCATAACAAGGAGTTCTCAACCCCCTCCAGAGAACTGCTCCTGTGGTAGCATCCTTCGCGTCTAGTCTCCGCATTTTTATACTTCACGTGCAGTTTGAACATTTGAGACCTCTGTTTTTTAAATATCTTCCCACTAAGGTTTCTCGTACCAAGTTTGACTTGGACAACAATAGTGAACAAATGGACTCGTATTAAGACCATTAACAAAAAAAAGAAACCAAGAGAATAATGCATCAATAAAATTGGTTACCAATTTATAAAATACATTTAAATGGCCGTATCTGCGCAGGTTACCATGAATCATCCACTCAGATAAATTGGGTTTTATCAACTAAACATAGTTGCAATAGAGAAACTTCCACCAGCCAAAAGAACCTTAAGAAACAAGGCAAAAAACTTTTACCAAATTAAGTTAACTACTTGGTCTAAAAAATTAGAAATGTCATCTACTTCTATTCCAGTACGACCAAAAAGGGCATTAATCACTGAACAAAGCATACGCGAAGATATGAAGCTTGAATTAACTCGTAAGCATTCGATAGAATATATTCTGAACAGTATGAACATTGGTCGCTACAACAATGCAGACGTAGATGGCAGCCCCAGAAGTCAAACTAATGTCACTAAATAGAAGGATACCCATCTCCTGCCCAGAGAAAACACAGAAAGCAGAAAAACTTCTTAGGAAGCAGAATGCATTAGTGTCACACCCTGCTTCTGTCACTGCCGAACAAGCAAGTACTTAAGAAGTTAGCCGTTCCCTTAGTTGCTGCTGACTGGTAATATGTAAACAAGCACAGGATTGAGAGACATCGAAGACATGGAACAGAGGCTATTTCCATGTCATCGACAGTGAATTCCGGAAGGAAGAGGGGCCGATACTCAAACATGTTTACGGTTGTTCCTTGCATCAGCTGATATCTTCCAAAGATGTGGATACTCTTTCAACCGTTCACTGAGACATTGCACGCCAAGAGGATAGCAAAATTCACGATAAAAAGAACGGTAAAATGAAAAAAAACATGTCTGACGATTCTTTCAATAGCAAAAGGCTTCCATATCCTGCTGCTGACCCACAGTTTTTTGTAAGTTTAACTATTTCAGAAGAAAGGGCCAAAACTGTTTACCTGATACCTTTCATAGCTTCCTTGGTAGGCAACTGAACCTAACCCATCCAAACAACTATCAAGAACACATTTCAGTCATATCACAAAGGCACTCCAACATAACCACGTGCAATACATCTTTATATGTTATTCTCAACTGAAACTATACAAAGATAGAATGCTTCATGTACCTATGGCTGTATGACTATGACAGAGAATTCCAGATGTAAAAGATGTCCATACTCATGCCATTGAGAGATACCAAGCAGCAGTGAACCTTGTCAATAGATCATGCAGCTCAAAATCCACTCTCATGCCAATAGCAGAGCCCAAGCAGCACTTTACCATGTCTGTAGATTATGCAGCCAAAAATCCATTCTTATAGTGAATAGAGGAGACATGGTTTCAACTGTATTCTTCAGAACAGGAGCCATGGTTTCAACCATAATAGCAGAGAAACTGTCTTAACCTCTTGTTCTGCCCGACTTTTGGTTCATGATTGTACTACTGCAACGAAATTGAACATTATTGGCATCCTTTGGTGAAGAAAGGCCCAATGCTTGTGCAAATATTCTCTTTGCTGCTCCCAGATGTTCCTCGTCTGAACTCTCCCTGATCGTAGACTTTCCACTTTCATTGGGCAAAACATCACCCTCAGAGTTTGCACTTCCAATGGCTGATACAGATACATTCCCCCCATTCAGATTTGAACTGTGGTCATGCAATGGTGCAGTTCCCTGCACAGGTTCCATGTCAATACAAGCACTTTGAAGACCATTAGATGTGACTGTATTCATGCTTGCAGAACCCAAGACATTGTTTTGCATTTTACGTTCTGTACTTGGTGAAGTTGAATAGGTCCTACGCCCCAGAGCATGTGCAATCATTCTCCTTGCAACCACAGGGACATTTCGAGGCTTTGGTGTTTCCTTCATCTCACAGCCGTCATCCTTGTGTGATGAAAAGATACGTTCACGTGCAGCCATATAAGCTGCTTCTCTCTCTTCAACGGATATCGAAGGTGAGAAAGAAGCTGTTTGCCTGTTCTTGTAATCTGCAGAGTAAAAAAAAAACAGCTGGAGTGAATCTACTGGACATTATATCAACATGAAGGAAGAAGAACAAAGCAATCTGTATAAAATTTGAATAGATACATCTATGCAAGATCAAATGCATTAGAATGCATTTTAGCTGTAGAACTATTCCTTCCAGCTTATCGAATGCCCCCCTTCTCATTTGTGAGCAGGTGTTACCTGGTCATACTGAATCCAAGGGCCCATCTTCTCCTAGTTTACCCTTTCAATTAAGAAAACTTTCAATCTCCTACTTTCAAATTCTTTTCTTCAGATTTAAGTGTGAATTTGCACTCTTTCTGCCAACTGTGCCATTTAGTATTATTTAATTGAATCCATCATCTTATAGACATCGATAAGACAAGGCAATTCCTAGTATAGATAAGAGGAAAGGATTATAGTTGTACCTGGTAGAACTTCCTTCCTTCTTAACAATTGATGGGAAACCACTGGAGACTGATGATGATCAAACTGCCATAAGATATCGCTAACCAAAACAGCAGGTCTGTGTTATGATTATCAAGTATAAGAAATATTCCCAAAATATTCTGACCACAAGTATCAATGCAGCTATCCAATGAAAACGAATGAAAACAAACAATATACAACAAAACAGAAAAAATATACCACAATTAATGGGGTATTGTAGTTTGTACTTCTTAGATGATCAATTGACAGGAAGAGAGCTTTGATTCATTGGGTTAATAGGTTAGCATAGCTGGTTGGGCTGGTAGGCTTGCAGACTACAGGCCGTCCGTTCAATTTCCATGGGCATTATTCCCCTGGCCCTTATAGGTTGAGGTGTGGCACCAAACTGAAGGTGTACCATCCCCATGGCCACGCCCCAATGCAGCCTTGGACCCTCCATGCATTGGGTTAATAGGTAGGCACCCTGATTATCTTGTAAGAACATGACAAAGTGAGGCATTCTTTAATAGGAATATAGGAGGTTGATGTATTATTATTAACCCACCCAAATATTAAACTTGTATTTTAACTTAAAATGGGCAAAAGCCGCTCTTTGGCATGCTAGGGGGAGGGCTTCTCTGATGAAAGTAGATGATAAGACTGCCTATCTCTGGATTAGCTTTGCCAAGATGATATTGATCCTGCCTCCTATTGGTAATAGGAAAAAACACAATCCAACAATGAACAGGATGAGAGCCAATGTGCTTGTTCCCCCATGTTGTATGAGCCTTCCATTGATAACTAAGCGATGCACCTGGCAAACTCTTTCAGGTCTAGAGGAACCCTGTTAGAATGTTTAAGGCAAGTTAGGCAACTGCTTCAAAGCCAATCCACAATGTACCCATGTTAGTTATTCAAAGGCCTGAACAGCATTAACAGATCCCATTTTCAGGCAACCTCTTTTTGCCCACTGACATCATTTCATAACTGCTGGTTGCCAAAACTTAGCCAACATAAAGATGGAAGCTCTTTCACTTACCCATCTCAACACATTTCAAGAACCATTTTCATTTGACAACTAGCGTAACAACAAGAACAGACATGCTGATTTCCCTAATAGTAGTAGATTAGTGATTGCAAATTGTGTACCAACTCCCAAGTGGTGCTACACTTTATCACATAGTACATTGAATGATTGAAGTTTCATATGCAGAGATCAGAAAATCAAATTAAACTCATCTAAATATTGTTCTGATCATATATATTTAGCAACAAAACAAAGTAAAAAATCAACTTTCAATGGAAAATTAGAAGTTGAGGGAAGAATTATAACACAAAGGCACTGAAAAGATGCCTGAGAGTTGAACACACATTGCAGACTCTGGAGATCTCTCCAAAATCAAACGGCGATCATTTCCTTCCCCTACAGACTCATGGGCCAACCTGGCAAATATAATGCACATACATAGTAACTTCCAATATTAAAAAATGGGAACACACTAGAACAAAAAGCTCATAGCAAAAGCAATTTCTGCAAGATTGAGATAATGTGGAAGACATAACAGATTCCAAAAGATACAAAAATATAAGGCAGAAAATTCAGAAAGAATAGGTATACCCAAATATATCTGCTAGACGATGAAGAAGCATGCGGTGATAAGACGTCATTGGTTCCAGCTCCAGGATTGCATTTGGACTGAGTTAAGAAAAAGTTTGATTTGTTAAATAACATAAGCAAAAGATCATTGTCCACATAATCTCAAAATAATCACTATAAAGTATAAACACAAAACCCAAAAAAAAAAAGGGCAAAGTTATTGATAACAGAAGATGGCTGTTCACCATTGTACTGCATGTTCAGAAAGCTTTTGCAGTAAACCACAAAGACATTATGGAAGAGAAATAAAGTGTATTACTCTCTCTCTGTCTCTGTCTCTGTGTGTGTGTGTATGTGTGTATGCCATGCAAGAATGGACGGCTGGGGTTTTTTGTGGGGAAAGGGGCAGTGCTTCTGCTTTCAGTTGTGTGATCAGAGTGGCAATAGTGCTTATGTCATGCACACGGATGGAAGCCTGAGTTTTTGTGGGGGAAGGGGCAGTACTTCTGATTTCAGTTGTATGATTAGCATAGCAGTAGTGCTTCCACCTTCAATGGTACTAGTAATACTGGAAAAAGTTAAAATACTGTCTTATGTTTACAGCTCTTCCTATCAATAGCTGCCCAATTCAGTTTGCATATTAGCCCAATTCAACTCTTCATAAACATGCTTAAATTTTTGAATTGCTACATTTCATTGGTCAACTTTGAACTGAAAACTAAGGAATTTAAATTGAAATTTTATATGTCAAGCCAAATAAAGCAGATGTCTGATGTTTGATTAGGGGAACTCACTGATCATAACTTGACTAATTAGTGAAAGAAATTCATGAGGACCAATTGATAAAGAGGAAACATGACACAAGTTTTTTTTTTTTTTTTTTTTTTTTGAATTTTGGCACAAGAATTCATTTTGGAAATATAACAGTAGGAATAAGCTAAGAACAATCAAATGCATCTAAGATACACCAGCCAAATGAGATGTTACAATTACATGCACATGCACATCAGTTACTAGCACCAGCTGCATCACCATGAATGTTCTATTTCTTCATAATGCGCTCACATCATTTACGCTCAGATAAAGAGTATAAGTCCTGAGAACCAACAATGGAAAAGAAAAACTAGTTTGACTTTCAACAAGAGAGAGGAGCTTTTTACCTTGTGTTATTTTGAAGAAACTCAACTAGAGATTCCTCCATAGAAAGAACAAGATGCTTGCAAGGTAAATTGTCCTTAATAAGAAGAGCCAACTCCTCCACCTAAACGTTTTTGAAGAAACGTTGAATTACTTTTCTTGAAACACGAAAATGAAATACAGCAGAAAATATTAGGATTCATATAAAGCTGAAGCCATCTAAATTAGATATTCTGAACTAACAGCAAAAAGAGCAAAGAAACAGGTCCAGACGATATTCTTTCTAAAGGTACTGCTGCATATAGCATATATTTCCAGGAAGACCAATCATATCCAAAAGCCATATCCAGGTTCAAAGATGAACTTCACTGCCACAACTTAGGATAGTAAGAAATGAACTTCTTCCAATACCACCGTCATTCCTTTACTTCTAGGCACTCTTAAGGCAGAATTGCACATAGAGAATCATTTCGATCGTAATTTAAACCAACAACTTTAACGTATTACGCAAAAAATAGGCAAACCTTCACTCGGTTACAAATGAAACAATTAAACCTCCCAAACAACCCCCGCGCTGGTCAATTAACAAACGACATTTTGATTTCTCAATTCCCGATCTTCGAATTTCGAAGAAAAGATACGCTATTTTTCACTCAACAAATGAAGGAAAGCAAATAATGAGCGAAATTAGGTGGAATCGAAGCAAACACAACATTCACACACCCAAAATCCAATTGAAAGCAACAGAACAAAAAGGCCAGATACCAACTACCCAAGCCCTAAAAGAACCACCTAAAACCCCACGCACTTCACAGAAGATATGCAAAAAAGTCACCACTCCCGCACCAAAACGACAACCCCAGTCTATCGCTTTATCACATGAAAGCACACCAAGTAGCGAAGATTTCTTTTCCATCCTCCACGAAGACTACAAACCCTTCCGATTCTCCCAAAAATTCTAAAGGAGAAAAAGAGAGAAAGTTCATGTTTCTGCTACGAACCAACGTGAGTTGAGCCATCTTTCCACCTTTCCTTTCCGGAAGAGAGCGAGCGAGAGAAAGGTAGAGTACCCTATCTGCCGATTTCTTGCTGCTCCTGGCCTACATAACACGGGTACCGAACCTAACCCCGTCGGACTCCAGTAACGGTACCGTGGATAATCGCTCAAGTGGCGTCGATTTCTGAATCTGATTAGTGATTAGATTCAAATTTCTTTACTAGATTCTGTCAAATATTTTTCAATTCATATCAGCAACAAGGTATATCCCCAGTCCATTCACCACCAATGTGAAAGTAAAACTTAATTGGCCATTGTTAGAGATGTTCCATGTATTGGAGCATAAGTTTTGTTGCCATCGAGCCCTTATATTTGATCATGTTCTTTGACTACACTAATTATGCCTTTGAAAAGTTTCAATAGTTCTACATGTTCTATACTTAATATCGTATGTCTAATTACAATCTATTGGTTTGACTTAGGTGGGACTCCGTGTTCTGATGTCTTTAAAATTTTTAGTGATATTTCCCTTGATAACACGAATCTTCATGCTACATTATTTCACTGCAAAATTTTTGTAGGTGGGACTCCGTGTTCTGATGTCTTTAAAATTTTTAGTGATATTTCCCTTGATAACACGAATCTTCATGCTACATTATTTCACTGCAAAATTTTTGCTCGATAGTGTGCAAAATAGCTATCAAGGAGTACTTATGTAAAGTAGAGAATTTACTAAAGAATTATGATTGAAGATAAGATAATCTGTCGTACTACCTAGATTAGACATTGATTGGCTGTGTAATTCTTGAGTGGAGACATTACAATACTGTAAATTCCTTAATAGGTAGATGGTTTTGATTCTCTTTGAGAACAACAAAGAAAACGAAGTTGATGAGAAGTTTTTGAAATTTTGATTAGAATGAAGTTCATTTTCCTAGCCTGGTTCGAGATAATCTGAATATGTAAAGTTATATAATTTTCTGAAATATTGGTTATTTCAGGTGATTGATCATGCAAGATTAACAAGTCATTTTTACCATGTCTCGGTCATATATTTCTCTCTTCTACGATTGGCAACATGTAAAGGTGGGACAATTTGAATGGTTTGATTTTGATCTGCAAAAGGGAAAATGTTGTCAAAAAATTTACCGTCTCAGTGATAAAGATTTTATGTGTTTCATTGTCATAGATCTTGTAACCTTTTCGATTGTGAGGATATCCTAGAAACTTGCATTTTTAGTTTAGCTCTTGGATCAAACAAAGTAGCGGAATATATGATAGATGAATAACATTTGAAAACTCGGGAACGAGAGCCATTACCAGATATCTATTGATAATCAATGTTATGCATATCTACTTAAAACATAGAGTATGTCGACATGTTGAATAATCACAAATATATGGCAGACAAAGAATCCTGCGCAGAGCACCACAACAAATTGGTAATACAAAGAGGTATACTAAAACTCTCTTAAACATGAACAAAGTTCATGTTAGCAGAAGCACTCTTTAACAAAAAAAAAAAAGGTGAAATTGCACATACAATAATGTGTATATTAAAGTATCATGTAGAGTAATGCCAAATACACTTTATGAAAAGCAGATACATACTTTTTTAATTTACAAAATATTATGAAAAAATAGGGATGAGTAGTACACGTAAAATTAATAGGTAGGTTGACAATAGATCCGTCTGATGTAATTATATTAGAGATTAGATGGGATCCAAGGCATACAATTAGTTATATTGCCAGACGCATGCTCAATCGAAAGTTGGGATATTGAATTTCTTCAATAACTCAGTAATCAAATTGATGATTAAGTAGAGGAATCTGATGATCTTTTTGCCAACTACATACTAGTTAGACAATAAACTAAATGTAGCGCTGTCAGCCATAAACAAATTGTTGATCAACATTTTACATCATCTATGTACTTTTTAATTGATCAGAAAATGTATGCAATTAATGAAGACATAGAGTCGATGGAAAAGAAATAATAATTAGGAATTGGTTGATCTCTCAAAAGGAATAAAACTAGTTGGTGTAAATGGGTCTTACGAAAAAAATTTAAAGCTAAATGCTTCATCGACAAATATAAGGCGAATTATTGGCGAAGGGGCTTTTTCAAGTGGATGAAATAGATTACATGGAAATTTATTCACCTGTAACCAAGTTGGCCTCACTAAAGATTATACTAGCCGTAGAAGCCTCTTATTGATCACGATATATAGCAAAAACGTCTTCTTATATGGTGAGTCATATATATAAACAATTAGAAATATATGTGAATGAAAGTTATCATGAAAAGTGTATAAACTAAAGATATCTTACATGATTTCAAAAGTCACATAGGCAATTGTATTTTATTATTCATAAAGCGATTATTAAGATTTGATATATATATCAAACAAGCTCGATCTACGTTTGCAAATGTGGGAAGCATGTTTTGCATACATTACTTCGCATTGACGATATCTTGTTGCTCATGAAAATGATAGGGAAATGGTATAAAGAATGAAATATCGGTCGAATAAGAATTTTAAAATAAAATAATGGGTAAAGCCTCATGTATTTTAGACATAAAAATCACATGTACAGGAAAGCAAAGTTACTAAGGCATAGACAAGAAAGATAGATTGAACATGTTTGAAAGTGATTTAAAACTTATAAGTGTAAAACAATTGAACATCCTATTACAAAAGGAGTAACCTTTGGTGTGGGCTTGTATGGGCAATTGCCCACAAAGGCCCACATAGTTTCTTTTAATTTCATATTATTAGTTTTTCTACATATTTATTTTGGCACGTGTTGGTATGCGGTACAAATGTCTAGCTCCACTAGCAAGCAAAAGTGGATGTCCTAAAGAAGGAGAACAAAAACTTAATGTTTACTTTATATGCACAAGCTAATATTGGTAATCTAATCTATGTTGTTATGTATAAGACCATCGATTTTGCCTGGGTCCTGTTAATCGATGTTAAAGTAATATCCAGGTTTGCCATCTTTGCTGGTTGGATATACAAGTATTGGCTTTTGTTGGATGGAAAGATGATAGTAAATTCGCCTTTAAGATATGTAAATTCAGGTAGGTCAGATTTAGACCGGGCTCAAGCTTTATCCAATTCAAATCGTTGGACCTGAGGATGGATTTGCATGGACTATGGATGGAGGGAGAGGGCAGATGAATGCCAGGTGATGATGAGGACGCTGCCGGGTGTTGGATTGGAGACGCCTCTCGATACAAGTGTCAGTAGATTGACGCTCGTGTCGTCCCCATTGCCACGAGGAGCAGCAAGGTCATAAAAGGTGCTGCATTATTACAGTCACAACGGAATAGAGAGCTGTTTCTCTCTGTTTTGCAAGCCTGTGATAGGTCTCAGAGAGAGGGAGAGGGAGAGATGGCGGATGTTCCCGGGGAGCCGACGCCGATGAAGGCATCCATGGCAGAGACGGCAGCGGAGATCATGCAGTCCTTCACTCCCATCAAAAAGATCCACCAGCACCTCTGCGCGTAAGTCTTCTCTCCCCCTCCATTAAAACTTGGTGGTGGCCTTAAACATGCAAATGGGCATGGCGGCAGGTTCCATTTCTACGCGTACGACATGACGAAGCAGGTGGAGGCGCACCACTTCTGCTCCCACCAGAACGAGGAGATGCGGCAGTGCCTCATCTACGACGGCCCCGACTCCGACGCCAAGCTCATCGGCGTAGAGTACATCATATCGGAACCGCTCTTCCTGGCGCTGCCGGATTCCGAGAAGCAGCTATGGCACTCCCACGTATACGAGGTGAAGAGCGGGGTGCTGTTCATGCCGGGGGTGCCGGGGCCGGTGCAGCGGCAGGATCTGGAGAAGGTCTGCAAGACCTACGGCAAGACCTTCCACTTCTGGCAGGTGGACAGAGGCGACGCCCTACCGCTGGGACTCCCCAACCTCATGGCCGCCTTGACCGGCGATGGCCAGCTCGACGACTTCCTTGCCCGAGGCACAGTATTCCGGAATCTCCACTCTCGTTAATTCCTTCCTTCATTCCCATTATCCGGCCAGACTGAAACTGAAACATGTTTTGGCGTGCAGATGTGGAGAAGAGGATGGGGGTGTCGTTCGAGAGTGAGAGGGAGAGCCGGCAGTACATGAGGGGGCCGGAGCACGGCATCCACCCGCTGGCGGACTCGTGGAAGAGCGGCAGGGGAATCAAGGCGGAGCTCAGGGAGACCGACTGCGTCAAGACGGCGACCACCACCGCTCGAGTTTTTGTCTGATCGATCATGCACCATCATCATCTCCATGGCGGCGGCGGCAGCAGCTGCAGCAGCTCAGGCGTAATGTAGTGTGGTCTTCTTCTCCAACGTAGTTGTTTGTAGATGTAATATACGTTAACTTAGCTTGCTTCTATGGAGCTCATGAAGTTTATGCTTTTATGTGAAAATGCTTTTGTTGTAAGATCTCATTTTGCGTGCGTTTTTATTCTCATCTGTTGGTGTATATTGCCTCCGAATTTACTCCACAGATCTTTGGTTCAATATATCCGTTTAAATTATCCTATTGTATGCAATGGGATTCAGGTTCTATGTTAACTTCGAAATCGAAGTCCAGTTAGTCTGAATGTGATTAAGCAAACTAAAATCCGACTAAGTTGAATCTCGTAAATCAAATGGTCCTTATGGTCATGTTATCATTATGGTGTTCTTGTGCTACCAACCCTCTCGTCTAAGGGAAATTGTGTATTGATTTTCCCGGATAAGGCATCAGTCAAGCCGGACAAGCTGGAGAATGAGAAAACCCTCTCGTCTAAGGGAAATTGTGTATTGATTTTTCGGGATAAGGCATCAGTCAAGCCGGACAAGCTGGAGAATGAGAATGAGACTTACTCGACTCGTAGGGTGCGGCTTAGTAGGGATATAGAGCCGATAAAATGAGAATATATAACAAAATTTGGGACAAGCAGGAAGAACAAATATATATAATATAATACAAGAGACAGAAGAGAGAAAAATAAGAGAGAACAACAAATATACAATATAATGCACAGAAAAATAAGGAGAGAATATACAATATAATGCACAGAAAAATATATGAGAGAAAGAAGAAAGAAACGGCACAGTCACCCAACCGCAGTCAGGCGGCGGCGCTTTAATCGAATGACGAACTGGATATCCTCTTGCATAAGACGAGCCACAGAATCTGGTGAAGAGAAGGTGCTCCTGAAGACCCTGTTATTGCGCTCCACTCAAATGCGCCACCAAGCTTAAATGAGCCACGGCCTCCAGACATAACCCTAGGAAGCAGTCAAGTGGGGGAAGGACAAAAGAGGAAGAGAAGACGAATGGATGGTGGGTTTGGAAGATTATTAACAAGGGAATGCCAAGTAGAAGCAAGGACACTAAAAGACGAATGGATGGTGGGTTTGAAAGATTATTAACAAGGGAATGCCAAGTAAAAGCAAGGACATTAGAGAAAAAATGGCAAGAAGTAAAAAGGTGGACCCGAGACTCAGTCGCATAAGGGACACTAGTTAGCCAAACTGATGCCAAGGTGTTATATGTGATCAAAAGTGGAGAGAGGGAGAGAGAAGGGCCATTTGTATTAGATGATGTGATATGTATTAGATTAGAGGATACTGGTTAACTAAAATGATGGCAAGGTGCTGTAGGTGATCAAAAGTGAAGAGAGGGAGAGAGAGAAGGACCATTTGTATTAGATGATGTGATATGTATTAGATGATGTGATAGGACAGATTATATAATGAACATATACGTACATTTTTTCTGTTGTTTTGTCACGTTAGGTCAAATTGAAAATTAATCGGCATATATATGTTGATTTTGTACATGGAAGAAACATATTTTATTTAATCGAATATTATTGTTCAAAATATTAATTTGCATTTTATGAGAAGGAGAAAAACTTGCTGAGCTGTTTCCTATATTTTTCCTATATTATGAGACATTCTTCCCAACCAGATGCCAGCAGGCTGCTTTGTCCGGGCTGTTGCTCTGTTTTTTATTTTTGGGCACTCAATTCGGTCGCAGTTGATGGATACTGCGTTGGTTTGATCTAACAGTATGAATCCGAATCTGAAATTTTGTCATTACCTAGCTAGCTTAGACTAAGGTCTGAATCAGATCCAAACAAGTTGAATTTAGATATGTGCCACTCACTTTAGAAATTAGGATCAGATTTTGATTCTGATCCGGTCCAAATGACTAAAAATTTCTGATCCAAATAAGTTGAATCTAGATATGTGCCACTCTCTTTAGGAATTATGATCAGATTTCGATTCTGATCCAATCTAGATGACTAACTTAAAAATGTCTGATCAAAATAAGAGAAAATCGAACCGAACAAATTTGGGTCCTACCTGTCAGCTTTCACTTAGCCCTGTCCACTTCCACTTAGCCCTAGACGTTTCTTAACAAAATGTGACACTATATAACATTTTAACACCATAACATTATAAAACTTTATATCATAACACTATAGTACTGTAAAACAATATATAATATTATATAACAATATAAAACTATAATACTATTAAATGATATGACACTATATTATGTTATAACATTATATAACACAATATAACACCTGTAATGTATAACATTGAATAACTATATAACATATATAACACAATATAACACCTTGTAATGTATAACATTGAATAACTATATAACATTGTAACAGTATAAAACACTATAACACTCTACCACTTTATATTGTCTTTATAACATTATTATGAAACACTATAACTCTATATTATCATAACACTATAATGTTATATAACCCTTTATCCTTTTTATATATATATATATATATATATATATATATATATATATATATATATATATATATATATAAAAGTACCTTTAAACGACCTTTTTTTCGGTGTGGTACATTGCTGCTATTGCAATACAGTTAGGACGTGGAGGCAAGGGAAATAAGGGGGCGTTCTGAGCCTCGTTTCCGAATGGATGAGGTACCTTAGATAACGAGATTGATTGCGACCCAGATGATCTGGACCATTAGATGGTGATGATGTGACGTTCTAATTTGAGGCGCTAAAAGGACTCGCTCCTTGGATTCGTAGCAAGAAAAATCCGGGTCAGGGTTGCTGACGACCCCGCTTCGCAGGCCTAGGGTGGGGACATCACTAATGCCTACTTTACTTCAATCGCCTACATTATTAAAGCTGCAGGCAGATTTTGATCTCATAAGACATACCGTGTTTATGCATGAAACCCAGCGTGCTAGATTTGGATCTAGATCCGCATTCAATTGGATTTGTTTTCACACCTTACATTTTCAATTTTTTTTTTAATACATCCATATATCTAATTTTTTTTGAAAAATACATAAAAGTTGTAGAATGTTGGGTAGGAGCCGATCCACCCATCCATTTATCTCGCCTTTCACTGCATATTGTTCAACACAAAGTATAGATGTTTGAAACTTTGAAAAGACAACTTGACTTGTATATTTACAACTTAATTTTCAAATCTTTTTGAAATCAACGATCCAGATGATCGATATCAAAGTCTCGCATATAAGTATCAATCTTAGGGCAAAGTTTTTTTTTAAAAAAAAAAAGAGAGAGAGAGCCAATGTGATCTTTTCTGTCTAATTTCATACTACCAATGTACACAATTTTTCTTTTCTAATTTTTTTTTTCAAAAGGGTCCCACATGTAAGGTCTGGTGTAAAACATGTGAATTTTTAATTGCAGTCAGTAGGGTCGATAAGCTGAGTGTCCATGAATGATGAGACCTGACGTGACCCCAGCCTAACAAGTAACCTGGTTCGACTCCGAAGTGATGGGTAGTGCAACCGGTTGGTTTGAGTGGCGTGTTATAGCCATGTCCTTAGTTCAAATCTTGAAGGTTACTATCTTGAAGGTATTGAGAAATATTGAGTTTGGGATTAAAAATGTTATTATAGAGACTAAGTGAACCGGTTATTGTCCCTCCTTCTTCCCTCATCTTCTCTCTCCCTCTCTTTCTTTAAGATACATATACATCTACATGTGGGTGTGTGCATGCACGCATTGAACATACACCAGCACACACAAATAGAGAAAGATTTAGATGGAAACCCAATTGTTTAGTACAAAGAGACCCACACTTTAAGATATAAACTTTTCTTTAGTTATTGACCTTTACAAGATGGGAGGCTTGAGAGAAAATCAATAAGCAAAATGAGATAGGAGATTTTAGTCACCTAGCATTAATTCATAATTTTTTCTTTTTGATTTTCTTTCGGTCTTCTATCTTTGAATTATAACCTAGAGGGAGAAATTTATAAGTGGTAGACACTTACAGGTGAATTGATAAATCCTTAATTTTTTTCAAAGTCGGCAATTGAGAGAAAAACAAAGAAAAAAAAGGATGTCACCTAATATTATATGATGGAAAAGTTTCATCACTTTTTTTTTTCTTGTTCTTTTGAATCACCAAATAAATTAAAAAAAAAAAAATCAAAGGTTGAAAGCATTCTCTATCCATTCATTTAGCATGTGAGTGTCTAGCACCTACCAA
Organism: Nymphaea colorata; assembly: GCF_008831285.2. Taxonomy (NCBI): domain Eukaryota; kingdom Viridiplantae; phylum Streptophyta; class Magnoliopsida; order Nymphaeales; family Nymphaeaceae; genus Nymphaea; species Nymphaea colorata. Next base: position 9,106,934 of record NC_045139.1, read on the forward strand.
TTGGTGGCCTATCACACACCCAACCCCATTCACTGCATCGGGTTGCATGTATGAGATACCAAATATATTGAGGAATGAACTGAAATCAATCGGCTGCTAGATGTTGCAAGATGACCAAATATATGTACAAGTCACCATCACTGCTTAAAACACCAATCAATGGAAAAACTGGTAACGATTTATCAGTGGCATAGCCGCCTTGTGACTGGTGTGGGCAGTTGCCCCTCCAGCCAATTTTTTTGGCTTCGCCATGCGATTTCTGACGCTTTTAACTATAAACTATTTAGCCAAAGCTTTTAAAAATTTTTTCATCCACCAACATTCAGCAGCATGCAAATGTCAATACGGTTAGACGATATATATATATATATATATATATATATATATATATATATATATATATATATATATATATATATATATATATATATATAACCACCTGCTCCATTGTAGTTATCAGACAGCGGACAATTTAACATTGAGGTTTTTGTCGGCTTCCTATATGAACATAAATGATAAACCAGGAGAGTATTTAACGGATCGTTGAATCCAATCCCAAAATAACAAAGAAGGGGAGTCATCTTGTCGTACAAATTGGATAAGCATCCAGGAAAGTGAGTATATTTGAGAAACATATGAACAGCGGATCTTTTTTGGAAAGGGAAAATAATCAAAAGACCAAAATGCCCTTACAAATATAGAAGAAGGCCCCCTGTCCGAGGGCAAAAACTGGAAGGCAGAAAACTTTCTTTAATTTCTGCAAAATAACCAAAATATGTACTCTTTGCTTTCTTTTTGTGTGTGTACAAGACTTTTCAAGGGGGTGGATTTTGGGATTGATGGAAAAGTTTTGTACGTTTGTGAAAATGGGAGAACCACAAACTTGAAGATACTCAAATATTTTGGATCATTCTTGATTGCAAAATATAGATAAAGTTTGTAATTTTTTGCTTCTTAAAGTGAGAATTTCTCCACATTGTGAATAGATTCACTTGGACGCACTTAGCTCTAAATGCTTCATGCACTCCACTTGGAAAAATCTTCAAAGAGGAAAAAGGCATATGAATTAAGTTCTTCAGGCCCTACCACTTATCATTATTAAACCAAAAGAAACTTCTAATCTTGCTTTGATTAGTCACTAATGAAGACTCAAAGGCATTTGCGATCGGACGTTTCTCGGCGCGCCACGTCGACGACGGCACGTTGTTGGTTTGGGAATCTTGACGTGTGGACATATGTTTGACATCGACAGCATATGTGGACAAACGCGGACGCATCGCGCAATTAATCAAAGTCATTATAATAATCTAGAGGTTTGCTGTAAGCACCTTCAATTTTGAAAAGAGAGGCAGATGAGAAGCGAGAAGCTAGCTAGCTAGGGACCAGAAGCATCTCTCTCTCTCACACATATCTTCCAAATTAAATTTGGAACCTCTTGGTTGAGCCCCACGTCTTTGCATGCGTGCATGCATATGCATGTTCAACCATGTCTCTCAAAATATATAGGATTTCTTTTTTCTTGCTCCTTCTTAGTGCTGGAGCCATATAGTGGTTGGTGTGGGTAGTTGCCTATACCAGCCTTACAAAATTAGTTTAATATATATGTTAATGTTTTGATATATTTGATTATTATACATACGAGTGTCCTAAAGAAATTAAAGGTTTTAAATGAGTGCCTCCACCAGAAAAAATTTCTGGCTTCGCTAGTGCTCATTCTCCACCTTCATTCCCTCCCAAACACATGCATGCATGCATGCACACAACATATGCCTAATTTAATCATTTTAATTAGCTTATGTTAGAATCCATAGTTGGCAAACTCGCCGATCTGAGTAACGAATCGCCCCACTGGGCTAAGAACATCTATTTACTTGGGTTACGAGCCCGGGATGGTTGAATTAGTTGGGTTGCATGTTCTTTTCTAAGATGTGTGCTGCTGAATACTGAAGTTTTTATTTTTGAATTATGAAATATCACAAACTTTGTTAAATATACACAAATGTTCATATTACATGTCATTTAGTTTTAGTTGATGAAAAAATCAAAGATAAAGCCCCAACAAACTACTAGCGGAGGCATAAATTTTAGCTGGTGGGACACTAGTTCAACAAGTTTAATGTTTTAAGGGGAACCTATATATATAAACAACTAAATATATGAAATTATTAACATAAAAATAAATAAAGTTTGTGAGGCTGGTGTGAGCAACTGCCCACACCAGTCAGTATGTGGCTCCGTCAATGCAACTAACTTACCAAGCTTCTTCTTCACCTATAACAGAAAAAGTACACAAAATCATAACTTAACCAACCGAGTCATCGAGTCAACTCTATGATCTGATGACCCAGCCTTCAGCCGATCCGAGAAAAGCGTCGCTAAAAGTTTTAGTGTCAACTTGTAACACGAAAGCTAATTAGCTCAGAGAAGGTTAATCTTTTTTCGGTCGTGTATAAAGGGTCAAAATTAATTAAATTTGTCACAGAAATAAGAGTTCATGCAGCAGTTCATTATACAGGATACATTTATTTTCACTTCCACGTTCTTAGATTGCATGAATTTAAGGAGAGATCACAAGGGCGGAGGCAGGTGTCCGCCCTACAGAAGAACTTATTTGCATAATATATTGATACCTTAGAATAATTTTTCTCATTCACATATAATTCATGCCTATTAAAAAATTAAAATTTTTTATTAGAGTATTTTAAATAAAAATTTCTGACTCTGCCCTTGAAGAGATCCAATATTGAGATGAAATCAACTGGGATCACTTTGGAGTACTAATGCCATGTTTAGATATAATTATGAATGCAATTTATATTAAAAAATTCAATGGGCACTTCTTCCCCAAATAAAAGTGTGTGTGTATATATATATATATATATATGTTTGATCTGTTTGTGTGGTCAAGATCATTCTTCAATACCTGTTAAAAATGGATTGAGCTCCTGCGGACATAAACAAATTTTAAATGTCAATAAAGAAGTCACTACAAATCCTTGTGCCTGTCAATCATTTAGCTTCTCCATTATCCTCCATATTCTCTATCTTTTTTTATTCTATGTTCAAGGCTTTTCATAAATATTCCTCCCATGCATGCCCCTTTTTTTTACTTGCTTTTTTCTCATAAAAAGCTGAAGCAAATTAAAATTCTTAATACATACATACATATATGTGTGTGTGTGTGTGAAATTGGTAAAAATCCTTAAGATCATATAGGTATGGTTATATTTAAAAAAACTTTAAATATCATATCTAAAGGGTCTGGTTTTTGCCCCACACACGCAGTTATATATATATATATATATATAGAGAGAGAGAGAGAGAGAGTTAAATTTGTAGATGAAAGTCTGACATTTTTAATTTCTGACTTACAAAAGAAGTGAAATGCAAATGAAACTATTTGCGATTAGTTGGATTTAGAATGATTCAATTACCACCGGACCAACTTTTGTTTTTCATTGGCCAGTTGGTTCGGTGGAGAAGCCTGCCAGATTCAGTTCAACCTTGGGGGATGAATGGAACTTTTCTGAAAGAGTGGATAGAACAGAAGTGAGGAAGAAGCCAAATCACGATGCATTCTAAATTATTAGCGCATAGGGCTATGAAGAAGAATCTAGCCGCCTATGCGGTTGGCAGTACGACTCTTAATTTCCTTATCATGGTAATTATTGATCAAGTGAAATGAATCGAATAAAATGTATAATATGCAAGATGATTGATATCATAACTCTGAACAGTTAGTTCTTTTCTCTTTAACGAAAAAATATATATATATTTTTTAATGTACCAATTTTATGGTTAAAGAAAGAAAGAAAGAAAGATTTATAGAAGTTGGGGGAATCTGTCAACACAACAAGACGAACGAGAAGAAAGAAGGAAAAAAAAAAAAGCGAAATAAACTATTTATTTGTCAAGAACCTGAAAATAATATAAGAAAAAAAAAATGCAGATTCTTTAAATTAGTTGCCTTCAATAATGGAGAATAATGGACAATTTTTTCAATGCTCACGAGTGGCTTCAGCTACGGACAAAAATTGACAAGAAAAAGGCCCTTTGATCATGACATCAACCCATGGGAGAAAACGAACCTACAATTGCCAAATGACTGGCTATTATATTTCATCAAAAGAAAAAAATAAAATAAAAAACTTTATAATATAATATATAAATATGCTTGTTATAATATATATATATATATATATATATATCAAATCAATAATCTCAAGCGTCTGTTTCATTGAGAGTGATGGCATTGACCGGTTGAATCGGGTTTCTCAGTCGGCATGGTTTATCCGGGTCCGGGTCTGACATCTGGATCTAATACTCTATTTGGTACTCCAACGAGGTCCGAATATTACTGAGCCTGAACCTGGTGGTAAGGTTGTGGTCACATCCGGATCTGCAAGAAAACAAATCGAATCCAGAGACCAGACCCGAACCATCTTGGCAATTGGAAAACGTGCCGCGGCCCATAGAACAAGTGGGTCGGGTAGTGAATCACAGAATGGTCCACAGTGTTGCCAAATGGTAGGTTAATATGCATGACGAAACACAGGAAATTTCACAACATGAAAACAACAGTAGTATCTGACATGTATAGATAAGATATGATGCCTTTCACAGACATGGATATTAAATAAAAAAACGAAGAAAATACTACATTAATGCATGATAATATATTATTTTTCATATTGCATCTAAAAAGAAGAGTAGAGTAATAGAATATCTTTATTTCTTGTTTCTGTAAAGAACAGAAAAACTATTATATGATAAAAAGAAAATTCAGCTTATGCAGAAGAGAATTGAAGGCAAGTAGAAGAGGAGGTAAGAAATTTAAAGGAAAAGGGAAGAAGAAGAAGAAGAATAAGGGAAAGGGGGAGAGGAGGTTGAGCATCATCATGGTGGGACAAGGAGAGCATGTGCCGCCATGTGCAAGAGGTTGGGTGTGGTCCACAGCCTTCTCACCTCTCTCCCACCCACAACCCTAAAACCTTGATTCCCACGTTTACTTCTTCTCCCACCATTCGTTCATCTTCCTCCTCCCTCTTCCTCCTATGTGCCTGCAACTCTCTTTATCTATCTTCTGTCTCTCTCTCTCTCTCTTCTGTGCCAATTATTTGGTTTGGGCCTGGAGACAAAGCAAAACAGGGGAGCCAACTCCTTTAAAAGCAAATTCCTTTGTGTGTCAGAGTTGGTCTTCCAATTCCAGTGACCTTTTGCGTCCTTCGCGGATGATCACACGGCAGTTGGTCCCCTTTGTTTCTCTGTCAGAAAACCAAATCCTCTTCTCTGACATTTTTTCACATTAAAATCACAAGAACCAAGAAAACCCACCGCCCTTTTGGATTATCCATACTTTCTTCGTTTACGCCGGCGCAGACATATACATACACCTCTCTCTCTCTCTCTCTCGTTCTCTGGTTCTGATTCTCTCTCTTTCTCGAAGAAGAAGAATGAAACCTTCAAGAAACCCTAACTCCCTGCCACCCATGTTCGCGAGGCGCTTCCTCAAGGCCCTCACCACCATAAACCTCAGCAGGCGGCGCTCTGCCGTCTCCGCGCGCGCCCGGCGGATCAAACAGGCCGCCGATGTCTGCTTGGCTTCGGCGGCCGCTGCATGCAATGCCAAGAGAGCGTGGAGCAGAGCCGTGCTCAAACGCAGCCGAGCCGTCCTCTGCAGGCAGCGGCGGCGGCAGCTGAGAGAACGACGGCGGATCATGGCCGTCCCGAAGAGTGAGAGCTGCCAACAAGGCCGAGCCGAGTTGCTGCGGCAGCTGGTGCCTGGAGGAGTGGGAATGGATTTCTGCGGCTTGTTAGAGGAGGCGGCCGATTATATTAAGTCGTTGAAGGCTCAGGTACAGGTCATGCAGTGCATCGCCGATTCGCTTTCCTGCTAAACTCGGTCTCTTCTTTATACATATAAAAGAAGAACAATCTATCTGGACAAGAAGACGAAGAAGAAGAATAAGAAGAAGAGAGGAAATAAACATCCAAATACATAAGTATTCATAGACGTAAAATGATAATCGGGCCTCTCATCTTTGCTTGTTCCATGTAAATTAGTAATAGTGCGTGATGGAAACTATCGCTTGCTCTTTCTCCCTCTCTCTCTCCGCCATATTGATGTCTATTGAAAATTAGATTATTTGGGTAATGATATTTCTTTGATTTTAGTATCAAAACGAGAAGTTTCTTTTATGATCTGTTGGATGCGTGTGCACCTTTGTGAGTGAATAGTAAGAAGGTGATGGAAAAGGAATAGTTTTTGCTGTGTGGAAATCATTGCTGTTTCCACCTTTTCTTTTATGATTGTTGTTGAGTGCATGAGGTTGTTGTTTTACTTTGGTGATTTAGTGGTGCTGAAGAAAAGCACATGCCAGGAGGGGACGATTTTTGGTGTTTTCAATTTACAGTCTGCTTTGTTCATTATGAGACATTAAAGCATATTAATACGTGGTAAACCCCACATACTTTCTTGCGATTACCATTTTTTTGTTCTCTTCTTTTTCTTGTCCATCGATCAGAGCTCTACTTTTCTTCTTCTACTAATAACTGTTCGGCTAGTGTTGCAGAAAGACATTGGACCAGCGAAAGAAAGATTTTCATGATAAAATACCAGTTACTGTTGGTGGGCTGATGAAGGGTGTCGGAAAAGCAGCCGACGCGTGAAATTTTCCGGCCAATCTTTCCCTCTCGTTTAGATGGCTATGATGGCGGTCTGCTTCTGCTGGATATGATATATTTAGAAAAAAGACATAGCCCAGACAAGAAAACAGGCACAAGACTTTTAGCTTTTTTTAGCCTTGCCATTTCCCGGGTATTCCACAAACAAACTAGCTTTACATTATTAGGCTGTCCACAAGCCTCTGATACAGTATAGGATTCTAGACTCTCTCTCTCTCTCTTTCTCTCTGAACACCAGATGCATTTTTCTTTAGGAGTTGAACAGAAGTAATCTTCATTCTGATCCACCCGTACAGTGTCATGCAGAGAAGACGTAGACCTGCAAAAAAATTATAAGATTTAACCAAAATATAGAATATTCAACATCTATACCTTTAGTCAATTGCAGTTGGTCGTTCTCATTTGGCATTAGAAGAAGTAAGTCACACTTCTTCTCTGCTTGGTAAAGATTCTTCCACAGCAACTGCAGCAAGCTGGAGGCACTATGGTAAGGGGGCAGCACCACAACTTTGCAAACACTCCATTGTTTCTTTCTTCATGAGAACCGCAACTGAGTTTCCAAATTTGAGCATATTCTGGTCGCTACTTAAGTTTTGCAAATTTGAACCTAATTTCGATCATTCTCGCGAGCCCCGTGATCTTCTTAGTTTCACTCGGATGGTGCAGTTTTTAGAGTGTAAGATGCAAAAGTTGCTTCCTAGTCGGTGGTTGATTTCTTTTTGTATTGGTCATTCTCGTTTATTCTCCCACCGTTGAGCCAGTTTCATTTTTGTTACTGTTTTCCATCTGAATTCGTGTTTCTGCTTCGCTTTACGGGGTTAAGTTTTTAGATATACTTGTTATCTTCTGTTACCTTTGTTAGGGGCAATTCATCTATTATCTTCTGTATTTTTTTCATGTTCTTTGTGAGATTAGATTTCTAAGATCAGACGTTAGGGATCTCTGTATTCTTCCAAGGGAGTTTGGGATATCAAGCCTTTCTGTGAATATTTTTTCATTAGTCCACCGACTTAATAACCTCAGTAATTTTCATGAAAATGATCATGCTGAAGATCCCTAGTTCTATATGGAATCACTAGATTGTTCTTCTTAAACTGATGTAAAAAGACAGAAAAGCAGAAGCTTAGCTGGTCTAAGCCAACAACTTACACTATATGATAACAGTGATCTACAAACCAAAAAGAAAAAAGGTTGTGTAATGTAGCTGTTTTCCTGAGATCTACTTTAAAGAAAAGAAAAACAAAAAAGATCAGTTATCTACCCTAAGATTGCGTAGAAATGAACTAGATGTGATTATGTCTTCAGCCTGCTACCATCCAAAGCATAAACTGATACATTGGCCCATGCGTATGTGTACAGTATATGTGTTATTTGCATCTTGGAAATTCTTATCGGACCAAAAGGTTGTTAGGCAATATTCATACACATATAAGACGGGTACTGTGTATGAGAGAGAAAAAGTTCTTTGTCTTGATATATATATATATATATATATATATATATATATATATATATATATATATATGGAACTATATAGTGTGTTTACAACTGCCCGAATTTTGATGACTATAACTATTCGTCAACCGCATAGTCATATGTTTTTTGTGGGTGTTTGATGAATAACTAACATGATCAGTCATGATTCTTGGCACTTTGATCTTCCGGTCTTGCTTAATCTCGGGCCTCTAGCTAACAGTTCCCTGCTTTAACCTCATATCTATACGTCTGATGCATCATCTTCGTTCATTTTTTATTTGTAGTTATTCAATAACTCTATGCGTGTAAAATAAGCACGTATTCACATGCTTGCTCATGCGCAACCTTGATCGCATGCACATGTTCGGCCATACATATCTCTTACATGACAGCTTATAATGCGAATTAGGAATCTCGCATGTCTGATCCTTGTACATTACATTAATGCCCTTTTTATATGTTTTCCTGCCTATAGAAGTGGAAATCTTAGCTAGAATACGTTTCATGTAGAATAATATATAAAGTAGAACTTTAGAGAATATATATCTAAGCATAAAAAGATTGCAAACTAAAGTATGCTCTTCAAAATAAATGAGAAATTTAAATATATGGACACCCATCCAGGAAGCACTTAATTTCTAGAGAAACTTAGTAGTCTAAAATTATCAGTTATATTTATTGTATCAACTTTTAGTTCTATTCTGTCTGAATTCGACTGGGGGTATCACAGGCTAAACCCGCCGGAAGGTGACCAACTTCTAAAGTAATTTGTTTATTATCGAACATTTTCATGAGTAAGATGCATGCATGCTTCCTGGCTATATGTTCGTAGCATGTGTCACGCTGAATCACAAAAATTCCTTTTCCAGTAATGTGAAGTCAATGCTTTTGTTCATATTTAAATCTATTGAGTGGAGGGCAGCCATATATAATAGAAGCTTTGCATCGGATATTCAATCTTTCTATTGATATTCTTCTATGGTGTTATCTGTCACAATAAGAAACAAGGCCATAATTATATGTGTCAATTTTTCACTGAAGAAGGTTGGCACCTGCCTCAGCAAGCAATTAATTGATGCCATAAACGTGTTGCCAAGATTCAAACTTCGTTTGCCATCCTTCAACACAAGTGAACGAGACATCGGTTCGATACTAACTTATCCAAACCCTAACAACGGAGCATCTCTCTCTCTCTCGCTTTCTTCTCTTATGTGTTTTTGTGTGCGTGAGTGTGTGTGTGATGTGTGTTATATATATATACACCTCTCTACCAAATCATATCTAATCAGAAAGGAGAAAGGAAAGAGTATATTTAATGAGGAGAGGGATCAAAAAGTTAGGTTGTTAAGAATGGTAGTTGTCATAATCCAATGTCAAATTAAATCATTCGAGTTTGCATGTGAAACAAATATTACTTTAAGGAATTTTGTGGATATTGTAAGCTTTAGTGCAGTGAACAGGAAGAAAGCTCCCCTAGTAGCTACCAGACCCTTATATGTCAAGACTTAACAATTGCCAAACAAATTCATGTCATGGAGACTAAGTTGAAAAAAGAAAATAGAGATCCAATGTACTTTTAAGAAATTGAAATGTCTCCCAAAGAAGGAAGCAAACGAGCTTCTTTAAAAGAGACTCCTTGCATCTTTTGAGTGGTATTTCAATCTTTTGAAAATATAACTAGTTTTCGTTTTTTTTTTTAAACTCAGTTTCCACCATATGATATTTTTAAAATCCACGGCTAGTGCAATTCCAATCAAGTCTGGCATATGAGGCTTTTAGCAGCTACCTATTTCCCTATATATACATACTTAAAAAGTTACTCTAATGGAAAAATTAACAACTTAGATGGCGATCAAATTAATTAACTTAAACACTGTTTACAACGATGTATACTGTTTCAGTATTTTAGTAGCCCTACAATGATGTAAGGCAAACATGTTGTGTAACATTGTTGTTCACAAAATTCTACAGACATGTATTTGTCTTCTTCTCCGTGAATAGCTCCAATATGTTGAGGTTGAGCTGGTTTTTGTGTATGTCCGTCCTACCTAACACCCACCACTGAACAACTTTTGTCCAGTTTTCCATCTTATTATATTCATTTTAAATTGCAAAAGAGAGAGGGAGAGAGAGAGAGAGAAAGACCTTGGCTTGACTCCTAAGACCGAGGAATATACATGCAAGGGAATATTTAGTTGATTTCTAGCTCAGTTTTGCCAGTGCAAAGCCTACATGGTAGTGATAGTGAGCACATGAAACCAAGCTAGGGTCATGTTAAATACATGAATGGGCCCAGAGTGGGGATGTGGTGTCGGACTCGAGCCGAGATCCAACCCATTGAAAGCCCAAGCACCAAGGGAGTGGCATGTGTTTTTGAGTGATCACAATCAATGGCTGTGATCCAAGGGAGAGCATGCATGTGACTATCATTTTCTCTTTTGTGGGAGTGCATATGCAAGTCATGTGGGTGGGCAATTTTGGACCAGTGCACATGGCCCTTTGAAAAAGCACAGATCTTTTTCTTCATGAGGAGACAAAAGAGTTGTGGTGTCTCTTAAATGCTTGTTTCTAAGATGTAGCTACGTTCTTCTATCCATTCTCTCAAAATTCAATGGTCAAAAGGAAAGCCCAGTCTCGAACCCTGACAGTTCAAGATGCACCAGCACCATGAGACGGCGTTCGATAACAGGAATGCTGCATTCTTTGGAAAGTAGTAGTTTTAAGTCTTTGAGGCATATTCATGGAATACCGTTCCAAAAAATACATACAGTGTTCCTGTTACCGAACGCCTTGTATGATAATTGGGACCCAACATATAACCAGCTTCGATCTTTTCAAAGTTGTTCCTTAATTTGTGTTGGGCATTAGTGGCCACCCAACTATGTTGGCTTCCTTGGTTCTCGTGCTCTCAGTTTCTCTTTCAGGAACCTTGACTAAATTAGGGTTTTCGCCTTGTGGACTAAGAATTTGCATCGTCCGCCCATGTGAACCAGCTGGGCTGATGTATATGTGAAGGGGCTGTCCATGAGCTGGACCTTGTTCATTCCCATCTAGTTGTATGAATGTTCACGGACCAATATTGTCTACAAGTCAGTTTTTCAATCGGAATTGCTAGCTCACTGGTTTAGAAAAGAACAGAGAATTCGGTAGCAAATTGATGTGGGATTGGAGCTTTCTTCTTAAAAAAATCTGATATTCTAAAAGGTGATCACAAGAATTAAAAGATGCCATTTTAAAACTATGAATTAAGAACACGCGATATGGACAGAGGAGGGATGCCCATAACAGGCCAAAGCCTCTCTCCTTTTCCTTTTGCTCATGGGGTTCAAGACGGCTTCAAAACATATGTGAGGAATGGTATACCCATCAACTAAAGTATCACACGTCCATAGTTTGTATTTTATAAGAATAGCACCCACAAAAATCAAACTAAAGACCAAACTTTCACCAGTCTGTCAGTCCTGAAACAAGAACACAAAATATGGTGAAACTAAGATATCAACGCAGCATTGTGCATTCAAAGCAGAGTTAGATTTTTTTTTTTCTTTTTAATTTAAAAGTTTCTGTTTTTGAGCATTGTGCTTTTAAGACGGCATGCTTAGTTGAATCAATTGAAAACAAAATTAATGTGTATGAGAAAATATCGAAAACAGTGGCTGTGCTTGTTAGCATGTGAACGAGATGCAGCCAAAAGAGCCGCATGTCTTGTGATGGTTGTGGTGTGCGGGAACTTCATGACGTGGGACAGATCCGACTTGTTCAGATCCAAATTAGGAGGTTGGATCTAGTTCTGGACCCGACCATCAAGAAGTACACCCCAAGTAATATTAAGCTGCGGATCCTGCTGAGGGCCTGGCGCAGTACCAGTTCTGATCAACTAATGAATTTTCGCACGCATGCATATTCTGTCCCCCATATATATATATATATGTATATATATATATATCTATATAGAGAAAGAGAGAGAGAGAGAAAAGAAGCTATCAAACTCTTGTATACTAAACTTAATCGGAGTCATTTGGGCCATCGATTATAAGCAGATTAGATTATAGAGTTTAAGTTGTAAACACTGAAGTCAATCAGTTTTTTCAAGAGACCAAAGTTCCCAGAGAGACAAGTGCTGTCGTGTAAGGAAACTAACCTCTTTCTCTCTCCCTCTCACTTCTTTTACGGGGAATTCCTAACTTTCAAATCAATCTTTACTGTTTAATATCTTTGGAATCGATGATCCAATTACTTCTCATGAAAATCTGTATATGAGGGTCTGATAGCTACTTGGTTTCCTACATATATGTATAACTTCACCATGTGGAGAGATTCTTACAGGTCTACTTTTTGTATATGTAAATAATGACAGGTTTCTTTTCTCAAAAAGAATGTGCAAGTCCACAAGAGCAGGGAGGGAGTCTGGCATTAAAATCCTCTGCAATATTTGTCTGCAAACATGATAAATTTTGTGCAATGATGTGGGCCAATAATAATTTCTTGAGAGACAGAACTATAGCTAGCAAAACAGGTGGCTTCATGTCTTAGGAAACGGGACTCGCCCACTTAACTAATTTAGATGAGAAAGTTATTCCATTAATTTCCTAGGTAAAAGCACTCCCACACTTAAGAGAATCCAGTTTACCTGAGAAAGCTGCAAAATAACTTGTCCGAGCTTCTGGGGTTGTCTTCTGTACGCGGATTCTGCAAACCTGCTGGGTGGTCTGCTCCGCTAGTTCAATCAGTCGCAGTTGGTCCTGTTCGAGTTCAAAATGATTGTAGATCTGTTCATGTTACTATTGATGCATAGACCCACAAAAGAAAATGACATGCTTTAGAAAATGGAAGCCGAGGTAGGGAACTATACATACTGCTGGAATTATTGTGCCTAAAATTAGGTAAGTTTATAGTCCTACCTGGCCTACACAATGCCCTATACTCTCTTTAGCTTTCCAGCAATTTAACCTGCCAGATACGCAAGATTGATGACCAAATGTTTAAAATTATGTTAAGAAATATAGATAAATTGAAAAGTAGTTGAGAAATTTGACAAACTTTTCAACTTTTTCTGCCAAAATATTAACTTAAACCATGAAACATTTTCTTTTCCGGGTTATAAAAGCTCAAATTTGACAAGATTTAACTAATGTTTCGAATGGGAGACATGTTCCCATGTTCTTCGTGAAATTTTCCTAAGAAACGGAAACATTTTCCACTGTGGCACCACTATGCTGATCCAAACTGATGTAATGTATAAAGGGGGAACATGTTGAGGCATGCTTGGAATCAGGAAGCTGGAAAGCCTTTTTCATGGCTGAGTGGGGTGGAGAACAGCTGAATGTGTTCATGGACTAGTCAGAACTAATAATGAGGTCTCATGCAGCCAAAAATAGCAAAACTTTCATACTAGGACTCACCCATTTAACCCTGGGCTCAATTGCTGGAGTTTGAATCCAATCATCATACAGGATTTCTCTCATAACGAAAATCAAGGAGATAGTTTGATTTAGAAGACACACGACCACGATTAAAAAGACAAAAGTTAAAGAGAAAGTATGTAATATAAAGTTAATTTGAATCTTAATTTTTCGATGCATGGAGTTTTTAGTGTGTAAGTATTGTACTTTCTAACGAGGGAGTCTTTTTATTTTATTGAGAATGGTTGAAGGATATTAACAGGCTGTTTCGGAAACACCATGCCTCAAAATAGAGACAGGTCTATGGTTGCTCAATTTTGGTGCAGATTTATGAAACACTCTCATAGTATTCATCATGGTAAATGACTCTTAAAGGCCTATTTGGCAAACAGAACAATATACAATTATTCTATGAATAAGGTCTAAAGATTAGAGCAGATTCATAAAAGACCTTAAAAAATATTTTATAAATTTGCTTCAACTTTGGGTGTATATTCATAGAACAGTTACAAACTATTCTATTCAGCAAATAAATCTTAATATAACAAAGAGAAGTTAATTTTTAGTAGATATGGGTCGAATTTAATGCTCTTTGGATCCCTTTGAATATAACCACTCTTTTTTTTGAGTTAGAGCCATTGGCTTCCACGATGTCATGTGTGGATCATGATGACTCTTAAATAATTTTCCCCATTTCTCGTCATTCAATTGTTTGTTATTGAACAAGAACAAATGAAGATTGAAATTTCCGATATAGAGACAGAAAATCATTTAATTATACATGCCCAACAGTGGGTTAATTATGGTGATTTAATCTCTTTACATCCCTAGGGTAATTCAATCCTGAGAACTCAAAGAACAAGAATAGCTCCGATGCAAATTACTGTGCGCTGGTTTTGCAGAAAAAGCTACCAAACTATCTCTACAATATCAACTACCACTACCAATTTCTAAAATATTTATGAAACTGAAGATAAGAGGAAAGGTCCAAAGAAAGATAAAAAAAGAGCGACATGATTTGGTTTCAGGCAGATCCAGCAGGCTTTGATAATGTGCAGTCTTGATCAAAGTTTTTCTAATCTTCTCCTCATTTAATGTATGTGCACGTTCAACACCGTGACTAGGGATGCAAATGGATCCAAACTAGTTGTGAGATTTTGCAAATCAATCATGTTTGTAATATGATTTAGATCTGATTCTTATGTGTAGATCATTTTGGCCACAACAAAAAATAGGATTCATATGAAGACGCGCCCCAAGCAAGAGGTTAACTCAGTTCGATCAGGCTCAATTGTTTACGATTCCTCGGTTTTAACTCTATGTGGTGTCTTCTCAATATTGCTGTCAGATCATCGCTCTGACACTGACAGAATTCTTTATGGAGAAACGATGGGACTTATGTTTCTAGAAAATGTTGATCCTGTTTGGACTTCGGAAGTTCCTGATTTAGAGCGTAACTGGTTCTGGACATTCCTAATCGATCATTCATTGTTGGTGATTGGACTTGTCGCTTTGGAAGGATGTGCAAGGTGTCCAAGAAAAAAAAGAAAAAGTCTGTAGGATTTTTCCAAATTTTGCACCATGTTTGTCATGTTCCAACAACACAAAATTCTGTCAGAAAGCATCGATTAAGACATGTGACTTTGAAAAGAAAAAAATCATGCTCCTCACTGAGTAGCTTTTCTTTAATTTAAAAATGACACGTAAGTTGTGAATTGTGATATTAATGAGACAATAAATTGCCTTTCATCTTTGGGAGATATCCTGAATAGGCCGAAACCCATCCCTTAGTCTAGTGTTGTTCTCAGATTTTGAGTGAATTTAGGATTATTTCTTTTCGGCACCATTTGTAGTTAAGGCTGGACATTGGGCCGGGCCGGGCCGACCCGACCTGTTAAAAATAAAAAAATCAAAGCCCGGCATTCAAAACGGGCTGTGCCGGGCCCATGTAATATCAGGCCTCGAGCTTCGGTTTATGCCCGAGGCCCAGCCCGGCCCGATTATTAACGGGCTAGGCGGGCTGGGCCGGGCTTTGAGGCGGGTTGCTACTTGCTAGCCTCTAGCTTACTAAAAAAATGAGCACGAACACAAACCATGTGTACTTAATAGAATAACAAAAACAAGAACAACACCAACCAGTAGAAAGTAGTCTTTTGGAAGAGCACTCGATGCAACCGACGATGAAGCAAGTAGAGCAGCTGTGCGATGGCGGCGACCGACGGGAGGACCGGAGGAGGCAGCGAAGGGGCGACGGCCAATGAGGAAGACTAGAGCAGGCACTGTCGAGCTCGCGGCGATGAAATTTCTTAATGAAACGAAAAAAGGAAAAAAAAACCTAACCTATAACCCTAAGTTCCTAATTCTCTAACTTCATTTTTTTAAAGAAAGAAAAGAAAAAAAAAACTCATGTCGGGCTTATCGGGCCGCCACCGATCACAGTGGCAGGCCCGGTAATTACCGGGCCGGGCCGAGCCCGATAAATTTGGCCCGAAAACTTTTTTGTCAAGGCCCGGGCACGAACCCGTGGAGGGCCGGGTACCGGGTACCCGGCGATGACCCGGCCCGATGCCCAGGCTTATTTGTAGTTCAACTATTTACTTTAAAAAAAAAGGTGAGGTTTTTGTATCTTTTCATGACCAATTAAAACTTGTGAAACGGTTGTCAGCAAAAAGATAGGCCCCTTTGACTACGTGTATTATAGAAATGGGGTACCTTTTCTTATCTCAATTAAAAATTATTTTTAAAAGAATATTTTTTTTTTTGTTTTTTTGCTGGTTGCCAAAATCACAAAGGTTATAGGAGTGTTGTAAAAATCGATTTGAATTGATTGATTCAAATCTTTGCTTGAAATGAATTTGGTTGATATATAAATGGAATGTCAAGCTGCAACGTGGTAAGTGGCTTCCATCTTACTTGAAGATCCTCAAATTAACAGATGGTCTATAGATTTGTGAAGAATGTTCTGAGTTGTTCTTTTAAACAAACAATTGGTCGACGTGGGCATTATCAAATGTTAATGATAACATTAAATATATTCAAAACATAGAGGAATATTCTGGTGAAAAGTATATTCAGCGACGGTCAGCAGAAGCTTCCAGTGGCCCACCGGAATCTCTTATCCTTCCCTTTGCTTTTTGCTTTTTTTAATTTGTGTCTTCTCGTCTGAACCTCCTATCGGATTTCGGATCCAGGGGAATATAAAATGGATTTTAAAATCGTGATTTTGAAATCCACTGTTTGTTTAAACAGTGAATCTCTACCAGAGTGGACCTCAGCAAAAAATCAAACAGCATATAATGTCTCTGCTTGGTTTGGTTCATTAAAAGCTCCTTAGTTTGTGGCCCATACATCAAAGTTCCTGTTCATCAACATGCAGATTATGAACGCAAGGTTTTCGTCTCATTTGTGAATTATATATTGTAGTCACTATAGTCTATAAATATAATATTTAGAATCATTGGGATCAGCTCGCTGCCAGATAGATGCAACCAAATGGCCAAAAAGTTTAAAATCTGTGGCTAAAAGCACCACAAACTGTTATTTAAAACATATAAGCCATCAATGTACCATCAACTGTCGCTAATGCATGCCCATGTGGCTAAAGATTTTTAAAATAAAGAAGGATACAAGGTATGTAAGTAAGAGAGAGAGCATCAAATGGACCAATGGATCTGATCCATAAAAACAATATGAAGCGATATGATGAAATGAAAG
Source organism: Nymphaea colorata (assembly GCF_008831285.2). Lineage (NCBI taxonomy): Eukaryota > Viridiplantae > Streptophyta > Magnoliopsida > Nymphaeales > Nymphaeaceae > Nymphaea > Nymphaea colorata. Next base: position 9,124,210 of record NC_045139.1, read on the forward strand.
AGATGTTGAGAGGGGGGGAGGTGGTGGTGTGGAAGGGGTTAATTTCTCAATAGCTGAAGTCCTGCACCGTACAAACTAATTAAACAGGATCGAGGTTCCCACATGAATCCAAGAGACTTAATGGATCCAATACACATTCCTTTCAACTTGGAAAACTTAAGCTCCAAAGGAAAACTTAAGCTCCAAAGGATTGACCATGATGCATAAGAATATGTGTATATATATATATATATATATATATATATATATATATACATATAGTGAGTGAATGATAGTGAGTGAATGATGACTCTAGTTACCTAGAGTCTTCTACCCATCTAACCAGGGTCATCCATCTAAAAAAGATGAATGGTTTAGAGAAAAAACAAGGAGGAAAATGTGTGAAATAATACTAAATGATAAAAACACTAATAATTTTTTTGCTTATTTTTCTCTTAACCATCCATCATGTTTGGAACAAACAACCGTGTTAGATAGCTGGTGATTTTGAAAAGCCAAACTTGAATTATCATTCTTACTACTTGACTGCATAATCTCACCGAGCTTGAATGGTTTGAAACACCACACACATTAATGTAAGATGGATCTTGACTAGTGCACCTCTTCAACTTGGACACTTTAAGCTAATTGCACTAAGAGTGTGTTCTGCAACAAGAATGCTGTATTTTTTAGAATGTAGTGTTCCACGAATATGTCCACAAAAAGAAAAAATTTTCCTACCCAAATGCCCTCTTTGTAGTCACTGTGTATACAACATGCCTTTATAAGCAAGTGCATTCAGTCATTGCATTTCATATTCGTTGTCCAAAACTCTGGCAAATGCACTATCCTCATGCAGCCTTGTATGTGGGGTATTTTGGTTAATTCTAAAAACATCTTACAATTTATGCTTTCCTTCTTTGCCTTTATATAGAGACTCTTTTTTTAAAAGATCAAGTACTCTCTGGTCACTTTGCACCTCATGCATACTAGGCCCATGTATATAGCATGTTTGTCATGTATTGATTAGCCTTATTAATTAATATACTAAAATTTATTTATATTGATCTAGAATGTAAGAGTTTAGACCTGCATTAGAGAGAACCAATAGAGGGGTATTTCAATGTTTGTGTATATCGGCCCGTATCATTGCCATGGCAGCTGGCTGATAGGATGTAAAGATGCAACTGTGTTAATATATGATTTTGGGTGAGTGGCTGGCAATTAGGTGGCCGATTGCTAGTTTGAGTGGCATTGGATTTCATAACCCTTATAAGGAAAACAAAACATTAATTTGACATGGAATATATGTTTATATCTATGCACCAACATAGCCCTAGACCTTTAGATAGGGAGAATATGAGGAGCTTCAACTCTCACTCAAGTGATAGAATTTCCTCCTGCATACGTGAAAATATATAGAATTCACATAATTTGTAATATGACAAGGTGCTCTTCAAAGCAAGCACCTATTCTTATTTTTAAAAATGGTTTACAAATTTTGATATGTTTCTCACTCATCAAACCTTATAATGTAATTGTTGCATGCATGTATGATTCTTAATATATTGACAAATGACACTTGAGCAGCAAGCCCACAATGTGTCAATTTCAAGGAACATCACACACACACACACACACACACATATATATATATAGCCTTAGGTATTGTATCAACCTCTTAATACAAATGCTTTTGGGTGCCTCTAGAAAGAAAGTTTTAAGAAATCTTTAAAAAATAAAAGGCCCTTAAGATGTTGGACATATTTAAGGCTCTCATGGGGATGCTAGTTGAAAGAAATCAGCTTGTTTAGAGTTTCCTGTTCAATTCAGAACTATGTTAAGCTACATGAATGGGTCTTCTTCATAAAAGATGACTTCCAGTTGTGGCATGCATGTGAAGGCACATTCAATTTAAGAAGGTCAGCGCTTACATTATGAAATAAATGAGCCCAAATTTCCGACCTATGCTTCTATTACATTGTATTTTATTTTTCAAAATCGGGTGCTTAGAGATGATAGACTCACTGCTTAACTTGGGATTCTCTTTTTTTTGGTAGACGCTTCCTGAAGAAGCCACTACAAAGTTCGAGAGCATTCTTACATCTAGTGGAGCACAATTGACACACAGCTATCATACATCTCATAAATGTAACTACATATAAAAGTATTTGTATTCTCTACTGAAAAGCAGAATCATCGTTGTCTGCTCTTAGTTTACAATAGGCTTTCTTACTCAAACTTATCTGTCCACTAACCCTCAATCTCTTACTTCTCCTTCTTCAAAGAGTGTAGGTTATGCTTGCCAAGAAACTCAACATCTAGTTAGTAGAGCCTTATGTTGTAAACTAGCACATAAAAGATGTCAGAGAACCGAAATGCAACATGATGAAAGTGTAGCAGAGCTAACTAAGTTATTGAGGTATGTCACAACAAAATCAAACATCGTGATCACAACCATTGCCAAACCAAAAGTGAACACTGAGGTAGGTAAACCTCTCATTTTTCTCATTAGTTTGACTACTTGTAATTGGATGTTGGATAGTGGGGCTACAGATTATATTTCTGATGATAGAGATCAAATATTAGACATGCATGAATGCAGTGAGTTTCTAGTTAAGATTATTGATAGATCATGTTTTCATGTCTGTCGTATGAAGAGAGCAATATTTGATGAAGGTGATGTTCTGCTGGTACCAAAATTATTTATGAACTTACTTTAAGTTAACAAAATGACCAAACAATTAAATTGTTATTTTGTGTTTTCTGAACAAAAGGAGGCTCTAATGAACAGCAACAGTATGATGAAGTTTGGTGAAAGGGTCGAAGAAAAAGAGTTACACACCATAAAACTAAGGCAAAATACAGTTATGTATGCAACTACTCATAATAAGAATATAAATATATGGCACTCTCATATGGAGCATCCAATCAATAATGTGTTGAAAAACTTTTGTTTCCTAACTTGAAACTGAATCCAAAATACTATGGAACTTACACACTAGCAAAAAATGGCTAGAAAACCTCTCACTTAGTCTGAAAATGAAAGTGAGTTATTGTTTGACCTGGTACACACAAACATATGGGGATCTACCTTAGTATCAACCTGATCAAAGTTTAAATACTTTATAACTTTCATTCACAACAAGTCAAAAACTACCTAGGTGTACTTTCTCAATAAGAAAAGTGAAGTGTATGATTCTTTCAAATAGTTCTATCAATATATTGATACTCAGTATAGTAAAAAGATCTTAACTCTTAGATCTAAGAATGGATGAAAGTTTGAAAATAAAAATCTTGATAGATTCTACAAATAAAAAGGGTAATCTAATAGAAAACCTATCATGGAATCCCTCAACAAAATAGTGTTTGTGAAAGAAAAAACAAACATCTGGTGGAAACGAGAATGAACATGTGTCACATGAATGTGTCAGGACCATTTTGGCTTGAAGCTATAGCATGTGCATGCTATCTTATAAATAGAACCCCCACTCGAAGGCTAAATCTAATGAGCCCCAATAAAAATATTGAAACATAAAGCACAATCATTGAAACACTTGCAAACATTTGATTGTTGTTCAAAATCATGCAATGGAATAGAACAGAGCAACGTGCTATCAAATGTTTTTTTTTTTTTTTTGTATTTTGTGAACCGAATGAATACAAATGTAAAGATAAGAGTAGTAAAATTTACTACTTTAGGGATGTCAAGTTCTTAGAGGATCAGCTATACTTCACAAAAACCCAGTCATGATGTTTTCAATTAAGATGAATATGATAAAACACTTCTACAAATTGCTAAAATGAATGGAATCAACATGCAAAGTACTAATGAAAATGAATATGAAACAAAAACAGAATAGGCTAGTGCAAGTGATATGATTGGTGTAGAAAATGAAAATAAAAGTAATTAGACTCAGTTTAGAAGGTCTGCAAGAATTCGAACAATGCCCAATAGGTTAAAACATTTTTATATCTATAGTGTGCAGAACAGCAACAATACATCAAAGAAACATAAAACATATGTTACAAAAGTTATATATTGAATCATAACCATCAAACTTCCAAGAACCTAAGGAAAAAGAAGTATGGTACAAGGCAATGCAAGAAGAGTTTACTACATTAAAGAAAAATAACACCTAGGAACTAGTAGAGCTGCTCGAAAATAAAAACCCAACTGGATGCATGTGAACATGCAAGATAAAGTACAACATAAGAGAAATTGAAAGGTTTAAGACACACCTAGTAGTCAAAGGCTATAATCAGATTCATAGAATTGTTATCATAAGACCTTTGCCCCGAAAAAGATTAACTTCATTCATATATATTGTTATCAATAACAACAACCAAGAGGTAGTCATTATCAGTTAGACGTAAATAATGCATTTCTTCATGAAGATCTACATAAGGAGATAAATAGAGTTACTGTTAGTCCTAGAAAATGTTCTCCAAACTGAGTACAAAACTATTAAAAGAAGGTTTCAAGATAAGCCATACAACCAATTCAATTTCTACAACAACATGAAAAAAAATAACTACAATAACAGTATATGTAGATGACCCAATAGTCAAATGCAATGATAAAAGTCACATTGAATTGATTAAAAAAACATTAAAAAACATATTTTGAGATTAAAGATCTAAGCACACTTCATTATTTCTTAGGACTATAAGTGGCATATATCAAAGAAAATATATATTAGATTTGCTAATAGAAACGAGTATGATGGAGGCAAAAGGTGCACATATGCCCATAGAGGCCAACCTCAAACTATGAAAGTCGAAGGAAAAGTTTTTATAGACAGAGGTTGTTATAAATGGCTGATTGGACGACCGATATACCTAACAACTACAAGGCAAAGTATTTCATATTCAATAAACTTGCTAAGTCAATTCATACACTGTCCCAAACTACCTCACTTAGAAGCAACTCATTGAGTATTATGGTATTTAAAGAAAATATTGAACAAATTAACATCTGGTGATGAAAAAAAGTGCTGACTTGCATGTAAACAGATTTGCAGATGCTGATTAAGCAAGTGATCCCAATGATAGAAGGTCAACATTAGGTTCTCATTACTTTGTTTACACAATCAAGAGAAGAATCTAAATACCGATCCATGGCATTATGGTATATGAATTACTATGGATCAAATACTTGCTTAGAGATATATGTATTTAGTCCACAAAGGAGATGGCTTTAACGTGTGATAGTAAAGCTATTATTCACATGGGGAACAACCTTGTATTTCATGAGCAAACAATGCACGTTGAAGTGAGCTACTAGTTTATCAAAGAAAAGATTTGGGCTAAGGAGATCATTACTAAACATATAAGAGCAAATGACAAAACCACTAAACAAAGAAGATTTATGTAGAATAATTGACAAGTTGGGCCTATTTGAAATAGGACAATCAACTGGAGGAGTTGTGTTGGAAGAGGCTTCCTCAAGAAGCCACTATAGAAGGGTTCGAGAGCCTTCTTACATCTAGTGCAGTACAGTTGGCATACAGTTGTCTTACAGCTCATAAATGTAACCGCATATAAAAGTGTTTGTATTTTTTATTGAAAAGAATAATCATCATTGTCTACTCTCTGTTTACAGGAGGCTTTCTTTCCCAAATTACCCTACTCACTAACCCTGGATCTCTAGTTGTCTTTCTTCTCTTTCTTCATAGAGTGCAAGTTATGCTGACCATGAAACTCAACATCTTTTTCTTGTCAGTGGGGCCTTATTTTGTTATATGAAAGGTGAGAACACAAGATCATATGTTCACGAGCTGTCAAATAACCAATGAAATTTGGCATCTAATTACATGTAATTGTTTTAACTTTAACAAGCTGGAATTCAAAAGTCTCAAAGAATCCTTGAGATTATCTGGCAGAAAAAAAAAGGCTTGTTGATAAGTACTGATAGAGAAGAAAATGCAATCAATATTCAAAATTATTATTTCCAAACATCAGCAGGTTGATAAGATGGTGCTCCTTGCAAATCTTATGCAGATGCAACATACATTTATATATGACAAAAATAGTAGAGAGTTAGATTCAGCTTGTCTATGACATATGTATGGGTCATTCCTTTTGTTTATGATCATGTAGCAAGTATTTGAACAAGAGAGGATCTATACATAGAAAGGTGGTTTTTCCAGCAAGGGATGAAGATGTCTTTTCCATTTTGACTGGTAATATTTTTGAAGAGAAGATTCGGTTCTTGACAAAAAAAAAAATGGAGCTGAACTTTTGGTTGAGAGTACAACCTAAGATCATAGAGTTACGAAAAAGGGGGACATCATTAAATTCATTAATGACATTATTTTGAAGGACAAACGTATGTGGTCAGTCGTGAGTGAATGAAGTTATGAAACTCCCCTCTGAAACAGTGGCAGAAGGAGCCTCCCAATTGGGCGCCTTTTGTTATCCTTGTTTTTCTTTTCCCTTTTTATTTAATTTAATGCCGCTTGGGTATCTGCGCAACCCCGTCTTGGTTTCCAATGAAACTAAAAAACAAACTTTAAAATCCTTGAAGAATAAAATCAAGTTAGGGGTAAATAGATTGAAAACCGTCCAAGAAAAATCCATTCACATACTTTGATTCACTTAACAAGTTAAATGCACGAGTGTGATGTGAAGCTTGAATGTAAAGTAGGAAGCTCAGGGGACGACGATTAGGCGCATGTGTGTGTGTGAGAGAGAGAGAGCTACTTAACCAGAAGATCGTCTATACCGTGTGTGTGTGTGCGCGCGCGTGATGGGGGAATGCTCTGTGTGTCTCTCTGTGTGTGTGTGTGTGTGTGAGAGAGAGAGAGAGAGAGAGAGAGAGCTAACTAGGAGATCATCTGTGTGTGTGCAAGAGAGGAAGGGAGGGAGGAAGAGAGGGAGAAAACTACCTAACCAGGAGACCGTGTGTGTGAGTGAAAAGATAGACAGAGAGACAGAAATATATATGAGCAGGGTTAGTGTGTGTGTTTGTGCGGGCGCGCGGGCGTGAGATAGAAAGAAGAGAGAGAGAGAGAGAAGGAGAGAGAGAGAGGAGGAGGCAGATCCATATCAAAAGGATAACGATCGAGGAGAGACGAGGACCTTGCACCAATACCTGTACCTTTAGAAAGAAAGATTAAAGAACTTGCCTGGCCAAGTGATCAGATGATCAGCTGGTTAGGATCAAGAATGAAAGCCCTGGAATATCGAGGAAGTGAAACACCAGAAGTACTACTTACCCATCAAAACCAAAAACCCTTTTCATGGGGTTCAAACTTCAATGAAAACCGTTGGGAGGGGCACTGTCACAGATAGATGCAGTCCCTCTTTGGTCTTTCATCAAGGACCAACGGAAGAAGAGAGAGGGTACAGCACTGCAACCCCCTCCAAAGAGAGGCTAGGGCTGTACTCTCTCTCTTCTCCCATTGGCCATGATGATGAATTTACTGTGACGAGACGAAGAGAGGAGAGAGAGTTGAGCAGGGTGGTTCGTCCTCCTTGGTATATAAAGCCATAATGGATCTAAATTAGGGTAATTAACCACTTCCCAACTTCAGTTTAACTCCTCTTGTACTTTTTTGTCATGGGCAGCCGATGCCTACGAGAAACGACAACTTAAATAATTCAGCAAAGAGAGGGAGAAGGAGAGGGAGTGTGTCCTGCATTGGAAAGGTGGCCTTGTTGATCAATGGAGTTGAATGATGCTATGACCCTAGCTAGCTCCCTCATCAGTAGCTGGGTGAGAGGACAGGGGTCTCTTTAGGGTTCTCACTTTACCCTGTAAAAGATTGGCAGGAGGTGGCCAGGACCAAAGGTCTGCCTTTTCACTCCCCACCCAAGGCATCCAATCCCACCCAAGATTCCCATTACCATTGCACACTTCTTCTTGTTTCATTTCCTCTCATCTATGTGTGAGATAAGCCCTAAACTTTACCATCATTTCCAACCATATCTGATCAGGTGTCTCTAACCTAAGGTGAAGTTGCGATTTAGTAAAAGGACACTACAAAGTTCCCCCGCGAAGAAAGGAAAAGTTAAATAGAAAAGAAGGTGAATGTATGGCATCATTGGAAGTGTTTCCCACCCACCAAAAACGAAAGAGGGAACGATTGCATTATATTTGACTGGGGCCTCATTGGCCGACATGGCCTCCTGTGATGGACAACAATGCATGGCACGCCCCAGCGTGAGGACTCTTTGGTTGCATGCTCGGGACGAGGGCGTGACATTCCATTGGGGAGCTGAACTTGTGTTTGCATCAACACATGACCTCCTAGCCAACATAAGGGTGCATGCAATGCTCTAATGTGGCTTTTAGGAACCGTTTGGTAATGCCAATTAACAAGCTATTCTGTAAATCAGTATCAACCATTGGATGCAGATTCATGAAATGTTATACTACAATATTTTTATGAATCTCCCTCAATCTTTGGTGTAATAAAACAATGTGTTATTATTCTTATTGCCAAATACGTTATTATGATTCTAAGTTAGTTGATGATTCAACAACAAAGCCCGAACTATATAAAACAATGTGTTATTATTCTTATTGCCAAATACGTTATTATAATTCTAAGTTAGTTGATGATTCAACAACAAAGCCCGAAATATCTGCCTAAGAGACACACTAAGGCCCACCTATGTCCAAAAGTGGCAGTTTACATTGCTAGACCTATTCGAAAGTTGAATTATAGCAGGGGTATCGTCCCAAGGCATCCAAAGTATGCATGATACAGTGGAGGATGAGAGGAAAGGTGAGGGGTTTTAGCTCTCTAGTTGGAAGGTAGCGCTCAGCTTTAGGACCTAGGATCAAGCCTATTTCCCATTTTTTAGAGCTTGCAACTTGTCATTACAGAACCACATGCAGCTCTCTCCCACTGGAATGATCCCAATCTGTAGTGCCTCTCCATTTTAGTTCTCGAGTTCTATACGTTTAATTATTTCAATCTGCTCCATTCTGTAAGTGTATCCAACCTCGGCATGCCATTAAAAGTAGTGCTTGAGAGTCTCCATTACATCAGGAAGGAGCTTCGCAGATTCGTCTAAGCATATAAATAACCCATGTATGAACAGTTGAACTTATGAAACCATCCGCTGGAGGACAAGCATCCTCCCTTTTTTTGAGAATTGGACAGTTGAAATTCAATTCTATAAAGTTCACATGTTTTTGGTGGGGGACCTGTGCATTCAGACTTGGCAAAGTTAATCTCTCTCTCTCTTGCGGATATCTGAAGCTTAAGCGCTTAAATGAGGGCTCAAGGACCATCAAAGTGGGAGGGTTAACAGCATTTATGCCCGTAGGCGCTGCCACCAAGCAAACAGAATACCAGAGAAAATATTCGCAGCTGAAAAAAGAGGAGAGAAAAACCAAAATCTCTGCATTAATAAAGTCGACTGTACGTCATTCATGACCATGCGCCCGCTGAACAGAACAGTGAAAAGTAAAACTTATTAAAGAAAAGCGAGCTTCAGGATAAGATGATTCACGGAATGTGGAGGAAGACGACAGTGGAAGATGGTAAAGTAAAAGAACAAAGGAGCCAAGGGCGGCCGAGCAACGGACGCCTTCCGAGACGCCCTTTTGAGGCGGCCTTATCCTCACACTTTGTACGAGCAACATTGGTCATCGGAGAAACTTTTCACATCAAAAGCGTCCATGATAACTTTTTTTTTTTTTTTTCCAAAGTTCATGCACGAACAGGCCACTGACATGAGCACCACTAGGGGTGGGAGAGCCTCCACTGTTCGTTCCCACTGGCGCTTGCTCCCCATCTCATGTACTGATCCCCCACTGAAGGTGAAAACATGAAGTTTCATGTCTATCTAGCTAGACAAGAGGATGAAGTTTCAAACCCACCCGTGGGACTGGTCTGGGCTCCCATGAATCGGACCCGACAACCCATGGAGAGGCACTCAGTGTGTTTATTTTGAGTTTCCGTGATGGTCACAGCCCAAGGCCGGTCTGGACTCGGCCGAATCGGACCCGACAACCCATGGAGAGGCATTCAGTGTGTTTATTTTGAGTTTCCCTAATGGTCTCAGCCCAGGCCGGTCTGGGCTCGGCCGAATTGGACCCAACAGCCTGGAGTTGGTAATCAGTGTGTTTACATAGTATTGGGCCTCCTGATTTCAGCCATACCGGTCTGGGAACAGCCGAATTGGCCCAAAGAAGCAGGAGTTGGTGATCAGTATGTTTACACAGATATGGGTTTCTTATTCTCAGTACCAAGCATATGATAGGCTGAAAGAGATGGTTCTTATTCATTTGTTAAGAAACATTTCATAAAATATCACCAAGTTGACAGGGACATCACAAGTTTCAAATCCTCAAACATGCAGTTCGCGGCACAGAGTCCAAAATTTTTCTGCTCTTTTCATTTGAAGTTCGGTGTACTACTCTCTAGCGTACAAGAGAACCCAGTGCTTCTTACCAATAACTTAAGTGAGAAAGTACTTACTTTCAGTTTTCTCAAATGATTCAGAAAAAAGAAATTAATGATCAAAGTTAAAAAAAACTTTTAATTTACAGTCCAATAAAAGATGGCAGAAGCCATTTCATAAAGTTATGTGGTTGTTGATGGCTATGAGAAAGCGCTATAATTAATGTAAAGAAAATAAACTTTCCAGAAGAGTAGAGACTCCTAATAAACAATTATAAGAGTAGAGAGTCATATGAAGATGACGACCATAATCGTATGCATGCAACATTGTCTAAGAAGCCTTTCTCTATTGACTGGTAGTTTTCGGCCGATTCCCTTGTACACAAGCTCTCCTATATATTAAAAGAAATGAGAAGAAAAAAGAACGTTGAAGTTTAACAAAAAAAATATATTATTTCAAGTCGTCCAACAAACGTCGACGTTCGTAAAGTGTATTGGACACAAAGAATCATGTTAGAAATCTATGGAAGCCTCAAATTAGGCCACGAGAGTGACGGTAGTAGCTATATGGTTTTATGCTTTTGAGATTGTGACTAAATCACGTTACGGTTTTCTCAGGAAAACAAAAGGAAAGATCAATATGACGTACATGCATGTGTCTGAGGAATATTACTTTATAAATTTTGCTGCTTGGATTTATATTGTTTAAATTCGTATTGTAATTATGAACCACGAGTACTTATGTGGTTCTTATTGCAGGCACATATATATATATATATATATATATATATATATATATGCCAAGATGCCAAAGCAGAAGTACACAGTATGTCATGTATTTGAAAAAGTAACTAGAGCAAAGGGCATTTCTGAAAAGAAATAACCTTCCAAGAGACCTTTCAATTAGCCAGTACCAAAGAGGGGGAGTACCTGTGGTAGCAATATTATAACACCCTGACCCACATCCTGGCCAATTGCTAGGGCAAGTTGCACCAAGTACTATGGATATGTGGCATATATGTCATTCGTGACATGTCCCCATGGCTGAGCAACCTTATTTTTTCTGGGGCATCTTCTTTAGCCCCAGCTGTGCTGTGAAACACTGATACCATCAGGTCAGGGTAACAAGGTGTTTTGACCTTTTCAATTTTGGAATTTAAGTTTTGGGTACTTATGGTAGACAGATATTTAACATGATATGCATAGACACCAACATGTTTGTCCTATACTTGTGAAGTTTGCATGTGCAAAGGCCACCCAATAACACGTCAAAATACACATACATATGTAGTTGACACCACAGGAGCTCGAAACCAAGACTAGCCATTTACCAACTCCCTTGGGCATCACACGAGCCCACATTTGGCTCCATCATTGGCAGCAATACTTGTGAAGTTTTCATGTGGAAAAAATGCAACAATTTATATGTTATGCAAGCATCAATTTCTTAAAATATGTGGCATTATGACATAAGGATTCAATCATAAATGAGTGAAAAGAATTTGAAGCATGTAATCAAAACTAATCTGAATAAAAATATTAAGTTCAAAAATATGTGTGCTCATTAATGGTTTAGGAATTAAACAAACATGAGTTTACTGTAAGAGTCTTTCTTCCTCGGAAGAAGAAGTTGTTAGAACTTGTCCAACTAAATGTGTTTTGACCTTTTAAAGAAGATTTTATATAGAAATTCATTTTATTTTATGATTTGTATAAATGATCATTAAAGAATATGGTTGTTGTATGGTTGGAAAAGCCAAAAACAAATACTTGATGCATTCACATAAATTCATGTTTTCTTAAAGACTAGTAGAAACTACATAATTTGAAAGATGTACATACTGCTAATGAAGTGCATAGTTGGATCCAATTGATGATACTACACGATGCATGACATAAACTATCAAAATATTTCTCGTAAGACTCCTCAGCGAAATGGTGTAGTCGAAAGAATGAATATGACTCTAATTGAAAAAATTAGACATTTTTCTGTTAAAGCTCTTTTGAAACAAAGCATTACAGGCACTGGACATGTAATTAGTTTGTCTGTTTATGCACATTAGGAAAGTGATGTTATGATAAGAGTTATTTTAGAATAAATACATTAGGTGATTTTTTTTAATGCAAAGTTTTTATGTAAGTTTGAAACATGAGAGAAATAATTTGCACATAAAGATATAATGATGTATCTATTCTGGGACATGATGAGTTTTGATACATGACGTATGATTCTGAAGAAAAAAAATTGGCCTTTATTAGGAATCCTACTGTTGAAGATGTTGAGAATGTAGTATAATATCATATATAAGTGACTCTTGTAGCAACTCCAAATTTATAAGTTCAGTATACGTAAGAACTTCTGATTATGAACTTAAAGAACAAAGTCAAAGCAACCTAAAAAGTTTAGTAGAGAAAAGAAAGGAATATACATGTTTGTAATTAAAAATTAAGTTCTATGAATTAGAGCATATTTCTAGACAATTATACAAAGACGTGTGAGCCATTTATGGGCGAATATGACTGAAAAACAGTTATTATTGAGTTTTTATACAGTAATTTCTAAAAATAATGATTTTGTTATTTTATGTTTCTATACTAATGACATATTTGATGTCGGAAAAAATATTCCAAAAATTGTTAATTTGGACAAAGGATAGTTAAATCATCTCCATGCATCAAATTTTTGGATCCTATAAGGCAAATATTAGGCATGAAGTTTATTCATTGTAAGAAAACTAAAAGAATATGACCACCGCAAATTGAGAAAATAATTAAAAAAACACACACACATGGATAACGCAAAGGTAATAAGCACCCCACTTAGAAAATTATTCAAGCTCAGTATGAAGCAAAGATTATCTATTAAAAAAAAAAGTGGATGCAAAAGATTTTACAGCTTAATGTATGTTGTGGTGTGTATAAAGCTAAAAATTACCCATTCAGTTTGGGTTTCTCCCTAATCTTGAAAAAAAAACATTTGAATGCACTAAGTGGATTGTCAATACATTTGATGCGCAGATAATTTAAGCCTTTGCTCAAGGACAAAGAAAAAAAAAATCTACTTCATATGCAACACAAATATAACATTGTCTTGAAGAAATTTACGTTACTCCGTTGATTGTTTCTACATGCAATGTAAAGTTTTAGCAGTTTCAAATTTACAAACATATAACATTGATGGATGAATTATCATTCCATATGTGATATATCAGTCGCAAAAATTGTCAGAGCATGAAAGGATTCATGCAGATAAGAATGATACAAACATGATAAATATAGAATTTGCCTCAAAAGCTTGTTTTTCCATCGATGGTCTAGTGAGACATTCTTCCATATAATTGATGTAGGAGATATGTGTGACTGGAACCACTCTATGTGGAGAACACTGTTCATGACAAGTGAGGATCAACCCTGCTTGCAATGGAAGGTGTGAACAGCTCCCTAAATAAAATGAAAAGAAGAGAAAGTATAGTTTACATAGAGAGGAAGAGTAAGGGAGAGACAGCTCGCCAATTATTGCAACTACAAAGAGGACCAGGGCCAGAGAGGAAGATAACGAAGGAATTTTTTATTCTTCATTTTCTTCAACCCTTCTTGTTTTGTGAAGATCAGAGAAAAAAAAAATGAAAAGAATGCTTTTATAGTGACCTCTCCAGAGTAAAATCTATGCGTCTCTCTTATTCGCTTTTTTCATTTCTCTTGATCCTTCTTATTTTCTGTGCATTGTAATATTATATTTTATGGTATCCCTTTAATGATGATGACATTTTCATGTTGGAGTTCAGGTAAAATGAGTTATTCGGATTGATTTGAGTATGACATAAATGTAATCTCTTACAATATATAATTGGGTTATTATTTTCCTTGTAAAGTCTCTACATTCAGCTAAACAGAAATTAAATTGGTTTAAAATGAGTTGGGAGTAATTCCAGCATTTTTTAGTTGGTACTTCGGCCATATTCGATTTGATTCTTATCCGACTCCAAATGCATTAAGTATTCCAGATCTGTCCCATTCACAAATCCACTCAAAATTGGTACTTACGCCATGATCTTAAAACCTAAATCTAGGGCAGATTACTAAGCTAATAGAGCAAGTAAATAATCCAAAACGCTTAAATGTACATATCTCCTTGTCCAAGGTGAGGAACCACGCATTTATGAAATTTGATAAAGGATCTAATTAAAAATGTAGTTAATAAGATAGACCATCGTTTATAGGATACAAGAGGCAAAAGCAGGGAATCAAGTATAATATACGTTCTGGAAGCAGGCAGGTCACGTTTTTCACTAGAGGACAAAAGAAACTTGCACAAGAAGTGAAAAATAAAAGATTGATGCAAAACTTTAGAAATGACAGGAATGACGTCCATAGTAATAGAACATAATATATGTTAGTATTTAGGAATAATATCAATGAAAAAGAAAGATCAAACGATTAGCATGAAAGAACATAGAACCAGAATAACTAGAAAGGTGAGCTCCATCTCACTAATATATATATATATATATATATATATATATATATATATATATATATATATATATATATATATATATAGAGAGAGAGAGAGAGAGAGAGAGAGAGAGAGAGAGAGAGAGAGAACATGGTAGTACAGTCAGATGTGAAAAGCGAATGATGTGAAAGCCACATGCACTTGTAGGCCCACCTACATGTGGGTGTGCAGTAGTACAAAGCTTGCTTTTTTTCCTCTCTCTCTCTTTCTCCTCTGCTGGCAGAAAGTAGAATAATAGTCAACAAAAATGCACAGGAACCCTAATCATCAGCACCAGAACATATAATATCATGAAAATTACCTTGGCAAGGTTTAATGTGGGGACGGCTTTTACCTATAATCTAAAAATGCTTCCTTCCCTTAATTCGAGGTCGTTCTTGCTTTTTATTAGAACAGATAAATAAGGGTCTAACTATGCTGTTTCCTGTTACGGTTTAACTAAAATATCAGTTAAAATGAAGAAGACAACAGTGAGACCTTTTCTTCTTATGTAATAGTGAACAAGATTTGAACAAGAATTTTTTTCAATTCAAAAGTACAATTTTGGAATGAACAAACTTTTAATTGTTCCAGCATGACGTTATGTTGTAACTCAACTGTCATTAGTAGTTATCAGCAAAAAGCGAGGCCCAAAGAATATTAAACCAGGTTCTAAAGAACATTTTTACTTTTACAAAGGGTAGAACAAATTCGTAGTGTCCATTTTCTCTTTTTGTTCTTATAACCTGTCATTTTTTAGTGCCTGGAATGAAACAAGTGTATGAAGCATAGGGTGAAATCACCAAGCCTGGGGCTCTCATTTTTAATTCAGCAAGCACCATGAATAAGTAATGCGTTTGTAAATAGATTTAATGTTCGTCCTCTGCTCATTGAAGTCTATGCTCGGAGGTCGATTGCCAACATATATTTTAGATGATCTAAAATACCAACTATTTGAATAGAACAAAAATGTCCTTAAAAGGAAAAGAAGTACCCTTCACACAGCCACATAATAGCCATGTAAGGAGTCGACCATTGAAGAGAACGGCTGCGATCAATAAATCTTAATCTAATCAAGAATATCTTCAGCTGTTTCTTTTAGATGATCTCTATATTTACTTTGACATGTTTTAGAAATCAGGTCTAGCAAAACATCAAAAGAAAGAGGACTGGAGCATAATGGGGAGAGATTCTCTGGTGGATGCTGGTTTGCATATAAAGCCAGTTTCAACATGCTGGCATCTCTTTAGCTTCTAGATGTGTTTGTGTAAGAATATATTAAGGATTAGCATCATATTCTATTTACTTGGCCTTCTTTAACTAATTTACATGTGGATCATGATTACTTGGACTAGCTTGTAAAGAATTCCTATGCAGGATTTAGCATGAATTCGAATGGTGGATTTAGCATGAAAAGCTCCCGTTCCGCTTGTTATTAAACTCAGGTTTAGTACAAGAAAGCTTAGTCCCTGCTGAGTGCTGACTGATTCAGAATCTCAGATTCCAACAGGCTGGGTCATCGAGATAGCTTCAATAATAGCCAATGGTTCATTCAGATGTCTTGTCCTTCTTTGGTTCCACAGAGCTGTCTCATTAACACGGGTAAACAGTAGGGTGAGATGACATGTTTTTTTCTTAAGACAAGCATGTTGAATGAAACGCCGCACAGGATCGATCTCATGGCAAATCTGATAAAGATTAAAGCGAACAGCTGTCGCTAGAGAAGGTAGTTTTCAGGGACATATTGATGGGTTGCAGCCTCTACATGCTGATATTTCCAACTTTTCTCCTGGAAAAGGAGTCATGGATCTCAAAGATAGCAACAGATGAGAACTGGGATCTTGGGATAGATGACATCGTGGGGAAGAAATTCTTCTCAGGGATTATTTGTTTTGTATTTTTTAATCCTCTTGTAAGTTTTTTCTGAAATAAAAATAAAAAGGTAGGGCCATTTTTGGGTGAAACCCGGGAGAAGGCCCAAAGGTTTCCTCTTTCATCGTGTCTACAGGCTTTTGGACTGAATTAATTTATATAATACACACTCAAGAGTAGAGTCAAGAATTTTTTTGTTGGGGGACCGAATAGTGTTTTCAAAATTTAATACATGGGCCAAACAATACTTTTCAAAAATTTTACATTTGCCAAATGAAAAATTTTCAAAAATGTAACTACAAAACCTTTTTTCTTGATTGGTCAAGGGAAAGCTCGAACTTGAACACCGTTTGGGTTAACATGAAGCTCCTTGAGAGTACCTCGATCCACGACAATGGTAGTTGTGCCTGGAATTTGTTTTCAGTAGAAACACCACTGTCCTCACGAGAATTGAACTATGTGGTTGTCGAACGGCCATATTCATCCACCCCTTTGGACTTTGCAGCTTTTCTGTCAAACATTAACCTCAACTTGTGTTCAAGGGCAGATTTTGTGTCCTTTAACCTCAAGATTTCGCTCGGCAAGTTTTCTGAAAACGATTATCCACAAAAGAAAAGGATCTCACAGAGCTCTGTCTGTCCCAGGAAGCAAAATTTTCCACAAACCGAACAACTTCAAATGCGCGGCCTTTTCTTTATGCCATTTGCCCATCTTGGCATTTGAATTGCTCCCACCCATAGTCTGTAGAGGGCCAAGCTAATTTGCCCCACTGTTGCAGATGGGTATACCTGCATTAATTATTTTATTGAGAGAAAAGTTCAATGGGAGAATTTGGAAACTTCCTGTATTCTGTCATAGATTTTTCTGGGCAACAATTATCTCTATTGGTGTTGTAGCTATTCAAGTATGGTAGTCTACTGTTATGATTTGCAGCATAATCAGGGTGTTACTGTATTATACTCTTGAATAATGTACAATATAGTGTACCATACGTTACAGTATGATACAGAAGGGATGTTATGTTACACTTTCAAGGCACAGAAAGGTGATAATTTCTTTTAACGGTTGAAATTATATTAACTTCTGAAGGTTCGATGCTAAAAAGATGGTAATTGCTTGTCTTTCTGAGCCAATTCACTGACCCCTGACTAAGTCCTCAGCTGATTCGGGTTCGATTCACATGCTTGCAACCATAACCAAATGAAAAGGAAGATTGATTTTCTATCTGTAAAAATGCTCAGTCACATACACTGAACAAGGAGAATATGAACGACAATCAAGCTGCACGCATTGTCACAAAAAGATAGCATAAGCTAGTTCGACTGCCAAGTATACAAATTTTGCAGAAAATTTGAAGAAATAGATTTTTTCACATGGCAGGGAAAGGAAATGAGCATAGGAAAGGGAAGGCATTCGATGAACCACAGCATGAGTCTATCAACTGGCTATCAAGCAATGCCTTCTTGATCCTGCGGATGAGTGCCACCATAGATCGAAAGCGCAAGCATACGCATGACCGGCCAACTCGAAAGCCTACAGACAAACTCCTCTTATTCCCTAGCCTTAGTGTGCTCCTTCGCCTTCGTTGGCGCCTTCCATAAGGAGCTTGAAAGAACCTCCTTCTGCCACAGCATGACCATTCTGACGTTAGAAGTTTCTTCATGCTTGCACCAAATACACCACCATTGACACTTTTATAGCTTGCAGCATCTGGAGCTCAATGAGCGCCGTTCATGGTGGCAGTTATTTTTAATGGGTCCCTAATACTAAACAACAACGATCATGATGGTGGAATTACTTTTCTCCTGTCTTCCTTTTGAGTTGTGGGTGAAGACGCCATGATTAGCATCGGTATGGCAATGTTAAAAAAATTAAAGGTGCATAGGTTGCTACAGTGAACATATGCGAGCTGTTCATGTGGTTGTTTAATCAAGTCTCCTGGATTATTTAGAAATGGTGTTTGGCAAATTAAACCACGGTAAACGAAAATAAACTGACGAGGAAAAAATAAGTACTCCTCTGTCTGTACTTGGGAAAATCTGGTGTTATGTTAAGAACTTATGACTCATGAGATGAATTCACGAGGAAGATACTGGTATGAGTAAATATGTAAAAGAATGTGAATGGCAAGAATAAGAAAGTAAAAAAAAAAAATCATCTTTCTTTCATCAGAATAAAGCAGGATATATTTTAAAGGAAGTTTCCTTTTAAATAGTGTGCTTCTTCTCAGCATAATCAGGCCATCCAAAAATATTTCGTGGTAACACCAGGTTATTTTAATGCTTATAACTTTCCTTTTTTTTAGTTGGGCTACCCTTTTTTTTTTTCCTATGCAGTGGAGAAAGAAATTAACAGGCTGCTCATCAAAGGACTTGAGAATAAAAAAGTTTATTTGATAAAAGTCTATCCTAAATCTCATATAGCAACAGAAGGACAGCTACTTCTTTGGGTTCAATGATCAGGAATATCGGAGATTTTTTTTCTCAACACATAGATCTACTGAATAAGGGGTGGATGTTTTAATCCTTTCTAGTTATCTGCCCCTGGTAAAAGAGAAGCGGCAACATATTGACCTCTAGACCTAATTTGAAGCATTAAGGTAGTGTAGATTATCAAGGATAATGACTTTTCCTTGTCGAAATGTCCATTATTAAGAGTGGCACCGTTGTCATTGAATTATCTTATTGAAAATGCTATTGTTATTTGATTTAAAAGAATGTCCTGATGATGAATTCAGTGACTTTATCAGTGATAGCATGCTCAGGCATTGGGAGAGATAGTGGGCACTTGGCTTCCAAATAGCCTTGCTTTGTGTTTGTGACAACTGCCAGAACTAATGGGGACTCTAATTTACTGTGCTTTTTTGGGTTCTTCGCAGGCCTAAGACAACCTCTTCCTATTATTTCTTGGTTCTACAGATCAATGGCTTGCTCCAGAGGGAAAGTGAAAAGCTTATGGCGTACCTCTTTTATCTTTTCTCATTCTTTGAAGGTTCACCCTCAAACATAGGATGCATTGTATACTCTCTCTCTTTCTCTCTCGCTCTAAGCAGGTTGCACATCATTAAGATTGGATAGCTCAGAGACTTCAGACCCATATCTGGTTAAAGGTGCAAGATGGCAAAACACCTGGAGTCTACTGGTCTCCTGTGAAGTGTAAAATAAGCTACCACCACCCATTTGCAAAATACATAAACTTAGCGTATTGTGCACCCAGTAAAATAACTTTTTTACGATGCTTTTTACTTACAAGAATGGTGATCACAAAAGGGTCCCTGGTATGAAATTCCCTAAACTATACACATTTCATTTATTAAACAGAGTAACAGAACATATGCTTTGCCCAAACACTTGACCTCTTTCATAAACAACAACCACGATAAGGCTATTATATCCTGTACCCACTGAATTCTTGAACTCCCACATAGCCAAGAAGCACACCAAAACAAGCTGCCACTGTACGGCCTTTCCCGGGCTACCGGGGAAAACATAGGCCCTGCAGGAACCAAATTGCTTTCTGAGTGAGCATTACTGTCAAAACTGCTTCCTTTTGCATTTTGTGAAACAACCAACACGGAGGAAGGGCGCATGTTCTTCAAAATATGTTTGAAGCACTCATAAATTTTACGAGTTCTTCAAAATATCGTGATTGTGATCATGTGATAACGTTTCCGCAGGAAGCACAAAGCTTCCAAAATGTCACCTCTTAGACCTGGTATTTCCCCCTCTTTCTTATAAGTCATTTGTTGGTATATTCATTACATATTTTGAAATTTATGTACAAAAATTTCTTTACAACATTTTTCAAAAATAAAGTACATTTAACTATAAATCTTGCATGTGTGATGAATATTTATTAAACGGCACATAACGATTTATAGAAACAATGAGAGCAACGCAGTTTCAAAAGAATATATACATACGTCTGTTTTATGTAATATATGCCTTTATTAAACCGTCCAAATGTGAAATGTTCAATCATGAGCATGTCTTGTTTATTCCTTCAAAATTTTAAGTTTGTTTTAACAGAAATAATTATTTTATGATTTTCCTAGGTAGCAAATATGACACTATATGGGATGTCTATCAGAGCGAACATAATGGTTTAAGAAATTTTTTAAAATTAAATTTACAATCTTATATTTCATTTCCTTGTAACCAGCCAGGTTGCATTTTAACATTACCTAAGAAGTCTCAGAGGCACTATCATCCAATCTTATATTTCATTTTCTTGTAACAAGTCAGGTTGCATTTTAACATTATCCTAAGTCTCGGAGGCACTATCATCAGTAGCCGAAGTTGACAAAGTTTCCACAGAGCTATCATTTTCACTATCAGAAGCTGCAGAAGATGTTTCTTCCAAAGGCTGTTGTTTTAGGCTCCAATGCATGATGCTAGCTGTTAGAGTGAGCATCATCTTCTGGTTAACCTGTTGATCAAATGATAACTTGTTATAGAATTTAAAACTTCAATTGTCACAAAGTCAGAAGTGAGGGCAGAAGAAGATTGAACAGAATTATAAACTCAATGACCTCCATGATGTCTTCTGGCAACAGGAAAATAGAGCACCCAAGTTTTCTTGCAACACTAATGATGTAGGTAGCGTTCATCCTTTTCTCTTCATCTGCATGAACATCCTAAACCGTTAAACATCACTACGAGAAAGCCATTCAGTAGCAGTATAGTAGATTAGAGGTCGATTGGAGCAAGGTACGAACTGAGTAAAACATAAAAATTTGCCCAGGCCATCACCTCCAACATATTGTACTAATTTAGCTGTGGCAGTAGCCACAACCCGGAGTATCAACTAAGCGATCAGCTCATGCAGGTTATTGTACAGATTGAAATGCATGTTAGTGTCTTTATTTGCATATACAGCATAGCATGTTTTGCAACAGAACAGAGAAGCAATTATAAAGGAAAGTAGCAAATTGTGCACTTATTTGGCAAGCAGTTTATCCCAAACAGGCCAAATTGTTTCTAAAATTTAATAACCTAATCAAGAAGATGAGGTAAAAGTCTTTTGGCCAAGACTTGAGATACAACTTCAGAAGATTATGCATCCAATGTGTGGAAGTGCATAACAAACCCCAAACTGCAAAAGTAGATGCCACTCATAGTGAAGATTTCCTAAACATAGGCCAGTGAAAAATGAAATCAAATGCAATAATATAAGCACAATAATATTAACTCCATAATTAAGAAATCAGGAGCTTACCATTTTCCCCTTTTGTGACCAGTTTCCAGTTCACCGCATGGGACTCCACTGAACTAAGAAGCTGAAGGAAAAATATTCCATTTGCAAGAGTTTTGTCCTGAAAATTCTCAATACGTCAGGACAAATAATTGGCTTAAGCTCTAAATATCACATCTAATGGAGAAATAAAGATCCCAATGTATACCCCTCTATTTTCATGGTGAGTTATCAATACCTTAAAACATTCCATTCTAGAATTTCTCGCTGAGCTCTTAACTTTAGCATTTGCCCACCTCAAGATATCTGAATCAGTTATCTCCCTGCCACTGGAGTGACGTGGTAGATTCTTTAGTAGATGGAGAATATTGTAGCGCATCAGTTGCCACAGAAAAGCTGAAAGAACAGAGTCAAAAAAGAAAATGTAAACACTAAGAAAGACAAGTACATCAGTTACCAAAATAGACCAGACAATGTTTGCCAAAATTTTTTGCATTGGTTTCGTATAGATAACCTAATGGTTCTCACGTCGGTGCATGAGATTGCATGATATAATTCCTTGGCATTCACTAGATCCTAAAATTCTTAAAAGCAAACACAAAGGTGTAATTGCTCAAAAATTCAAAATCTGAGAGATGTTCGAAAGCTTATTGTTCTAAACAAGAGGATATATAATAAACCTTTTTCCACAATGAAAAGCAAACTTAAAGGGCAAAGGGATTTACCAAGAATAAGTTTCTTATTTCCTTGTACAATGTCATGTCCAGAAACATTAACAAGAGAAAACTTCAATTGTTTTCCAATCATCACAACTTGATTACAGTTCTCCACTTTTCTGAACAATGTCTTAACTGGAGGCCTTGTTGCATGTTTCCAGTTAACTATTCCAGGTGACAGCTTGTCGAGAACCTCTAAAAGGACCCACCTACACATTAAATGATCTGTCATTTTGAAGACAACCAGGAACAGGAACTTAACTATTTAGAAATATTGAATCCTTACTGCCTTACCCATTTCTAACATCTTCAAAGATATTGTTAATGTAGATAGAGTTTCCAAGACTATTGATCCACATTCGAAATGATTTCTCCTCCCTGGAGACTAGTGTCTCTTCCAGAACAAATTCATTGACGGCAGGGAGATGCTTTGAGTGAGATGGCAGGCCATTCCTAAGAAATCACTAATTTAGTCAAAAAAAGTGAAACCACAATCACAAAATGAGGGGTCATTTACACTCTCAGTAAGTATGAAAGCAAGTCAGAGGAAGAAAATTCTTGGAGAAAATTGTCATATCTGTAATAAATGAGGATATTGAGAATCAATTATGAAAAGGAATTAACTTATATTATTGGACACACTCCATTGTCATAAAATAACATATTAGTATAAGTTGCAAAGAAACAACTGTCAAATATCCAGTCTGCTATGCTTCAAAGATTAATAGCCCATGCAGAGGCAGTCCCATCACTATTTAAACAATAAGATGACGATTGCAATAATTGCATTGAAGAAGGAACTCATAAATGTCCTTCATATGCAAAGTTAACTTGAAATGTAAGTTATTAAGACAGTTCATAATAACAAAAAGCTATTACACATTTGTGTCCTACCAGTAAATGACTAGTCCATTTTCTCATCGTCCTAGACAGACATAGGTGCAACTTCTAAAATTATTAAGGACAACAAATATTTTAAATCAAATACTGGCTTGCTTTTGTTGAATATCATCACTTAAATGAACACTTTCTTCTTACCTATGTTGAAAAATGTGCGCCACAAAAGCAAGATTTAGATTTGGTGAGCCATCTACTATATCTTTAGGTGTCAAATATCTCTTGCAACCAATTCTATCTGCATGTTCAAGGATTAGTTTCGCCCTTTCAGTGGGTTCCTTTACATCAAGAACTGTCCTTTTACTGTGTTCGGGTGCAAGCACATTCAGTAGAACAGCATAAGCCTCTCCATCCTGAACAAACAAAAAGTATTACTCAATATATAAGGAACAGCTTTCTGACACCTAATGCTTCCAAGAATTTAGAAGCATGTCAGGATAGCAAGAAAAAGGCCACATAAACTATAAGTATCCAGAAGAAATAAATACAGAATATCCTGGTAGTTTTGGTGTGCATAAGTTTACTTGTGGAAGATCAATTATATTTAGAAGTTGGTCAAGTTACTTTTAATACATTGAGAAGTGAATTGATCATGGTAAGGATCCAAAAGAAATGTAGGTTGAATAAGTTGAAGGTAACTCCTAAAAGAGACTCGACATGACCCTCTAGGAGCACACTCACCCCCAAGGCCAAGGATATAGGTACTTGTAGGGTGCATGCTGACCTCAAATTTCATTAATCTTTCCAATATTGATAGGATATATCCCATTTTTGTTTAAAAAATAATTTGAAAAATAGTGACACATAAACTGCAGATGGCACTCAGTGTTAAAATGGATATACTTTTTAGATAATAAGAAGTAGAAATGTGAACACAAATTAGGTGCCAAACATGGACATTTCCTGAAACAGGTAATAAGATATGTTATGGATAAAGTCCTTGGTAACACCAACTCTTGAAGAACAGTTGTCTGTATATATATATATTATTATTATTATTATTATTATATGATTATATAATATATATATATATATATATATATATATATTAGTGTTGTACGTATCGTACGATGCATATAGTCGCGTTTCAAAAATACGATACGATAGACCACTTGTATCGTACAGTTACAATGCATGCACTGTATCGTACGATACAATTACGATACATAATGATACAATTATGATACGTTACGATACAGTTATGATATAGTTACGATACAGGTATGATACGTTAATTTTTACTGATTTTTTCATAATTTTTTCTATTTTTTCTGATTAATTTTTTTCCCACCTTTCTTCATTGCAAGTTGAGCGAGAGGCAGCAATTCTGGAATCTCCCGCACTCCACTATCAGAATGGTCTCCGATCAATGAAAGAAAGTAATGTGCTTCTCGCCTGAGCAAGTTGTTTATGTTCTCTCTTTATTCTTTTGTTTTTGTAGATCATATTGTCTTTGCGATGGAGGATGAGTCGGTGGCTTCTGTCGCATCCAACTCCATAATGGTGGGGGCGGGGATAGAGGGGAGTAGTAGTGGGTGGACATCTTTCGACGAAGGTGTCATAGCCGAATATGAAAGGGGGGGGGGGGGGGGGGGGGGAGAACGAAATCATCCCCCCAAACTGTTTTTTCACTAAAGAAGGAGCCATTGTTACTGTACCGGCTGTTCAAAGAAGGTCGGCTTGCCTAGGACTTGATCTTGGCACCAGTCCATAACGATCAAAGTAGAATCAAAAGCCGAATATGATACAGTTACAATACGTTACGATATTTTACAATACAGCATATCTTAAAGCCAGATCTATATGGCTTACAATACGCTTTTTACAACATTATATATATATATATATATTGCTCCTGTGACATAGAATACACTTACAGAGAAAGTTTAGAACAGTTGACTTCAAATTGCCTACCTTCACATCTGAAGAGAAGTTAGATATTGTTTTTCTATATCCAGCTTTCTTCAAATGAAAATTCATCCATCTCAGTAAAATCTTTTCAGGTGGTTGATTCATAAGCTCCTCGACATCCTGTTAGGTTATGGAAGTAAACTCTATGGTAAGGATAGGATCCAGTGAGAAACTTTAGAAAGTTCAAAAAATCAAAAGTAAAATGCAAAAGGAGATGGCTTGTTACTGAATAAATTCACCTTGCTGTCATCCACCAACTGCACCAACTGAGGTGTCTTCCTCAAGTTCAGGTCTGCCAGCAGTTGTATCTGAGATTAACAGGAAAAAAAAAAGAACTTCAGACCAAAGAAAGTTTTCAAATGTATAATGTATACATACCATAAGACATGCACAAATTCATGATTATGAAGACAATCATCTAGCATTTTGTCATCGGAAGGCAAACAAAACTCACAATTCTCAAGAACTAACATGATCTAACAAGAAAGTTAGAAATAGCTTGAAGAACTTACCTTGATAATTTGAAATATCAATCCGAGTACGAGATGTGGCTGAAAAGTAGAAAAATACATACATCATATAACTTGCAAGTTCATACTTGGAAAAACAACCATGAACGCATGCCACAAGCTGTACAGAATGATAAATCTAATTAAACATCTTCAAATAAAAGATTGAATCTAACTGACATAGTGACACCACATTTTCTTTTTTTCTGAGACGACAAAGAGCCCACCAGGATCAAGCCTTTCTCCCCCCAAGGTATGATGGTAAACCATTGGAGAATGGTTCAGACCTATGTCACATAGGTATGGGTATGGATTCGGGTACAGGTATGGCAATTTTAGAAGATCTTGGTACGGGGGTATGGCAAAAACAGTGTGTGACTATATATATATATATATATATATATATATATATATAAACACACACACACACACAACACATCATTAAGACAAATTTTAATAGTTTCTTTCATAATTTCTACACATAATCTGATAAAGCATAAATAAACTTACAAAAACATGGTTAACTGATCCAAAGGTACCTCCCCCATACCACTGTACCAGCATTGGTGTACCGTCATACTGGTACGTGGGCATAATCCACATACCAGTGTGACTTAGGTTCAGACACACATGACTCATCAATTGAACCGATCGCAGACTCCAACCAATTCGGTGACTCGTTATTTAATAATATAGTTAAACCTCAACTTGAGTTTCCTTGTTGTATCACAAATACACAAATTAGGCTTCCAATTTGCCCCATGGAAATGTTTGCCAGATGATCTGATACCCAACTTGATCATTTCAAACTGGAAATAACGACATAAAAGATAGAACTTACACGCCCTTCTATTAAGTCTTCAGTACCAATATTCACAACTGTACATCCGATGGCTTTGGCAGAGTTGAGGCAAAGTGTGTGATTCTCGTTCCTCTCCCATGGATTAAGTGCGCCCTTTGTATTGATTGTCCGATCATCAATAGTACCAGGAACAGCCACATTAATAAGCTTACTGCATCATGGCCATAAAATGTCTGAACGTTTACTGGGTCTACAAGTTCTTGTCAACGGAAAAGTATAAGTTCACAAGCATACCAGAGCAATACGCCATCTTTTACAATTTTAAAGAGGTCGTTAGTCAAAGGATCGATAGGAAGATATTTTTTCAAAAATTGGTCTTCTGCAAGGTAGGCATTGATGTGAGAAACATAAGAAGCCTTCTCTGATTCGCTGATGGTGTGCAACAAGGTGGTTGTAGCAGCCTTCAGGAACGCTGATGAATTATTGATGCTTCCAATTTGAGCATCTATATGCTCTTGTAAACTCAAATGAACCTGTACGTGGAAAGAGAAGGAAAGGTTTAAGAAGATGAATATCCACATCGACCACGTACATCAAACTGTTGAGACCCTAGTTGCATGCTGCGGTCTTTGAAGTTTGAACATTACAGAGTAAACTCTCTCTGGAGAATGTAAGCATTTCTTAGAAGAACTTGAAGAAAATCTTAGCAGACGTATTAATTCAATGGAAATAATCCAGACTTTGCTTTATGCAATTTAGTGATCACAAACAGCACAGTCGACCAAATGTAATAGTTTCATATTGCTCTTGTCATAAATAAAAATGGTGAATCTTCGGCCCTGGGATAGAGCACTTTGAACTCAACTATATAAGTAACTCCACAAGTGGTAAACCAACTTGCACCTATTCAACCATCTATCTTAGTGATTAGCATTTAAGCGATTCGGGAACATGAGTTTCAGTTCCTTTTCTTCATGTTGACATGTTACCAAATCATATATGGCTCCAATAAGAACTTCGCCAATACATTCAATCTAACCTATGAATGTAAGAGTTGTTGCGACTTAAATTTTGAGTTCCAACTTCAACCTTGTTCTCAGGCAGAACATTTCTTTTCAACCGTGCTTTTGCTGCAGCCTGCATGCGATCCATTTGACCATCTGGGCAATGCATAATTTCTCATAGTCCAACAAGAAGTGCAGAAGCACAATGCCCAACTTATTTTTACCGCAAAGTGTGAGTCTTTGAGTCTCTTAGGCAAGTTATGACTCACACTTCTTCGGAAACAAAAAAAGAAGACTAAGGAAGGAAGGAAAACTGCATTTTGCAATAATCACATAAAAATGTGAAAAAGAGAGCACTCACCCTAAGAAAAGTTTCAAAGTTTACTTCTTCATCCATGTTCTTATATTTGTTTCCCAAGAAGGAGGCTCTCTCCTCTTCTGTCAAAAACTCCCCCACCACTTTGATGTTCGACATCCTTGACGGCAGGTCCCCAACTTTCACTTTCCCACATTCTCTCCTTATAGAATCAAACTTTAAAAGCCACCACAGAGAGAGAGAGAGAGAGAGCAGAAGCCAACCCCGATATCAGTATTTGAATGCAAGATAAAAGAATAAATGGGCAGAACCCGAGAAAAACGGAGTACAGATTTCACTCACATGAGACCTTAAGCTCCTCAGCTCCACTTGAGTGAACTGGTTTTGAAGCCATGGATCTGAAACTAAAACACCCACAAAGCCAGCCATCGAAGGCAAATGGTCTTCAAACCCCAAACCCCACAAAAAATTATCCTAAATATCTCTTTGTCAAGGCAAAAATTGGAGATGCCGAGAAGTTTGACGCTATAAAAATGATCTGAACACTAAAAATAAACACTAAGAAGAAGAAATGTGATCTTCAAGAAAAGGAGATCCTACAGGGGCTGCAGGCAACTAAGGAGAGGTGTAGGCTTTTCTTTCTCACTGATATTCTGTACAGCCGTTTGTATGTGTATGACCCACTATGAAAGCGGTAACCTTCTACATTTGAATTCTGTGGCTCCTTTTCAGTTTCCATCCTTTATTTATTGCTCTGTGCTTTCCTTTTCGTAGTTTCGAGAAAGAAACAAATCTAGTAATAAATTTGAGGAAGCTCCAAACTTTAGTCGACTAGAGATTTGAATCTGGAGTTTTCACGCGTTCATGCAACCCTGAGCCTGAGGCCGAGAGCTTCCTCCACCGACATGCCGGTAGGAGAAAAACACCCGTACATTTAAGTTCTATTAGAAGATTAGAGACCAAACTTTTCCATTTAGCGCATCCCCCTTTGAGGGTAACAGTAAAGAGGCACCCGTAAGTGCTCACTCGCAGCCGTCAGAAAAAGATTCGCCATTGTCAAAAGAATAAAAAAGATGAGGGATGTTCTCAAATTTCACGGCCCCAATATCGACTTTTTTCCTATAAAAGATTGACTACCAGTAAATGGTGAAAGAAATAGGCCAACTAATTTTTCAAATTTTTGTTGGGCTAGAACTTGGCAGGTTTTATGGAATTATCACATACGTCATCTCACCAACAACTACATATATTTTTTGAAAATAATGCACCGTTTAATTTTGAATCTCACCAATGTCTACATTATTTTTGAAATTAATGCACCCTTTAGATTTTTGTATTTTTCAAAAATGTTTCGAGAAAATGTTAATATGTAGAGAATTACGTTTTTTTCAAATTCATGAGTAGATTGGCAAATCCATTAGTATCTAATCTTAGTGATATGAACAAATTCATCACTGTTTATTTTTTAAATTAAATAAATTCTTCTTTGGTCAATCATGGTTGAAATACCAACATAACACATCAGTAGGGACACCAATAAATCAGATTTAAAAAAATTGGATATGGAAAAGATTCAACACTAGAATAAGAAATCAAATTGAACTTGGACTTCAAAAATGACATCTGATTGGATTTCAATTCAAAATTTGATTTTAAATTTAGCTTTACATATCATATATCAAGTATCCACCAACTTTAAAAGTCAAGGTTTAACATAATATAATGTGGTTTGGATTCACATTAAATGTCATAGTCATGTTTGGTTGTAAATTTAAAAAATGGATTTGAAACAGATTGGATTGTGAATTAAGATTAATATTTGAATGTGGTTAAACTTTTTTTAAGTAATTATCCAATAAAAATGAATATGGGTAATAAGCGATTTGAATATGATCCATTGACATTTTTAAGTATCAAGTCCATAGTCACAAAAACGCATTTTTCTCAAAAAAAAAACTTGAAAAAAACCTGATAAATTAAATGGCCGTTTAAAACTAAAAAAAAACATTTTTTTGAAAAAGTTAAAAACGAAAAAACGTGTTTTTAACCCTTTTTAACGTGCTTTTTTTTGCGTTTTTTCAATTTTTTTCACCTTTTTCATTTTTTCAATTTTTTTAATGCCAAACAGTTTTTTTTTCATTTCTATTTTTTATTTGTTGCAAATATACTTATCATTTGATGTTTGTGTCATTAGTTTCCCACTTATTTTATTTTTTTCCAATTTTTAGTTTTTCAAATTTTTTAAAAATTTACTATATTTTTCTTGTTTTTTTCCTCTTTTTTCAAGCCCGCCATATTATACTCAAGAAAAACCTTGCTTTTTGAAATTCTGAGACGTTATTTGTGACTATGGTGTCAACAAAGGAGCCAAGTGTTTCCCTTTTTTTATTGGAAAGAAACATTTCTAGTATTTTTAGAAAAAAAAACATAAAACATTTCAGTTATTCTATTAAAAGTAAGTTTGGGCATCAAGCCAGCCTAACACTCGAAACCCAGATTAGGGCCCAGCCCGACACCCAAAACCCAGGCTCGGGTCTTGCCCGATTAAATTAAAAATATGTTTTTAATTATAAAATAATATATAAATATAATTAATTGTAATAAAATATAATAATTATATATATAATTAATAAAATAAATATCAAAAAATAATCGGGCTCATCCGAGCCAGCCCGGTAAATTATCAGGCCGGCCCGATGCCTTTTTTTTCGGACCGGAGCCCAAGTCGGGCATGGTATTGGGTACTGGACGGTGGCCCCACCGAATGCCTAGACTTAATTAAAAGTAAACATTTTTTTTCAATTTTGTCTTTTTGTACCTGAAGCCTTTTTTTGTCATTCTCAAGCCTTACATTGGGCATGCAGCATTTGAACATAAGTAGTAAAGATTTTGCACATTTTTATAAGAAAGGGATGGTTTCAAGGAGTGCAGTTCCGCATAACCCGACAGTGTGACTCACACTCTAGGGAAGATGGCCCAACTAGTGCTTGTGTCTAATATGGGGCCATGAAAAACTGCTTCCCTCTTACGTCATAACACAGGAATCACCTCATCATCAAGGATGAATTTGGGGGGGAAATTACAAAAACATAAATTAATATAAGACCCCCATTTTACAAATCATGCTATTTTGTGCTCAATATTCCATTTATTCATATTTTAGTCTTTTAAGGACCTTTTAGCTCACGAAGAAATGTTTTTTTTCCCTAGCATTTAAAAATCTTCTAGCGGGACAGCACCCATCAGCTTGGGTATAGCGTATTGGGTAGTAAGGTGATTCACTTCAAAAAAGTCTGTGTCACAAAACCTGTGGTCATTGGTATGGTCCACAGGGCGAGAACTACAGCTTCTATTAAAGGCTGTGAAAAAAGAAACACACTCTAAATAAATAAAAAATAAAATAAAAGACTGAACAATAAATATCAGAAACCAAGTTCGATATCAAGTTAGATGGAGATAGGTCGATATTTTACCAGTTTATAGTTTATATCAAGTACCATAACTCGATTATTGAACTCTGAACTTGACATGACTAAAAAAAATAAAATAAAAAATTTTATGCATATTTTTTATTAGTTACAGAACTTAGGAATCGTTTAATTTTGTTAGATTTTGTGTGGAAGTTGTTAGAAATTTTCATTTTTATGTTTTTAGTTTTTTTTTTTTATATATTTCTTCTGTATTTTACTTGTTAACTGGAAAACCGTAAGAATGATTGTTAATAAGTTGGAATACGATTGACTCGATTTGATTTGGCCGATAGCCTAAACCTTTTTAAAAATTTATTAGATCCCAAAACCATGAACTGTCTCTCTCATAAAACCTTACTTATGTTAACCATCTGCATCTGACCTACAATGATGGCTAGAGAATGATCCTGATTATGATGGATAGGGCTCTGAGCTCGTGCTTAACTGAAAACTCGAGCTTATAAACAAGTCGATTTCAAGTTACATGAGTTTGACTCGATTAAACTCGAGTAAGCTCGTTTAATATAAGTTATCTTTTTCCTTTTTATAATTTCCAAATTCAAAACCAAAGAAAGAGATCAAGTCAAATGAAGAGTTAATAAACAAGCTTAAACCAGTCATAACTTGAGCCAGGACTTAAATCTGTCGAATGAAGCTCAAGCTTAACTTATGCAGCTGGACTCAAGCAAAACATTGTCAGTGTTTTCAAAACAACCAAGTGGTGCAGAAGTTGATTAGATCCATCGCACGGTTTGGCCAACCAAGTCCGAATCCCCATACTTAACTCATCCAAATCCAATCCGTTGCAGTCCCTTGGGGCCCGTGCATGCACCCACTTACACCAGATATAATATAGTCCACCATGATGAACCAGATCACATGTTGGATCCCGTTAGGTGTCTTTGTCCCCACAGAGGGAAAAAAACAGAGAGATCTATTAAATTCTAAGAGGCGGGAAGAGGAAAAGGGAAAGAAAAGACAATATTGGTAACTGTAAACAAACAAGAAAACTGTCTTAATAAAGCCAACAAGCAGGTCAAGGTAAAATATTTCAAGCCTTGAAGGTTGAAAGCTCTGCGACAAAAACAGTGAAGCGATAGAAGGCACTACCAGACATTCCCCATAAGAACAAAAAACAGAGGACCAGTTGAATTAGAAACAGCCAAGCAGATTACTCAAATTTAGGGTACATCATGTTCCACACATCTTCCTGTTCTACCATTTTGTCTTTAGGATAGCTCCCCCAATGTACAGGCTGTGAAACCATCCATCAGTATCAATGGTGGTGGCTGAAATAGTTTCCAGGCCAAAAAACCAGCCATGGAAACCGTTGGGAACACCTTGATTGAATAATGAAGTTCCCGACTCCGGAATCATGGAAGTAACGGCTACAACAACTGAAAATTACAGTGGAAAATGTCCTATGAGAATGGCTACGACATAGAGGGACTTAATCTACATACATCACTAACTGCAAGGTGATGAATCCTCAGATAAAGACTGGAACTTGAGTACTAGTTGCCAAGATGAGGAGACTGAGGCTACGGCCATTCTTTTCTGATCTCAAAGCTGTAATTGATATCCAAGTAGACCTTGCCATCGTCATCCACAAACTGGTAACACAAAAGGAGAAAAATTATTCAGGAATTTTGTTGAAGGACTGAGTGAACTTACGGAAAACCTCACTCAAGTGGGCACCTACCTTTGTTCTTGCTGAATAGGAGCCCCTTGCAAAGATCCCAGAAGGTGTGGTTTCTTCCTCCAGTTCATAGGTGTACGGCTCTTGTTGTGGACTGAAGGTTCCCAGCATCACTCTTGTACTGTCAACTGCAACAGTTCATAGAAATGGGCATCCTGACATACTAAATCCTCGACAATAAAAAATAAGGCAACAAAACACACTATTAAGTGTGAACAACTACAAAGAAGGGTAAAGGCAGAAATTTTGCTTCAGTAACAGCAAAAGAAATCCGAGAATTTGCAATAAACAAGAGTTGGCGGAATGATCCATATGTTATTAAAAGTTCCACAAAAACAGGACATAAAAGTTAACATCCGCAGAAGAACCATTGATCCCATCACCAGTTATAGAAACGTGAAACTTTACACAAAAAGATAACATCCGATGTCAATGGATCCTTCATATGTTGACACTACGGGGGCACTGTAATCTGTAAAAGTAAATCAGAATAAGTTCAGAAAAAGTTACTCAGAACTTGATCCACTGAACTTCAGCAAGTTAAAGGGTACAAGAAAAGTTCACTATTAGATTATCGTATTAAGAACACAAGCGAATTGAAGAAACCTGCTTTTAGAGGGACTGACAAGCATGGCCTGTCCAATGAGCTACATACCCAGTAAGCAAACATCATATCACTCTGTTCATAAATTTATAAGAAGAAACCACCGAAAAAGGGGATCCAGGTTCGCCTCACCAGAGTCATAATCCAATTCAACAAATTTTTAAATACAAGGAAATTAGCAAAAGAAAAGTTGGCACTTCACAGAGCATCCATATGTCAAATTTTCTTTTTGCTGAAAAGGAAAATAACAACCTAAGAATGGCCAGAAGAAGGGTTTGAAACCAAAGAAAGAAGAAGAAACTTGCCTCTTATGCCAGTCTTCCACACGGTGTTAGTATATTTGAGTCCAGAAACAATGTTCTTGGAAACCTGGAAGGTGAATTTGAGACGATAAGTGCTTCCATCTTTTAGCGCGAAAGCGTAGCCCTTTGCATTCGGTACAAAAGGAATGGGCAGATGCAGATCAGGCCGACCAGGGGACGAGATTGCAAGGCTCATTATCTTAACCTCTGGTTCAAGTGCCTCTGTGCCAATTAGATGTAAAGAACAGAGCAAGGTAAATCTTCAGTAGTACTGTAATAGGGTGAAAATTTAGTTTCACCTCGAAAAATAAGCATGTGAAATTCACAAAAAAAAAAAAAAACCTGCTCATGAATAATACCAAAAAAGGTCAATGAAACAGTAAACAATAAAAACGGTTAACTAGGTGAAAATCAGGGTACCTCCAACTGCTGTCAAATCCACACTTCCAAGCAATTGTTCTTTCCATCTTCTCAGGCTCTCATCTTCCTAATAAATTGTTTCCCCATGTTGACACAGCAATTACAAACCGAAGGAAGAACAAACCAAAAGCTCTTACAAATACACAGCACAATATTCCAACAAAATTTCCACTGAAACATTTTAAGAAAAACCAGAAACAGAAGTACCCAAAACTAGGTTTTCCTCTCTTCAGGTACCTTGTCTTTCTCAATTTGCTCCTTGAGGGTGCACTGAGGACCAAGGGCAATAGCCGTTTCATCCTTGGACTTAGTGGACTCATCAACGCCATCATCATCACCATCCTCATCATCCTCGCCATCGTCCCCATCGTCAGTAGAGCAAATGGAAGCGTGGCTGGACTTCCTGCTCAACTTCTCAACCTCATCTCCACCACCCCCATTGGCACGGACATCGCCAGAAGGACCAGCAATCCCACCGTTCTCCTCCAACACCTTATCTTTCTCTATCTCCGAGCAGAACCCAACGTTCTTCAACGCTCCCATGACAGCAGACATCCTTCCCTTCTTCCCACCAGAGCAGACTCCCTTCCACCCTTACTCTGTTTCAAAAGAGCACCAAAAAAGCCGAGACACCCATCAAAAGACAAACCCAAAAGCACGATTCAAAAAAAAGAACAGAGACACCCGCCGAAGAAAACCAAACAGAACGACGCAAAGGAGGCGCCGCCTCATCACCAAGGTCATGAGAATCTTCGGAAGGAAGCAGGAGAAGAGGAGGCAGACCTTTTTTTTTGGCGGGCCTTTGCTAGAAAGAAAGACGAAGGGAAGCTTTGGTAGTCGAAAATAGTTCCAGAATCGGCGGAGACAGATATAAGGAAACTTTGAAAAGGAGGAAGATTGGCCTGATTTCGCCTACCTTATGCGGACGGAATCCGGGCTCCGGAACTCCAGTCGCTAAATTTAGTGGGCAGTGGAGGAATGGCCGCCAAATTTGCAAGGGGGGAAGAAATCATGCATCTCTGTCCTTCACTCAAGTGAACGGAGCGCCGAACCAGTCCGAAACTTTTCAAAAGGACTCGGTTACACAGGAATCGGTCAGCCTGCGCTACTGCAAAGAATATGTTTTTGTGGGCATCAGTTTCCTTATATATATATATATATATATATAGAACCATGAAATAAAACCTGATACGAAAATGAACCGCAACTGTAAGCTTCGATAATTGGTTATCGTCTCTGGATTAAAGGCAATATGTTCAAAGAGTTTTAAATGTATTTGGTGCGCACTCGAATCAATCTGAGCCGATCAGTAAAAAAAAAAACTGTCTTAATTTCCTCCTATTTGAAAACTCGGCTCTGTAAGTTGCGATTAAAACAGACCACATGGATGGATTAGCAGCCATAGTTTATTTAATGGAGATCGGCGATCATAAGCTAAATAATGAAAAGGTTCACGGGTTGAACTCTAGAAATTATTTGGAGCAGGCTCCCTGGCACTGCTTAAAACGTCAATTCATTTGGCCAGAAGCAACCACGCGAACCAACAAAAAAACAAAGTTGCATTTACGCAGCAGACGTAGTCACTTGCCAAATCACATTTTTAAATAGGATTTATATTCAGACGGCAGAGACAATTATATTTATACGATTATGGGATTCATCTTGGCTTTAGGAATCCTAAGGACCAGCTACCTTTAATACGAAGGGATTCCTATTGGCCATAATCTATCGTTTGAAATCAGCTACATTTATGTCTATCGTAGGATGGTTATTTTTTAATTTTGTATTACCAAAAATCTTTGCAAAATATGCATTTAAAAACTATAGCTAAGCAACTAGTCATAAAAATTACATCTTTTACAACATTTTTTAGCCACGTAAAATTAAAAAAATAACCATTCAACTGACCACACAAATGCTCCAGCTTCACAATGCGTTTATGCGTCCGAGTGGATTTTTAAATGTATAAAGCCTAAGTGTGACTTTGGAAATAGAGAATTGTTAAGGGGTTATCTTTTTCTTCTTTTAGACAAAAAAATCCTCCAACGTTCACCTTGATGAAGACGTTTCTCTTGATCGTCTTTATGGGTATTTCCGCCATTCAAAAATCCTAACGGTCGCCACTTTCATTCTTCGTTTATCCCTTTATCTCGAACAAAAGCAGGGGTCGGCCGTTAGGCAACTTGATAGGCCACTTGTAAAGGACATAAAAGGGGAAAAAAAATCCAGTTTGTTTGTATTATAATATTTAAGAAATCCAGTGAATCTGCTTTAAAATAGAGTCGTGATCAAAACTTGACAATGTGAAAATTACTTCACGTTTATTTATCAATAAATTTTAAAAAATTCACTGAATCTACGTTAAATAGACATTGTTGGTCCCGTGACAAAATGAATTTAGCAAAGAATATATATAAAATGAAAGAGTAAATGGGTGTAAAAAAAAAAAAAACCATTTTATTCTAATCAGAAGCCCAACTCCCAGCAATCGTTGATAGGAACTAGTGACATTATGAACTCCGGTTTTCTAACTCATCCTCTTCATCATGGGATTAGTACATCTTAAAGGTGTAGAAGGGCCTTTTCTTCCCTATAATTCACCAATCTTTCTTTACTGGTTGTGAAAAATATTAAAAGTGAAAAAAGAAGGGAGCGAGAAAATGACTAGGTGAAAGAGTGAGAAGAGAAGAAGGATTGAAAAATTAGTCTCATTTATAACTGATTTAACCCATTATGTGTGTGTAAGAGAGAGAGTGATAAACTGATAATAACAATTTGTCTGATACTGCATCTAACGGATGGTTAAAAAAATTAAAAGCAGTCAACGAAAAGCATTATAAACAATTATTACACGTACCATATACCGTCATTGTACCATAAACCATTTTTGCACTATAAATCGTCACTAATGTCCCGACAACTACTATTTTTCAACAAAAAATTTTAATTTTTTGTCATTCAAATCTATGCCTATACGTTGTGTATAAAATAGAGATCCAAATACATCCAAAAACTTTGTTTTGTTTTAATTTGACATTCTAAACATGTTTTTATGATTAATTTGTTAAAGATATTGTTTTAATGAAAATTTTTGTCTGAATATGTTCTTCGAGCAATAAAGACTTTAGGGGCTGTTTTGACAGTAATATTATGTTATTACCCTATGAACTTGCCCCAAAAAATAGAGTACATTCATAAAACATTGTCACAAATGTTCTATGAATTTGCTTTTTTCTTCTCTTTTTGAACTAGATTCATGAGAAACAGTAACAATGTATTACTGTTGCCAAACAACCTTTAGGGAGCATTTGGCAACCATAACAATTTGCTACTGTTCCGCAGACCTACCCCAAAGAATGGTTAGGTTCATATAATACCATAACTCAGTGCTAACTTTTTGAAGCAGATTAATGAAGCAGTAACTAACTATTGTCATTGCCAAACAGCCCCTTAGGTTCACAATGTCAAAAAATTGAAGAAAAATCAAGTCTGGCTGTTAAATCGATTTAAACCAAATGAAAAGGTAGTTCATGAAATGATTATGTCATTGTTGCATTGGCTTAAACTCAAAGACCTTTCCAATGTGTTTTTTTCAGTCACATGATATCTTGAGGGGAAACTGTGTCATTTTTTTATTTCCTTTTGCAGGTCAAAGGTCCGAGTTGGGTGCTCTTAATGAGCAGAGAAGAAAGCCCCCATTTCTGAAGGAGCTGTGTTTATAACATTTGGTAGTGGCAATCAATGAAAAGGAAAAGAAAAAAGAAAAAAGAACTGCATCTAGTTGCGCTGTATTGTATTGCAAAATTGCATGAATCTTTCCATGGACTCCAACTGGTTTGCTTAGAAAGGTCACACTCACATGAGGTCCTACATATGCTTGATGTTGATGAGCAATAAGTGCTTTCTTGCGGCGAAGATGATGAATCTATTGTATCCTACAGTCATACCTAGAAATGCAGTGACTTTGCCCTCTTTTCTCTTTCATCTTTGATTTTATTTAATAAAACTTTAAATTTTGTATAACATAAAGGTAATCTTGATAAAAAATTTAACAGTATAGATAAATAAAACTACTTATATAGGAGGTTATATATATACATCTGCATGCAATTTTTTTTGAAACTTGCAGCATCTCACACTCGCATCAGCACCCACACCCATGTGACACAGATGCATTTGCACCAGTTCACTTACTTATGCATCTTTAAAAGTTGTCACACAGAGAGAAAGGAAATAAAAGTTAGCTCTTATTGTAACAACAGCCTTTATTGAACAATCATGCAACTGGTTCCGTTTTTAAAATATGGGCCCTCGAGGATGGTGGGTAGCATTAAGATAGAGAGGGAGAGAATTGGATGTTATCTCAATGTGACAATAGTCGTCTCGTTGTAACAATAATTCCACAGGCTCCTTCATAAATTAATGACAGAGTTGGATACTATCTCACCGTAACAATAGTGTTCTTGCTGTAACAATAATTGGACAGGTTGCTTCATAAATTAATGGCTATTATTGGACAGGTTGCTTCATAAATTAATGGCTTCTGAAGCAAGTTGTGAACCATTAAGAACAGAGAGAGAGAGAGAGAGAGAGAGAGGAAGGCTAAGATCCAAAAACCTCAAAAATAATAACAACACTCCTCAATGACAACAGGATAGGAGTACCATCAACAATCAAACCAAGGACGTGGTTAATAAACGCGACACAACCCGGCGGTTGTGCTACCCATCGAGAGAGAAAAGAGAAAGAGATTTAGAATTATCGTTTTGCTGTAACAACAGTCTTCCAGTGGCAAGCAAGATGCAGGAGATCCCTTGTTAATGACATGGGCCCTTTGTTGCAGCCTTCCAGTAGCCAACGCCCTTAGTTAATGATATGGACCCCAAAGGAAGGTGAGCAACATTAAGATCTCTCTCTCTCTCTCTCTTCTCCACATGGTCTCCCAATTTTTGTAACTACTAATAGTCCACAACCACTACTACAAGGAGGTGTGAAGCATGACCAGCCAGATCGTTTGAAATGGAAACAATGCAAGTGAGAAACTAAGAGCATGCTAGAGGAAGATCATTTCTCTAGGAAAAGATTTTATGGAAAAACGTCTCAACTGTTTGCTGGAAACAGGGAGAACGCTGCAGGACCAGAAAGAAAAAGAAAATTAAGGGACATCATCAACTATAGTGCAAAATTTCTACTACTACAAAGAAATTCAGATCTTGCCAACAAAAGATGATAGTTTAAAAAGGGGTTACCCATGAACGGAATCTTCTGCTCATTGGAAAGCTTTCACTCTTCTCTCTATTTTTTCTTTTTTATTTTTCCCCAACCCCACTTAGGAGTGGGTATTGAACCGAGGGCCCGTCCGGCTTTCGAGCCGCAGCCTGGGTCGTACCGAGCTGACCGGGGCTGCCAAAATGGCCCAGGCTGGCTGGATGTCCATCCCTAACCCCACTCTTCCCTTCCATTTCCGCATGCATTATGTTATTATTGTTAAAAAGTTATTTTTCAATTTTACCATTCAGTTGATAATGACCACATGTAAAGGTTTGAACTCGGCATAATGAAGGCATTTTCCTTTTCATTTGACTCTATTTATCTTTTGTCAAGGGTAATTTTGTTGGACAAATTTTTTATTTTTTCATTTATTATCCTTATAGGCGGCTTGCTTTTTTTTCAGCTTCTTATCAAGTTGGCAATCCCGTTAAACTTCTCTATAGGCGCACGATACCCTGAAGAGGTCGAAATTCTTTCCCCTATCTCCAAGGTAGGTCAATTAAGTCTGCCATTGTTTGTAGTAGAGAAAAATAACGTCTAGAGAATCAAACTAACCATGCTTTCACAGTCTACTAGTCCAACCATCTATATTAAGCCTAGGGATGTCTTTTTTTCCAGATGGCGTTTTTTTTTTCTCAACTACGACACCCATTGAGTACAAGTGTTTGAGGTAGAAAATTCTATTATTTGTTTCTTTTGCATGACACATTAGACAATTAAGTTTGGCTAAAGTATTACAAATATCAAGAGGTTCATAAAAATTTCATATATAGTCATGACATAATTGTGCCGTAAGGAAGCAGGTAAAGTACACCTTTCTGTCTTAATTTCTACTGTTTTCACATCTGACCATTGATGAGCCTTGACTTACATATGCCACTCGGCTACCTAAAACCAAATAATTAATAATTTGTTGGGTTCGAGGAAGTAATGATCGACCATTTTTAAACTTCTAATTAGTGACGATAGATACGGGACGTTTCTTTTACAAGCGCCGTACTCGAGTCCTCTAGATGCATCTTCACCATCCTCTCCGGCTGTTTTAGTTGTTCTCTACTGAGGCTGTTCGGCAGCTAGCCTGACAGTTACATGCTGTTTTATGAATCTGACTATAAG
Source organism: Nymphaea colorata (assembly GCF_008831285.2). Classification (NCBI taxonomy): domain Eukaryota; kingdom Viridiplantae; phylum Streptophyta; class Magnoliopsida; order Nymphaeales; family Nymphaeaceae; genus Nymphaea; species Nymphaea colorata. Next base: position 9,165,147 of record NC_045139.1, read on the forward strand.
AATGAAACTGTCAAGCATATACTGATCTTCCTTGTAAAAATACTGTGTAGGTGGTGAGCTTTACAGTACATGACAGACTTCATATTATTCTACAGTTAATGATGGAGAAGGAATTGAGCACACTCTTCTCCTAGTACCCTAGATGCGCTAAAGAGTCTCTATATTACGTTGGGCTTGTGAGTTAATTTCAACACTCTCAAATATCGAATGTTGGACCTTCTTGAAATTCAAAGTTTTAAGCCAACCGTTTGAGCAGATGAGCGCAGACAGTGACGGAGCAGCAGAGAATCGTGGGTAGCCACTAATTCTGCGACCCAAGTTACCAAACGGCACTACAGTTTTGTGAAATATCGACTAAACGCTATAAAACATCAATTAGCAACTCAGGCTGCAACAAATGAACCATGTCGAATGCATTTGAAAGCTCGTTTTCTGCTAGAGAAAAGGTCACAAACGCTTGATTCACACCCAATTTACATGCATATTTCACTTTTCCTATGCACTGGTGTCTGCGAGTGGGTGCACCTTCCTATCTCATATGACAAGAAAAACCACCAACTTAGAAGAGGCGTATCAGGCTAACGAACCTAACGATGCATATTTACCAAGCTTCGTGCTGGCTGCCCCTTATAGGTGCAAAAAAGTCTCAAGCATTATTTCCTTGTCCACCACAAAGAAAAGTCTTTTCATTACTCTATTCAATGATTTCAGGCACCTCATCGGTTTGATTCTTATGTACTATTTCTCGGAACTGTAAATAGTAGGATCACACTATTTAGTTGATGGATGTATGGTACTCATTCAAGTCGCGACGCAGCATAGAGTGCTGAAACAAGGGAAATGGAGGCTTTCACCAATTAGGCTCTGCTCACCCGAATGCACGGTCATATCGGATGATAATTAAAATTGTTTCCACCCAAGTATCCTGAAAAGAAAAGCGTGAGGGAAAGAGAGAAAAGAAGAAAACGAATGAGCCAAAAGAGATACTTCATTTCATATTTGATGAGGTATTTATACAAGTTTACATATATGTACAAATTCCAAAATTTTGAGATTGGAAGATCATAATTTTGTGATTTACAACAATAGAAGGAAAGATTATTATTTTTTTCCTGAAATTTAACTTGCTGATTTTCCTTTTTGATATACAGGAAAGATTTTCTTGATTCTATCTTTCCTAAAAATCAGCTTGCTGATTTTCCTCCCTAATACTCCTCCTCAAGTTTGTGTGTATAAATCTGAAACACTCAACTTGATTCTTAAAGTTTGAAAACTGTCTCTCCCTAATGGTTTAGTGAAAATATCAGCTAGTTGCAAACATGATAATACATGATGAGCCCGAATTATTCTTTGCTGAATTTTTTCTCTTACAAAGTGACATTCTAGCTCTATGTGTTTCATTTTTTCGTGAAAAACTAGATTTGCTGAAATATGCAAAGTTGTTTGATTGTCACAATATAAATTGACTGGTTTATCATGACTCCACCACAAGTCATTCAATAAAGGTTTTAACCAAACAACTTCACAAGTTGTCAAAGCCATTGCTCGGTATTCTGCTTCAGCAAAAGATTTGGCAATAGTAGACTGCTTCTTTGACTTCGAAGAGATAGAGCTATTCTCCAAGAACACAATATATCCACTAACTGATTTACGAGTAGTAGGACAAGTCGCCTAATCTGAGTCACAGTAAGCCTTCAATTGTTTTGCACTTGATGATGATAAAAATATTCTTTTTACTGGTGAAGCCTTCAAATACTTCAATACTCTAAGTGTTGCTTCATAGTGTATAGTTCGTGGCAATTGCATGAACTGACTGAGAACTTGGACTAAATACATTATGTTTGGACGAGTAATGGTTAAATAAATCAAACGTCCGACTAACCTCTTGTATGTAGCTAGATCTTTCAGTGGAATACTATCATTGGGAGTTAATCGTAATTTTTGCTCCATTGAAAAGTCCATAGGCTTGGCTCCCATCAAACCTGCATCATTCAAAATATCCATGATATATTTTCTTTGACTTAGAAATATTCTCGATGGCGCTCTTGCAACTTCTATGCCAAGAAAATACTTAAGTATTCTCAAGCCTTTAATATGAAATTTCGAATGTAAATATTGCGTAACTGAAGCAATTCCTAGTTCATCATTTCCTGCAATGATAAGATCATCAACATACACAAGAATAACAATACATTATTTTTCATGTTTTCGAGTAAAGAGAGTGTTGTCAGCTGATGATTGAATGAAACCAACACCTTTAAGTGCTAATAATAGCTTGTGAAACCAGTTACGTGGCGCTTGCTTGAGTCCATACAGAGACTTATGAAGATGACACACTTTATTAGTAGGATACTCCCCCTCACTCAAGAGGCCTGTGGAATGGACATGTATATTTTCTCATGTAATTCTCCATGTATAAATGCATTACTCACATCCATTTGATATATGTATCATCCTTAAATAGAGGCAAGAGCAAGAAGCGTGCGCATGGTTGTTAATTTTGCAACTAGAGCAAATGTCTCATGATAATCAAGTCCCTCTAGTTGAGTGTACCCCTTGGCGACAAGTCTAGCTTTGTAGCATTCAATACTTCCATCTGATCGTCATTTTATCTTATAAACCCAACGACAGTCAATTAGATATTTGTTTGGAGGCAAAGCAGTAATAGACCATGTACTGTTTTGTTTAAGAGCCCAAATCTCATCAGCCATGGCACTTCGCCAATATTGATACTTAACAGATTTTGTATACGAGTTGGGTTCTACATCACTCATGATAGAGGTTAAAAAGGCATAATGAGATTTAAAAAATTTGTGAACAGAGAGATACTTGTGTATGGGATAATGTGTACCTGAGAATTGCTTAGTTGAAGTAGATTCCTTAGGCGGTGAACTTATAACCATCACATTGGAACACAGATAGTCTTGAAGGTAGGGAGGGGAATGACGAGTACAGCTAGATCGGTGTAAAGCAAGTGAGTTTGGAGGAGGTGAAACGTCTGACATAGGTTGTTGATATGAAATATGAGAGACTAGTTGATTTTGGTCATTGTTAATGGAATCGTGAGATTGAATGGGTGATAGTGGAGAAGAATTTTCTAGAACGCCATTCTCACATGATGTCATATACTTCTCATCAAGATAATAATCTTGGGGTTGAGGCAAAACGACGTTGTTCAAATCATTAGTATGACAATTTTTTGTTAGAAATGATAAATGATCCTCAAAAAAGGTTGTCTCTGCTTGTAAAAATTTGTTTCGTATCTAAATCGTATACACGATACTCTTTTTTATTGTAAGGATAACCTACAAAAACACATTTGTGTGCACGTGATGAAAACTTATGCAGTTGATTTAAATTTTTGGCATAGTACAAGCATCCAAAAACACGCAAGTCTACATAATTGGGTTTTTTATTATAAAGAAGTTCAAATGGAGACTTGTCATTTAAAAGAGTTGACGACATTCTATTTATTAAAAAAGTTGCAGTCAAAATACATTCACCCCAAAAAGTAATAGATAGGTTTACTTGAAACCTAAGTGTTCGTGCCACCTCTAATAGATGACGATGCTTCCTCTCAACATACCAATTTTGTTGAGGAGTTCTAACACATGAAGTTTGATGTTCTATGTCAGGTTTATGAAAATATGATTGCATATTATTAGCTGTAAAATCAATACCATTATCACTCTGAACACATTTCACGTGAGTATTGAATTGAGTAAATATCGTAGCACAAAAATGAGTTAAGCAAGAAAATGTTTCAGATTTGAACCTCATCAAGAAGACCCAAGTAGATCGTGTAAAATCATCTACTATGCTGAGAAAGTAATGTGCTCTCGTGTGTGACGGCATAACATATCCTTCCTAAATATCACAATGAATCAAACCGAACGGATCACTTGCTCTACTAGTATTAGTTGGAAAAGGCAAACGAGTGAACTTAACTTTAATACATGCATCACAAGGAGAACCATGCTTGAAAATAGAAATGTTTTCATTCAATAAAAAAGTCTTATCAAATGAAGGATGTTCAATGTCATATATGAGCTGTCATATTACTTAAAGAAGCAAGCAAAGCATGTGAAGTAGACAGAAGAAGAAGATGGTAAAGTCCACCGCTCAAGCTGTTCACTCCAATCAACTTCCTTGACAAAGGGTCTTGGAAAGCACAACAGGTTAAAAGAAAAACAACAATACAATTAGTAGACTTGGTAAACTTTGGAACTGATAATAAATTGTATTTAAAATCAGGGATATATAGGACATCAGTAAGGCTGAAAGATAAACTGTTCCAGTAATAGAGACTAGTGTTTGATGTTCATTTGGTAGGTTGATCACACGATGTTTTGGTAGAGTTTTGATATCAGAGAGCAAATGTAAATGAGGTGTCATGTGGTCTGAGGTTCCGGTGTCAATAACCTAAGGAAAATGAGTTGAGAATGATTGTTTACCCACTAGATTAGCAGCAGCCGGTGAAGTATCAACATTTAACCAAGATGCCAATTGACTGACCTGTTCTTCAGTAAGTTGTGACAAAACAACATTGACTTTTATACTGTTTTCTGATGTTCCTCATTGTTGCGCCTTTTCAATTTTAGAAGAATCACCAGTTGAACCTGCAACCTTAAGATGATTTGGAGGATAACCATGAAGCACATAACATCAAGATTTTATATGCCCGAGCATTCCACAATAATCACATTTTAGTCAAAGACGATTGCGAGTAGCATTAGGCATCTTTACATGATTCTTTTTGGTATATGATGCAGGACAAGACCTGGCTGCAAGAGGTATGTTATTGGATCCAGACATTTTTGGTGTGAGAAGACGTTGAGTCTTTTCTTGAAGCAGCATAGACCCTATTAATGTTGGGTAGAGGATTGATAGCAAGAATTTGACTATGAAGATTGCTAAAACTTTGATTCAACCCCATTAAAAATTGATGAACTTTTTCATGATCTTGACATGAATGAAACTCTTTGAATGCACCACAAGTACACAGACACAGTTGAATAAGATCCAAGTTCATCCCAAAAAGTTTTGAGTATAGTAAAGTAGACAGTCAATGAATTTTGTTCTTGACGTAAATCAGATATATCTTCTTCAATTGATAAATACGAGTATTGTTACCTTGATAGAAACGTTCTTGAAGATCAATTCAAACCTCGTGAGCTTCACTAGCATAGATGATGCTATTCGCTATCTCCTTGGATAATGAGTAAAGAATCCATGATAGAACCAAGTAATTACAGCGAACCTATGCCATGTAGTTTGAGCTAGTGGTTGCGGGTTTTGGAATAGAACAATCAACAAATCCGAACTTGTTCTTGGCACTAAGGGCCATCTTCATTGCCCATCGCCATGTGGAATAGTTGTCTTCAACAAGTGGATTGGTCACTAGAATAACACAAGGATTATCAAAATGGTGCATGACGAAAGGTGACTCATTCTGATCACCAGAAATATCAGCCCGATCAACCAGAGGAGTTGTCACCATTGGAAAAATATCAAATGCGCACAAAAAATTAGTACAGCGCATAGACGTCTAGATTCGACTCGGAGAGAATCCCTTCCCGTTTCTCAGTCAATTCTTCCTCGGAGGTAGTGAGATAAAATAAAATTTCACACTTACGGGCGAGAACCTTGAGTTTTGCAATAACTCGAGAAGGGAGCGACAATATCTCCGTTAGTGCCCTTTCTGCTTCAGAAGTCCAGCAACAAAGATCTCCCTCCCAAGCAGAAGCAAAGATCTAAGAGAGAGGGGACAGAGACCTCCCAACAGCGTTTTCCCTTCTACGGTGGGCGGAGACCCTCCCGACCAGCGACGATGGTCTCTGGCGCATGCTCGGTAGCCGATTACAAGGTTGGTAGATGGTGGAGCAAGCGGTGGATGCGACCATTCAAGGAAAGCTGCTCCGGTGAGAGTGGTTGCAGAGGGCTGGCGAGATGGAGGACTCTGGATTCTCCTTGTGTACTAGGGCTTCCCTCTCTCTCTGTGCAACAGGGAGAATGGGGCTAGAGGGAGTGTACAGAGAGAGAGGCAAAATAGGGAAGAGAGAGCGGGCGAGAGGATGGACCCAACAAAATCAAAGCCCGGTCTTGCCGCTGATTTCGCCTCCATGAAGGGAACCCCAGAATGAGCCAAACTAATTGGCGGAAACCCTCCCATGGCGATTTCCCTTCTTCCTCTTCTAAACCCCTATCCAACAAAAAGGGAGAACAAGGGAACAAAGCAAGAGAGGCAAAGAACAAGTGGGCGACCTCCTGATCTCAACGGCTCTCTCTCTCTTTCTCGCACTTCATGTAGAAATCAAACAGGGTATGCGACTCTCTTTTTTCCTGCTCTTCTTTCAAAGCTCTGATACCATGAGAAGAAAAGCGTGAGGAAAAGAGAGAAAAAAATAAGACGAATGAGCCAAAAAGAGATACTTCATTTCATATATGAAATGATGAGTATTTATACAAATTTACAGGTATGTACAAATCCCAAAATTTTTGGATAAAAGAGAATAGATGAAGACAAATGAGGCAAAAGAGATATTTCATTTCATATATGATTATACTTCATTTCATATATGATGGAGTATTTATATAAATTTACATGTACAAATCCCAAAATTTTGGGATTGGAAGATCACAACAATCATGTGATTTATAACAATAGAATGAAAGATATTTCTTCCCTTAAATTTAACTTACTGATTTTCCTCTTTGATATAAATCAGCTGGCTGATTTTTCTCTCCAATATATCCTACTCCGGGCCCAGACCTTTACATTCCGAAGTCAAGCACTACTCCGGGCCCAGACCTTTACATTCCGAAGTCAAGCACGGCCCTGTTTCCCGTCGCCATAACTTTTGCCCCTACTAGACAAACACCTCCAATTGCGTCGCAATAATGTTAAATTCTTTGATCTTTTTGCTCCTAAAGAGAAGTGCATAATGCCCCCGTGACACCGGTGAGATGCTGTTGAGTGTTTGGGCCCCGTGCGGGGTTCCCCCACGCCACGACACTTTTTCTCTGTAGGTCCCATCCACTTGAGGCATGTGATACCATAGAAAGGGTCCTAAACATGGCCAAAAGGGGCTCGGCCCCCCAGGCGTTTGATCAACTCTGGATACTAGCGGTTGGTGTTACGTTACCAATGGATTTGTCGCCAGCATCGTCGGCATTGGCTTGAATCGCCAGACTCATATCGGAACGGCTTCCGGCTACAAGACAGGCCGACGGATCGCATGTGAATACCATGTCCACCCGCATAATCAACCAACTACTTTCTCCATGGTCTTGGTGGGACAGGCAATGGAGATTTTTTTCCGTGGTTTTGGTGAAGGAGAATGGAGACCAGAGTGGAGATGGAGATGAGCTGCAGTGGTGGCAATGAAATCAAAACGGGTTTTTCTTCGGACTCAGAGACAGACCTACCGAGACGCGCTTGAGGCTCAAGTCAAGAGTGCCCCTATATATGAAATGATTTAAAACCTTGAGCGGTTTCACTGAAAGAAATAATATCGAGGATATACCATCATGGGATGAGAATTTCAATAAAAGATATTGAGGATCAAGTCAGATGAAGGAAAGAATTTGAGCCGATGATGATATTGGAATTTGCTAAAAATAATTATAAACCTTAGAGGAAAATCTTGATGGGAAGAGTTACCATCGTGTGAATTGTAACAGCTCCTTTTATTTAGTAGCGTTCCTTTCAGACGGTTGTAAAGTTCCTTATAAATACGAGGGACTTGAACTATGAATTCTAAGGTTGATGGTGGCCTTCATCTACGTCAAATCATTTCTCATCCTTGTTTTATGTTTTTGTACATCCTCATCTGTTGCATTCGAGCGTCAAAATAGAAGCAATCGAATCACTTAAACTGGTTCAGTCACATCACCTTTATCACATCTCATACGTATACAATCAACTGAACATTCGCTTTGTATACTGCAAACCAAAACATGATTGGAGAAGCTTTTCCTGGTCCACCTGAACCTAAGCATGGTTGCAGAAGCCTTTCCCAGCTAACTTTTAGTAATCCTTCAAAAAACTATTCAAGATCATCGTTCGTTGGTGAAGCCTCACGTCACATATACCCAAATGTGCCAGCAAACTCTTGAACCGTCCACCGTCTAAACTCCTTCAGACATCGAGTTTTTGAAGCAGTGAGCTCACCTGATAATTTGCTATAAATACCAACCACGTTAAGACCGTCCATATCAAGTGCTAAGGAACAGACCAACCTTTGCTTATTTGTTACTTTTCATCAAATTTTATGTGAAACAGTCTCTCTTTGTTTACATTTATTGTAAGCGCAATATGTATAACTGGCAAGATTACCTCTACGAGGGATATGCCATGCGGCCTGTTCTCAGGGCTGCGGGCGAGTTTGAACAATGTATACGTCTTCACCTATTACACAACCTTCCACATCCTGTGGCCCACCAAACTTCTGCTCAAGAAATAATCCAACGGCGCCTAGCCTCTGCCCAAGTTGCCTGCGGAAGACAGGATCTACAGAGAGAGGCTTCTTGCTGTAGTTAACGGTCAACTTGATAATCTCCCCGTCCGCCGGCACTGCCTTGCTAACTACCAACTCCTCACTGAAATTTGCGAACGCCAATGTGGTTACACTCCCATCAAATTTCCCGACTTTCAGACGCCAAGGCGTGCCACGTGTTCCTGATGCCAGCGTCTCGCCAAGCCCGGAAGCAACCTCTGCCTGAACCATTTTATGGTCATGGTCAGTAGGGCTGACTGTGTGCAAGACAAAGGAAAGGTCCGGAGATAGCATCCCCTGAACAAGAACAGCCATGACTGCATCCTTCTGCGGGACACCGGCAGCTCGTCTGCTTAGTACAGCCCTTCGTGTGTACAGCGACGCCCATACTCGAGCAACGGCGTGGCCAAAACTGTCAATATTAGAAGGTTTGACATTAGGAACGGATTCATATAAACCAGCTGCTGACATTCCAGCCAAGTCTTCGACATTGGCGCTTGAGCGCACGATCAGGCTGGCGTCGTTGGGAAAAGCTTCTGCAAGCTTCTGTATGGTTTCTACAGAAGGGCGTTGAGCCGACAAGAGTGACTGCAGCTCGGTGCATAGCCTGTCCATTTCATTATCTTCCATCTTTGCGGTCTCCACTTTTTGCAAAAGAGCACCAAATTCTTCCATTGACCCACTCCTTACAAGAGCAGATTCCATCGCACCGAATGGAATGACTACGCCAGAAGGGACAAGAAATGATGCTGGAACGCCTTGTTCGTCGTACACTGAAACAACAGAAAAGAAACAGAATCAACAAGGCAAAATTGGATTACCATGGTGGTCTTTCATGAAAGGCCCAAAAGAAAGATATAATCTAATCTTTGGGTATCACAATTTGTCCAGCTATCCACTTCCAAAATAGAAGGGGAACAAGGTTGTAGAAACACGAACCACAAGGAGAGTAGAGAAAACACACACAGTATACGTGGAAAACCTCAGAAAGAGGTGAAAAACCACGGGGAAGCTCTGACCTAGGGGCAAATCGCAACCCTAGGAGAGAGAAAATCACATTCACTTAACTCAACAATTACATGTAAGTGAAGAATATATAGGAGGGAGAGAAAGAGTGCCGCCTAGGATACCGAGCCCACCTCGGTATCCGTGCCCCATAGGACCGGGTCCAGATATGGACCCGGTTCCCCATTACAATATATTCTAACACTCCCCCTCAAGCTTGGCATACATGTCAAACATGCCAAGCTTGCTAACATTTTTCTCAAACTGAGATGTACATAAAGACTTAGTTAAGACATCTGCAACTTGATCTTCAGACTTCATATAGGGCAGAATCAACTCCTTTGAATCTATGCGTTCCCGTATGGAGTGGCGATCGATCTCCACATGTTTAGTCCTGTCGTGCATGACCGGATTATTTGCCAGGTTAATAGCAGACTTGTTGTCACAATACATCCTCATCTTCTCTTCCATTTTAACCCCAATATCTGCTAAAAGAATTTTGAGCCATATCATCTCTGTAACCCCCATAGCAACCGCCCTGTATTTAGCCTCAGCACTGGACCTGGAACAAACTTCTTGTCGCTTACTTCTCCAGACCACAAGGTTACCTCCAAGAAAGATGCAGTATCCTGTGGTAGACCTCCTAGTATCTGTGCATCCTGCCCAGTCGGCATCAGAGTATCCTTCAATACTTAGTCGATCTTGCCGAGTGTAGAGCAATCCTTTCCCTGGGTCATTCTTTAAGTATCCCAATACTCTTTCAGCACTTTTCCAATGACAATCAGTAGGGACATGCATAAACTGACTTAACACACCCACAGCATACGTAATATCTGGGCGAGTAAGAGTGAGATAAATAAGTTTACCAACCAGCCGCTGATACCTCCCTTTTCCTTCCTCATCCAAGATAGTCCCAGATTTGATACTTATCCTTGTGCCAGACTCCATTGGGGTAAGAAAGGGCCTGCATCCCAGTTTACCTGTCTCTTTTAGAAGATTTTTCTTTGGCTCATAACAAGCCCAGTCTCAGATCGCGCGATCTCAATTCCCAAGAAATACCTTAGTTTGCCCAGATCTTTGAGATCGAATTCTGCAGCTAACGTTTCTTTCATCTTCCTTTTTTCCCCCTCGTCGTCACCTGTGACAATCATATCATCAACATATACAAGTAGAAGGCTCACCAGACCATTTCTCTGCTTGATGAAGAGGGTGTGATCACCATTTCCCTGTTTATACCCATTAGTCTTCATTACAACCCTTAGTCTTTCAAACCACGCTCTAGGGGACTGCTTGAGACCATACAAAGCTTTCTTGAGATAGCAACACTTCCCGTTCCGAGCATATCCAGGCGGCATGCTCATATAGACTTCTTCCTCAAGGTGACCATTCAAGAAGGCGTTCTTGACATCAAGTTGGTCCATGCTCCACTTCTTCTGCACTGCAAGAGCTAGGATGACCCTTACGGTCTTCAGTTTCGCCACGGGAGCAAACGTCTCAAGATAGTCAATCCCATATTTCTGGCTAAACCCTTTAGCAACAAGGCGGGCTTTATAGCGTTCTACTGTGCCATCAGGTTTGTACTTCACATTAAACACCCACTTGGAACCAACTAAGTGAGTTCCCTTGGGGATGTCAACAACCTCCCACGTACTGTTCTTTTCCAGGGCGTCCATCTCCTCTGTCATGGCCTGTAGCCATTTAGGATCCTTCCTGGCATCTTCCACTGACCTGGGAATAACAGCCATAGATAAAGAGGTAACAAAGCACTTGTAGTCTTTGCTGAGTTTAGCATATGAAACAAATCTCTGAATAGGATGAGAAGTACATGACCTGGTGCCCTTGCGCAGGGCTATGGGAAGTTCTTCATTCATTGGACTTGGATCATCCGGAGAGGTCACAAGATTGGGAAGATTGGGATTGGCAACATCGACATCTTCCATCACATCCTTCTTCTTCCTGCTGTAAACCTGACCAAATAAGTGACCTCGAGACTGTTCTTCCACAGGGCCCCCCTCCATCTGACTGTCTCTGTCCTTCCTGACAACGTCTTCCACACTTGGAGAACTAACTGTATAATCCAAGAAATCCATGAACTGAATCAACTGATGCGAAGAATACTCTTCCCTTCTGTCACCTAGACACTCCCCCTGAAGAGGAGTCGCAGGGAAGTATGCCACATGTTCATGAAAGGTAACATCCCTGGAGACATATACTCTGGAAGTGCTAGGGTCAACACACTTGTATCCCTTCTGAGTGGAGGAATACCCCAAAAAGACCGCTTTGATGGACCGGGGATCAAGTTTCTTGAGAGTGGGACTATGATCATGGACAAAGCAAACACACCCAAACACTCGAGGGGTCAAAAGGCCAGGGATTCTGAGTAGGCCACAAAACAGAATAAGGGGAATGACCATTCAACACACGAGTAGGCATACGGTTAATGAGATGAGCACTAGTGAGAAGTGCATCACCCCAGTACCGCTTAGGGACATGACGTTGAAACATAATGGCCCGGGTGACATTTAACAAATGACAGTTCTTCCTTTCAGCCACACCATTTTGAGGAGGTGTGTAGCTACAGGATGTTTCATGTATAATACCCTTGCTTCGCAGGAAGTCATCAAGGGATTGGGAGACATACTCTCGAGCATTGTCAGTACGAAGGGTCTGAACAGGGGTCTGGAATTGAGTTTCAACAAATGCCACAAAGTTTTTGACAATGTCGGGAACTTCACTACGTTCTTTCAACAGATACACGAACGTACACCGGGAGTAGTCATCAATAAGAGTCATGAAATAGTGAAAGCCACGACAAGTGGGTACTCCCGAAGGACCCCAAACATCAGAATGAACCAAAGCAAAAGGACGGTCGGCTTTATTGAATGAAATAGGGTACGAGGCCCTAACATGTTTAGACAACTGACACACTTCACAGGCGAAGGTGTCCAAAGAAACAGAATGAAACATCCTAGGAAACAACTTTTTAAGCAACGGGAATGGAAGATGACCAAGTCTCTCGTGCCAACGCATAATGATGGATCTGTCCTCCATGCCAGGCAACTGTCCACTGGTGGCTGAAATCAAAGCAGAAGCAACTTGTACGGGCAGTCTGTAGAGACCATCAATAACCGAACCAATCCCAATCTTCTGCCCCGTCCCCAAGTCCTGCAGTAAACAACGATCAGCAGAGAAAATTAGATTACAGTTTAACTCTTTGGTAATACTGCTGACAGATAACAAATTGACAGGAATGTTGGGAACATGTAGGGCATTATGAAAACAATATTTGTTCAGTAATGATAAACTCCCTTTTCCAGCCATAGAGATAGAGGAACCATCAGCCATAGCCACACGCTGCTGCCCAGAGGTCAACCTGTACTCTTGAAACATCGTAGGGTCCCCTGTCATATGATGAGTGGCCCCACTGTCAACAATCCAATCACCGAGGGAGGAATTACCTTGATCACTAGTAGCAACTAGGGCCTGGGCTAACTTAGCCCCCTCAAAAGTAGAAGCATCATCCTGGGTAGACAAACGACTAATGTATGCTTGCAACTCTCTAAATTGATCTGAGGAGAGCTTGGATTTTGCAACATTGGTCGACCCTGGACTAGGCTCGGGCACAGAAGGAGCACGGCGATGAGGAGGAGGACGACCTCGGACGAGACGCTTCTCAGGATGAAGGTCCCAACAAAAATCAACAGAATGACCCACTTTGTTGCAATGGCTGCATCGGCGAGTAGGACGCTGCCCTGTCCCTGAAGTATGGCTCACAAAGGCTGCTGGAGAGCTCCCCTGATGGGAGTCAATATGCATAATCTGGCGCCGTTGCTCCTCAGACTCAATACGAGCATATACCTCTTCGATTCCAGGAATCTCATCACAGTTAAGAATCTGGCTCCGAATGGTTTCAAACTCATCACGCAGGCCTCCAAGGAAGATAAAGGTGCGGTCCATCCATTCCTTTTCCCAATACAGGGCATGATCTACACCACATTTCCAGTCATCATTCACATGATAGTCAAGTTCCTCCCATTTGGTCTTCAGGGCGGCATAGAAGGAGGCAACAGATAAATCACCCTGTTTAAGAGCATATATGCTACGTTTGATTTGATATGCACGTAAAACACGTTTTTTACGACCATACATACGTGCAAGAACAGTCCACATATCATATGCAGTCGATTTACGCAAGATCAAAGGCTGAATATCTGCGGAAACCGAACTAATAATCCATACTTTAACCTGACTATCTTCCAAAGCCCAGGTCGGCCATTGCGAATCAGTTTTAGAATGTGGAGGCTTCTCCCCAGTGATATAGTGCAGGCGACCACGACTAGTAATGCCGATTTCTAGGGCAGCAGACCACGAGAGATAGTTATCCTTGTTCAGCCGAATGGAGGTGACATGAACAGGCAAGTTCTCACCCTTGGTATTGCTGCCCGTGTCCAGGGCATCATCAAGCTTGGAAATCACTGCGTCAGCCATGGCAATCCCCAAATAAGGTCACAACTGGCCGGCGGCGAAAACAAGATAGCCGGCGGCGACGCGGAAGAAGAGGGCAGCGGAGAAGAAAAAAACCAGTCGACGGCGGCGCTGGGACCTGTGACGGCAGCAGGGCAGGGCGGCGCTGATAACGACGGCGACGCTGGGAGCGGCGACGGCAGCAGGGCAGGGCAGAACGGCGCTGGGAACGATGACGACGGCGGTGTCGGACGGCGGCAGCGTTCCTGGTCGGCGACAGCAGTAGAAACAACGACGGCAGCGGCGCTGGGAACAGTGTCGGCGGCGGTGCTGGAAACGGCAACGGGGGCAGCACGTGAACGGCGGAAAAACACTACTTGCACACCAACGATCTCACACGCAGTGGCTCTGATACCATGTAGAAACACGAACCACAAGGAGAGTAGAGAAAACACACACAGTATACGTGGAAAACCTCAGAAAGAGGTGAAAAACCACGGGGAAGCTCTGACCTAGGGGCAAACCGCAACCCTAGGAGAGAGAAAATCACATTCACTTAACTCAACAATTACATGTAAGTGAAGAATATATAGGAGGGAGAGAAAGAGTGCCGCCTAGGATACCGAGCCCACCTCGGTATCCGTGCCCCATAGGACCGGGTCCAGATATGGACCCGGTTCCCCATTACAATATATTCTAACAAAGGTAAAAAAGGGTCGCCAATGCCTGCTTACCATTTGCAGAATCTGCTGCTAAGGACATGAGATGGCCACAAGCAGCTGCCTTTGCCCCCGACGTGGCTGGGGTTGCATTTGTTAGGTCCACAACTTCATCATGAAATGCCTGGTAATACAACAAGTCAAGTCAAGGCAGATGCCATAGAGAACGAAGAGACACTTGTTCCAACTAAGGTAGTAGGCATAAGAAATACACAAGAAATGCGTGCCCAATTTCTGCACATAACTGGATATGGAAGCATATCTGATTCCATTGATGAGTACATGCACGTGTTCTAGAGGGGACATTACCTGTCTTGGAGTGTGCACATGAGACAGCGAAAAAGGCTCAACTCGAGATGGCTTTTCATCAGCTGTCAAATTAACCGTAGAGCTGGTCGCCTCAGATATACTACACGCTGATACGTCAACGCCACTAGATGAGGCTTCCAATCTATGAAAATGCAAGCATTGTGGCACCATAAGACACAATTTACTGATAACACCAAATGAAAGAAACTATTCACATATTACTCTCTCTCTCTCTCCCGGATTTCACCGGCATTTACCCCATGTAGATATTTATCACTTTATCTCAATCATTGTCACATATATCATCGTTTTCCCCAAAAAGGAAAAGAAAAAGGGGGCAAATAAAAAATAAACAAATAGAAGGTAAAGAAGAGTGACATTTTGAAGAATGTGAAGATTAAAATTTAGCATTTCATCGTATTTTCTATCTTTTTCAGTAAGAAAAGAATTATTTCTATTACTTTTTTATTTTTAAAATTTTTTTAGCTCCTGAGAAAAACAAAATTCCAGATTAATAATCAAAGAAAATCCTTGTCAACAGAAACCGAAGAAAAATATTTATGATAATGACCTCAAATGACATAGGTTCCTGGAGCTTGCATACAATGGACATGCACATATTTGCATAAAAATACATGTATGAAGGTGGTTTTCCTCTTGAGGACGTACTCCCTCATGTTCGTTTGTGTTTGTCAGTGTTATATGTTGGCATAAAACAGCCCAATGAAAGCCAGAAGTAGCCAATGCAATGACACTGGCAGAAAACTGAACTCTCCTCAGATGACCACTGCACTGGCTGTTTTTAGATGTCATGGGCTCTTTATACCAACAATGGGTATGAGCTGAACAAGTTTCCACAATGCTCAGCTTGCAGCTTTGGTGTTGTGTGGTTGATTGTTAATCATAGCAAGTCATCCACATCCTCCTACTCCGACATGAGTATTGCCATCTCCTCTATAGGCACAAGCTCAAACTTTGCTTGTCTGATGCAGTCAATGCCGGTAGATCAACATAGGCAGCATGCCAAACCAGCTGCTTGATTTTCCACTCTTCTTCCCACCACTTATGTTTCCAACAATAAAAACAGGCTAGCAAAATAAGCAAATCCCATTCTTGCCATTCAGATTGGCTTGTGGGTGCACTGTCGTAGGGAGTGAAGCAGGACTTGATGCACTCATATGGATTGAAAATCAGGGACAAGGTTTTGCCCAAATTTTGGTGTAACCGAGGCCCTGTATGACATCATCCATGAGTGCTTGGGGAGGAAGCCAAACCTGATCAGACCTCACAAAATTTTTGTGGTAAGAGGTCTGCGTCTACACAGCTGGAGGCCTGTCCTGAATAGGAGCTTACAGAAGCTCGTGCGCTCCTGATGACCAGGAACCATAATGGAACAGCTTGTTACATTGCATTTCTGACAACAGTGAGATCACTCTGTGCTTGCAAGGGGACATAACAACTATTGACAGCCAAACGTTCATGGAACCCTCCCGTCTTCACCCCTGAAAGTTCTACATTCGAGTATTTGCTACTATTACCAAGATTTGCACTAACAGCCATCCTACCCAGCCTCAGAAGGACCTTCATGCACTCCAGTGGTGAATCAGCAAGACAATTTGATCAGCCGGAATTGGATGACTATTCAGCAAACATATTTTCACTGTTGGATATATCTGTTACAGCATGTAGAGATAGAAACAAGACACTAATCCAGCGTGCAGCCCATGCTATTGGCATTAGCTGCATCAGACAAGAAAAGTTTTGATCTTTCAGCCACAAAGGAGATTACTGATCCTCAAGTCAGGAAGCATCAAGATTTCAATGACTTGTTATGGCTGATAATCAACTGGACAACACCAAAGCTGCAACAAGAACATAGTGAAAGCATGAATATGGGCCCATGGCCCATTGTTGGGGTAAAACAGCCCTCCTAACAGTGAGAAGCAGCCATTGATAGCAGTGGAATCCAGAATTCTCCTCAGCTGATTGCTGCCTTCCATGTGCAGTGTAAATGCCAGGCAGGGACCAATCTTCCCTCATCACACAGACATATATAAGGCCTCAGAGGTCATGAATGGCGCAGCATATAGACAGTTTCTAAAATGAACCGCTGCACCTTCTGATGCATAATGGTTCAATCTTCTTCCCTTTCTCTGCCTGAATGTCCCATAAAAGTCAGGCCAGTATCCGTATCATAGAATACGACTCATCTGGATGGAGAAAACTTAGAAGATATGGGTTCGATACACAATATGCCTGTGTATCGCACCCGTATCGGGTGTATCGTATGATACATGACCTGTATCGTATGACAGACACGATACACCACGTATCTTACGATACGGGGTTAAAATTTAAAAAATGAGCATGAGGTCCCTCTTTACTTGATTCTTTTAAACTGAGACCCTCTCTCCCTCTCTAAACTTCTCTAAAGCCTGTGAGAGTACGAGATTTTGCTGGTTTCTCCAAAAAATCGCTGATTTGAGGAAGAAACCATCATTTTGACGAACTCGGGATGCAGTTTACTAAACTCTACAACACTATAAAATCTAAATTCATATGTCATAGATGCTCTTCAAACTTGTGATAGATCATGAATGATTTAATATGTTATTTTGAATCTCTTAGTCTTACTTTTCATTTTTTGAAGTTGTTGTTGTTATATATGCCTAAGGTTTATGAATGATGAATGAGGAATCATTAATGTGCTTTATGTGTGATGAGCTTTTTTTTATCGGAAATACATTGTTCTTAAATTTTCTGATGTTTTGGCTATTTTTATTGATTTTTCATTATTTTTTTATTAATTTTTTAGTGTTTTTTAATTAGAAAATCAATTTTACAATACGCTATGGTACATTTACTATACATTACGGTACAGCGTATAGGTTGGCCCGATCGATACACGATATGATACGCCAGTGACAACATTGAGTCAGGCAGCTCGGGTTGGGAAAATTATTTCCAACACGGTACTCATGAACTATTATGAATCACACTAGTTGTATGCTCGTGAAAGTTGAAACTAAACGCAAATTTGAAATGCGAGCAGGTTTTAAACTTAGATTCCATGGAAGAGGGGAAAGAACCATTTCAAGTAAATATAAATCTAAGAATCAATTGAAATATTTAAATTTTGAATTTCTATAATATCCAAAAAGAAGTAATTTAACTATAACCTGACAGGTCTTCCCATAAGACCTCGAAGCCCCGCAACTTTTTCTTCATCTTCACAACTTACAAATACCACTTTTTCCTGTAAATTGTTACAAAAGCAGGTGGAAATTGAGGTTTCATGAAACGATGTACATAAGCATTTAAGAACCCAGAATAAGGTATGTAACTCACTTGTCGTGCCCTAACACCTAAATGTGACAGATGTGGCAGCTCCTGCAGAAGTACAACTCCAGCAATATTGCCCCCAGCAGCCTTTACCTGGATAACAAATTATTACAGAGTACAGTAGCATAACAAAAAAAAAAATTAACTAACTGATCCTGGTTAGTAAGGGAAGGAGAAACTCCAGAAATAGAATCTGCAACCTCTTCATCACCATCAGCTCTATTGACAAGAAGAATAACAGGACCACTGATGGAAGCTGGCAAGCAACCAGGACCAATACTGTCGACCTGATACAGAATTTACAATTTTCTCAATAGAATTGAAATATTATTTCAGGGAAAGAAGAGAAACATAGCAAGCATGCTAACAAAGCCATCAGAACCGTATCATAATTCTGAAGCATAGACTAGTCAATGTGAAACAGAAATCCTTGATCAATGAATTGTTGTGAAAGAAAGTCACAATCCAATAACTATTGAAATACCTGAACAAGGGTCCCGACAGCTGTTCCTGCAACTAAAACATCCCAACCTTGGGTTCCCAATGTCATTCTTAGTGCTTTCAGAAGAAAAGAGCACATTTTTGAGACCTGGAAAATAACACTGGAAGAAGGTATTTTATATCAGGACCATATTAATGGTTGATACCAGCTAAGAAACAGCTGATAATGTTTCCCCATGTCTCACAGATGCATCATATTGTCAAACACGTACAAGTGCATGTTAGTAAAAGAAAAGTACTCGCATCACCATCAAATTATGACAATGAGAAGCGAGTCCATACCCTGCTCGAATTTCAGCTTCAGTATATGTTTTTATGCTGTCCTCAGGAATCCCTAGAGCATTTCCCAGTTTCTGCAACATCATGTTTTGTTAGAGAAAATGGGTGCAAAAAAGATAGAGTATTACTAGGAAACTTTTCAAGAACACTGAACAAGAAGAGAATATCCATCTGCATAAGCAAGATAAAAAGTAATAGAACATCAAGGTTGTACATTTAATTAGCTTCTATGGCATAGCATGCCTACTGCAATTCAGAAGCACAACAGAGGAATTGCACAAACAAGCAACAAATTATAAAGATAGAACAGGATGCCAAATGATTGATGAGAAAATAAAAGTGTTACATAGCAGAACAGCAGAAAGAGTTTCTGGCATTCTATCATGTAAACACATGTACTATGGAACTAATGGAAGTCAATGCCACTTTCCTAAAACTTAGCTAGCAAACATTATGCATGTGTCGGCTTCAAAGATCAAATATGACAGACCTACAACTCTAGAGAACTCATGCGTCTACCAACCTGGACTTTGTCAGGTAAAAGTTGAAGAAGGATCTCTGTGTAAGACTCAGTCAGCCTCCTTGCTCTATCAAGAGTGGCCTTGATCCTCAAAGCCCAAATTTTCTTACCATCTTCATTACCTACACAAAGAAAAGGCTAAAGTTTGCACACTTGAGAGATCACACATGTATGTGTATATTGCTGTGTGTGTCTCCTTACACTGTATCTCCCCAGATATGCCTCCCAATGTTTTAATCTTTTTTTCATAAACATAACCACATGGACGTGTGCATACTCATAATGTGTGAAAGTACAGGAACAAAGAAAAAAAATAATGAAAACCCACATGGAGCTTTGATTTTAGGAACCATGAAAGCTAAGACAATAGACTTATTAAACATTATAAAATCTTATCCACAAATCAGATTTTCATGATTATTGTAAATCCTATAAATTTAGATATTTTGCACCCCATCAGAATAGTTAGATTTGTGAAAAATAACACTGACATAGCTTTATATATATATATATATATATATATATATATATATATATATATATATATATATATATATACCAGTAGTAAGAGGTTACCTTCACTTTCTGATAGACCTTTTTCTTTCCAGGCCAACAGCTCATCCTCAATTGCTCTACACTCCCTTGGCTGCCAACCTGAGAGCCCAATTTGGTGTATCCCGATCATAAGAGCCTCCAGAGGATAGTTCCAAGAACCCACATTCTTCAAGTCCACATTTTGAGCAAGCAAAGATGAACCACCCACAGTCTCAAGAGCATTGAGCAATCTGCTAGGAAAGCAGTAATTAAAGTATATGGAATTAATTACCTGAAAGATTGCTTGTATAGTTTTAACTGATCAGTGGGAAGCATCTAATTATCCTCTTAAGAGTTTATTAATGTTTACTACATTTATAAATAGAATGAATGCATAGACAAAAGTTTGCACTTTGCACAGCATTCAAAAGATATACTTGGCGTAGAAATTATGACGTTTTTGACATTTCCTGAGACTCAAAACTTGCAATAGTACTGGAAGGTACTTCAGAATATTGAGTTTATATATCTGTAGGAATTTATGCTGAAAAATCAGGCAATCGAGGTAATAAAGGAAAGGAAGGGGCCTTCCCCTTCGAGGCCGGTTGCGGGCGAGGAGGGATTTGAACCCCCGACACTGTGGTTCGTAGCCATGTGCTCTAATCCTCTGAGCTACAGGCCCCACCCCGTCTCCACTGGATCCATTCCCAGGAGTACCCTCCAAAAGGAACCTTTCCTCTCCTCAGCCATTTTATTTCAGATTAAGAAGATGTGGAAGTGTGTTTCTCTCTACTCTATAAGAACAGTGCGTTGTTCCGAGGTGTGAAGTGGGAGAGAGGGGATGTCATAATTAGAGTTTTGAATAATCTCACTAACCTTATATTATACTTCATTGATTCATTCTATAGATGAAAATGTTCATAAAGCTACAAGCTTCTTCAGGCAATCAGTAAGTGAGATCCAAAGCAAGCAAGAACTGTGTTCTACACCACCAAGGAATTAATATCAATCTTTCCTAGAAAATTTACTGCCATCTGAGACGATGCCTATGACTTGAACCACCAGTTATATTTCACAGCAAGGACCAAGGACCAGATGGAATTACATTTCACCCAGGCCACCACATAAATAAGCAGCAGTCAAATCATCTCTTTCTTTTGAAAAACTCAATTCCTGTGAAAGTGGTTATAACTTAATCTGTAGATTCCAAACTAATGGCCCAGATTCTCATATGAACTTTTCACTATTTCAAGCATCTTTTTGAAAAATGACAATAAATTTGTCAGAAGTGAAAAAAAAGAAAGGCTTTCAGTATGCCATATCAAAAGGTTCCATGCAAACAGCATTACAAATATTGCCCTGTGGTACCAATCTATTTTTTGTGGGTGTCCAAATAATGTCTTATACAACCAACATGCACAAAGAACAAAACAAAAGATCTAGACTGTACCTGCTCAAAAGAACAAAAGAATAATCCTCAAGGTTGATCTCACAAAGCCGCCACTGTTTCACAATCATTTACAAGCTAAGACATTAGAATTATTATTGATGATCTAATATTTAATGCGAAAGAAAACAAAAAGACCACTACCTGTTGACGCATTGCTATTGCTGTGTCAGATGCATCATTCCTGAGACCACTTTCCAGACCTTTGAAAAGCACCATTCTTAGTTCTGTTAAAGAATGTAGGGTTTGCATCAGCAGATCCACATTATCTTTCAAAGTGTCACCAGACTCATCAAATATGTCAAGATTCTGCAGATGTATACAAGAGTTGACAGTAATTAGTACCTTGATTAAGACAGGAAACTTTAGAAAACTAAGCAACAAAAAGATGTGTTTCCACTGGTTAAAGTTACATAACTACATAGCTTCTGATGGTACACATAAAAGTGAAGTGGAAAAAAGGCCCTCATGGTGAGCTACTTCCATAGCTTTTTATGGTATAGTTCTTATTTCCTTTTTCATTCAACCAACATAACTACATATATAACACTTGGCAACATTAAGATAAAATATTCAAGCAATCGTATGAAAAAAAGGAAGCAAGGCTGTCACATAGAAGTAGACCTTCTTTGACTCCAAGAAAACTGTAAGAGCTTTTAAAGATTGCCCATCCAGCGATGGTTGGATTGATTCGAGCTGTTCAGCAAGGCTGCCATCAAATGCATGTCAGGAAATATCCAACTCAAGGGCAAGTGAGAAACAGCACGACTTGAAGGGTGGTCAAATAACTTGAATATCCATACAAAGAGCAATGCACATAAAAACCAATGTAAGAAACTAACAAGCAAGCAAAAGCTGTGTACATATTCTTATTACGTAATGATTTATTAATTTGTAAAACTGCCACTGACAGAAGCAACTTGCCAATAACCACAATAATCATATTTTACCAATTAGAATGAAGTAAAGAGCATACCTTCCAGCATTGAAGAAGTCTTTGAGCTCACGATGGAATATCTTAAACTGTTCTATGAAACCTTCACTGTATTCTCCTGGCGTCTTTGTTATTCTAGCAAGCATAGCTTCTGTGGCAATCAAATCTTCAGGACCGGCATTTCGGTGGAGTTTGTTCTGTATTGTATGTTTGATCTCTTGCTGCCATTAAAAAGTATTAGGCTAAGTGAACTGTCAATAGATGTCAACATCAAAACCATGCAGTAAGAGATACCTTAAGACTGTGAGGTATATCATTTCTATGTGCGATATCTCTAATGCGAGTCAGCGGGACAGATGCAGTGAATTCTGACTTGAATGAAGGTAAACAAGAATGAACCTTGCGGATAAGAAGCATCTCCTGAACATAGGTAAAAAGAATTCTGTTAACGGAAAAAATGTGAAAAAATAAGCAAGTTATTGAGCTACTAGCCTACTAGACAGAAAAGAAAGTGCGGATATGAGCCAGTATGCGTAAGAAGACCCGCAAAATCAGAAACCAAAACAACATAAGTTCAAAAAACTGAGAGTAAAAGTAGTAAAAAAACTAGTATCATGATTCCTAAAACACTCACCTTTTCTTCTTCTGAATATTATAGAAACAAATTCACTAAAAGAGGAAACAAATTGCCTGTGCAAAATCAGCAATAAGGCGTTATCGACAAAGAAAGATATCCACAACTGTTTATGTCAGTGTCACAAATATCGTGAGATTTTTTAAAATCTTATGATATTTACGAGAAAATCAAATGAAACGGAAAAAAACAGGGAAAATTTGCGAGACTTTGAAAATCTCACCAAAAATGAAAATCTCATGAATTTATTGCAATTTGCTCACAACTTTTTTCCTGAGATTTTAATATTTTTATTCTCTTGAACTTTTAAAGTTTTTATTATTTTTATTGTTTTTAAATTTTTCAAAAATTGCTGAGATCTTTCCGAGATTTACCCGAGAAGAGGAACTTCGCCAAAAAATACTCAAGAAAGACCTGGCCAAGATTTTCCCGATTACAATATTTGTGATTACAATATTTGTAATAACGATTTATGTAGCAATAATCCTGATCTTAGGTGCAAAAATTCAGAAAATTGGCAAAATTAGTATGTTGTCTGAGTCTCATAAGCTTTTATAAACCATTCTAAAAAATCTAAACCAAAAAATGTGCAGTCCATATTGATATTGTTATTGTTAAGACTAAACATTTTTTGTTAATCGAAAGAGTGAACAGGTTTTTCTAGGTGTCCCATGTAACAGTTCTGTTGTTGAGCAATTGTGTAATCACAGGAGCCATGAGGTAAAGGGGTAAACATTGGAAGATGCGTGACTGCATGGTTCCTGAGCAAGAAAAAAGAAAAATGTGAATATCTCATTTGACTGTCTGAACTGGAAAGAACTCCTCTTCTTATCTGCTTTCATATCAAGTGTACTTTTACACTCTTAACATCATTAGAAACCAAAAGTTTTCAATGTTTACCAGTTCTACAAACCAAG
The DNA here is from genome assembly GCF_008831285.2 of Nymphaea colorata. Lineage (NCBI taxonomy): Eukaryota > Viridiplantae > Streptophyta > Magnoliopsida > Nymphaeales > Nymphaeaceae > Nymphaea > Nymphaea colorata. The sequence continues at coordinate 9,189,250 of NC_045139.1, forward strand.
ATTTCAGAATTAAGAACATCAAAAGGCTCCAATATTTTAAAACCCAATCGCCAAAAATTAGGCAAAATGCAGTGCATCTATTTGATATCAAAAATTAGGCAAAATGCAGTGCATAAATTTCTTAGCCAAGATTTATACCAAAATATGCACCCAACTCATGTTTTTGGTAGAAGTTTTATCTTCTCCTTCCAAGCATAAGAAAAGTTACATAAAAAAGGAATTTAACATGCATGAAACTTCATCTTTATTGTAACCAAACAATATATACACTACCCAAACAAGGTGGTGGAAAATAAAAAACATTGAACAACAAGCGCTGAGCAGTTAACCATATTGTTGCAACAAAAGAAATTGAAAGCTGACCTGCTTTAAGTGGTCATTCTAGCATCAACTAAGAAAACATAAATTCATTATGCATTGTAACCCTACCTCTGGTGTTGTATCTTTTGCATAGGTGAATCTCTCCAATTCACGAAAAATGAGCCTTGAAATTTCAGCATGCCTATTTGGCCGATGATGGCCCCCATCTTCAAAGCAAGGTATTTGACCTGTATTAATCCACTGTTTGGGAAAAGCTCATCAGTACATATATGTCCAGCAAACATAATTCTAAACCTAAACTTTTTTGAATCTTTATAATCCTTTCCAACAAAATAACCTCAAAAGAGGAACACCTTCAGATATATGGCAGAATAGATGATAGCTTCGAGCCGATCACTCCTCTTCGAGTCTCCCACCAAGAGCTCGCGCACAACTTCCAGCTGTATCAGGGTAAAATTAGAAGGTAGTTCATTCTAGATGAAACCGGCGCTGCAATATTAGCCAAACATGGAGAAGTACCATCATGCCAACCATCACATGATGAAAAAACCATCAAAGAGTTTTACACACATGGAAGCTTTCTGGTCTTCCAAAAGATTCTAACTCTCTTGTTACATGATGCCTAAAAAACATAGAGTAGCTTCTATGTCAAGTAATATGCAACAAACCATAAAAACAGAAAAAAAAAAAAGTACTTGCTTTTCCCACCTTTTCTCTGTTGTATCAAAAAGCTGATACGATAATTAATAGAAATCTATCAGATAAATGAGATGAAAACAGAAAATCATAAGGAATGATCACTTGATGAAACTCAAGAGATAAGGGAAAGCCATAGTGATGAGCTCATCTCTTCAAGCATAACTTCTTATCAGCTAAAGAATGGTACATAAATAATGGGAAAATAACAAGCAAACATTTAATAGAAATCTTTCAGATTACTAAGATTAACAGAAAATCATAAGGAACTTGATGAAACTCAAGAAATGGGGGAAGCCATAGTGATGAGCTCATCTCTTCAAGCATAACTTCTTATAAGCTAAAGAATGTCATAGAGATTGATAGATCAAAAAAACAAGCATGTATGTGTATATAGATAGGTCAATGCATTGTGCATGTACAAAAGTGAATAGTATACCTTTCGCCTCCAGTTCCTTGAAACCTTGTCACCTTCAACTAATTTCAGTGCCACACCCAGTAACCCATCAGTGTTCCATCTCCTTTCAGTTTCTCTTGCAGAGTGTTGATTAGAACTCATAAATTGTACATCATTCCCCTGCCATTCTTGGACAAAAGAGCTAGGCTCGTTGACTGAAACAGGGGCATCAACCATAGACCCATTACTACTTGCCACCGCCTCCTGTGTAAATTCTTCTTGAGGTAAAGTAACTACATCTGACAGTGCAATTAAACTGACAGCCTCTTTTGTCACGTTCCAGTGACAAATCATTTTATACTCTCCCTCCATTGGTAATTTCAAAACTCTGTTGCAACCCGCTTCCCACTTTATCTTGTTCTGGCTAGTTACAGTCACAAATTTATACTCAACAGTCTCACCACCTTTTAATTCCAAATCAGACACCCAACCATCTGTCGTCCATGATAATTTGACCGGGTTTTTCCAAACGCCAAGCTCTTCAGAGGAACCCAAGATAGCAATATGTTCACCAAATTTCACTTGATAAGCTAACAAGACGTGAAGAACCACTTTTCCATGCTCCCGATGTGATGGTGTCCTCATTTCCCTAGTCACATACGGTAAGAGACTTCGTTAGATTTGATTTTCCTGCACGATTAAATTGCACCACTAATACAAGCGTGCACATAAGAAACATAGTTACATTTGATTTTCCTTTACAATAAGTTTGGTTAGATTTGATTTTCCTTCACAATAAAATTTTGATTAGTAAACTTGATTAAATACTTACATTTGATTTTCCATTAAACTTTATCATAGGATAAATGTGGACACCGAGAGTCGAGATAGTATGTTTTATCCCACAAAGCACGTTCTAGGCTATAGGTAGTCGAACAACGAATGAATTAGTATCAACGTCCTAGTGCATGAATATTATAGGAAGTGTTCACCTCGATGAACTACTTTTATCAGCCATCTAAATTTTAAAATAAAACAAAAGGCCAGAGGCGCCACCATTTCTCGAAACATTCGGACCTTTTATCCCACTCAATCATAGACTTAAATTCCTTCAACAACCTGATCTCGTCCCGTCCACGAAAAACAAAATCCTTATTATCATCGACAAAACATCAAGGAAGCAACATCACTCATCAATATCATTAACAAACCACGTAATCTCCAACATTAGTTATCAGCCCTCATCAAAAACACGAGAAACTAAAGGAACAAATGCCGATGAATTAAGCAAGAAGAAGAAGAAGAAGACTCCAAGGAGCTGAATCAAGAAGCAAGAAATGTGAAACCTTCTGCCGGACGAAACATCGGCAGCACTACGAACGACGAAAGACGGGCTCCAGCACGGTTTCCGCTCCGGGCCCTGGAGAGGGAGGAAGAACCGGAGCTTCCTATGGAAGATATGCCTATGCGAACTCCCAGAGGATCCCTTCCGAGACGAGGCGTTGCAAAGGGGAGACGAGCAATGCACGAGGTAGAGAGACGACATATTGCTTCTTTCCCGATGCAGAATCAATGGCGGAAGAGGGAAGAAGAAGGTGGTAAACTCGGAAATTTGTTGGATTCTCTCTCGTGTCTTCCCCTCGGGAGGGGAGAGGAGGGAAGGAGGGAGGGGGAGAAGCGGAGCTACACGGTTGTAAGAAGTCGACTGGCGCTGCATATATATAAACCTATGCCCATCTGCCACGTGGGCTGCAGAGGATCATCACGAAGGTTGGGGCTTAATAACCCGCAGGAAAAAACTTAGGAGCGACAGAGATTTGCGTTTATTAATCAAGGTCTTCCCTTAATAAGCTGCCACGTCAGTCCACTCTATGCAAATTAATGAAGATTTTCACGGAGCTCGGACTATCTTTTTCGTCTGATATCTCGAAAAATATCCCTTCCTTTTTACACGGCGAAATGGGGCCCAAGATATTTTCTCAAGAGCGTCCGTTCGGGCCCACACACGAGGCCTTCCGTTTTGGGTTTTGTAAAAGAGAGAAAAAAAATATATTCTTATTTTAAAATATTTTTTTTAACATGGAAAATATTTTGGCAGCGCTTGAATAACACTTTAAAAAAAAAATCATTTTGTTAAAACTGAGCCTTTTTGTAAACTTGGTTTAACTTAGATTCAAAAGTTGGTTTAGATGTTTGAATGATAAATGAAAAACTTAGATTTAGTGGTAAAAATCAATTTTACCTTAAAAACTTAAGGAAAAACAGGTCTTTCATGTAAACCAAAAAACTCAGTTTTCATTTCGAAAAGTGCCCTTCAATTAATTTTGGCCTTGAACACACATTCTCTAGTTAAAGAGGTTTTTTCTCTTAAGTTTCTATCATTTTAAAAACAACAGCTTTTGTCGGTTATTCAAATTGCATCAAAATTAAAAGAAAAAAAAAAAGTAAGTAAAAGAATAATAACTTAATCACAATTAACCAAGGAACCGAATTATGGACGGTTCTAGTGAAATTCGTTTGTGGACAAGTTTTCTTGAAAAGCTTGGTCGTTTTCAGAGACTATTAGAGAAAACGTGACACCAAGGCTTACTAGTTACTAAATGCCAAAGAGAACAGTAGATTCTCCAATAATTTACAAGGCCTGCACATGTAATAAGTTTTTACAGAAGGCCCACCATTAGTTTGTCAGTTGTTTCTTTCGACTTGAATTTATTCGGGAAATCAGCTTGGCTGGCCCCCCACGTAAGAATCTCCTCGTCCATTTCTTTTGGAAGCCTTTGCGATAAATTAAGTGTCATTTTATTTATACAAAAAATAAGCGAAGGTATTTTTGTTGGAGAGTTGTACAAAAGTAAGGTTTGTATCAAAATAAAAATCTGAAACTTTTCATTAAATTATGAAAAAAAAATGTCACGTAAAAATTCGTTTCGTTTCCTTAACGTGTCAACTTCATTATGAAACCAAGTTCTTTGATGGGCAAACAATTAGAAGTTTTTTTTTTCTACAAAAAAAAAGCTTGGATTACGTGCCCTATAAATTTTGGTTTACCATATTTAGCAATGAAATATTTCTTGATAGATATGGTTTTTCGAAATCCCATTACGTACCCCAAGCCCGATATATGTTTCCCGAACTGGCCGATTTGAACCGAATGGTAAGTCGATTCTATTCAGTAGCTGATTCAATGGTCTCCCATCTTACTTCGCTATTTTTAAATCAATTCTAAGATTTTGTATTTTAATTCATTTTATAAAAAAATTCATTTTTTGAATAATTTTTGTAAGAAAATTTGATTTTTGTACTATCAAAATTTTGATGTGTTAGGAGCTGTTCATTTTTTATTACTAAAAAACATTATTAAAGTAAAAAAATGACTAACTCTTCCATATCTATAAGGTTAGATTGCAAAAAAATTGCTTTAATAATTAATTTTAGTGGGTTTGGTTTTCATCCCTTACATAAATGGTTCGGTATACAACCTCAATTTGACAATTGTTAGCAAAGTTTAGCACTGTGGTGGGAAATCTGGAAAAAGCTAAATATGAAATTGAAATTTAAGGGGAAAAAAAAAAACAAGTCTTTATTGGAAAAAATTCCAACTGATTACAGACAGCAAAATATTTCCAAATACAACCAAACACTTGCATGTGCATCTCGGCAGTTGTACAAAACTAATGAAATCAATCTCCAACCAGCCATAGCCTTATATAGGAGGCAGTACTGCGCACCATGTTTCATGAGCAGAAGCCACTATCTGTAAAGTGATCAACAGCCATAATTCCTATGCCTTTATATGGTTGAGAAATGTGGCAAAGTCATGGGCATATACTACTAACTGCCATCCAAGTTGTCCAATTCAGCAAGAAAGTTAAGAATGCGGTTGCAAAGCCTGTGAAAAATTTTCTCACATTAAGTAGAAAGTGTCCCGTTTTTTCCTTAAATGCGTAGGCTGGTGCGTTGTTGAATTCTGCAACCAGTGCAAGAGTGTATCTGTAAAGCCTGTGGAAAGCTTTCTCAGCTTGGAAAAGGTAAGCCAATGTATAAACGACTCATTCTTTTGAAGATGAACCATACAGTTTCTTTACATTCTCACGACTAAAGGGATCACAGAAATCTTGTTTGTAAGTTGCGTAGTTGCAGTGGCTTTTCTCCATTAACCAACCACACTTTGCGAAAGTAAATCATTCTCTACTGGGTATTACTTGTTGAAAGGTGATGCCAAACGTGAGGCGGCGAACTATTTAAAGAAAAAGATCGTCAGGTTCACAGTTCCAAAAAGGGCACTCAAATTAAGGTGTCCATGTTCCTGTTATAACGTTCATGTGAAGAATGCGTTGTTTCTTTTACCTGTGGCAAGAAAAGAACAGTGGAATCATGTTCATCGGGTACTTGGGGATTTTGACAAGAGAAATTAAAGTGAACAGTTGATTGTGAGAAAGGTATAATTCTTTTAATTTCTTCCTGTTAACTACATCCAACTCCTGTAGCTGCATGTCCAGCAAAAGAGTTATTCCAGTGAAAAAGAGAGTGAGAATATTGTTGCTTGCCTTGCTGAAACGTCAGTACTGAGCCTCTGATCTTCAAGGCTTCAAATGATATTTAATCGAAATTTTACAAATAACTGCCAAAATTTTGATACATTTTCAAATAACACTTAACATGGAAAAATGACGAACAACTGCCTAAGTTCATAAAATAATTAAAACAAACGCTCCATAATGGAAACATTGGGTTTATATTTTAAAGTTCCATTTTACTTTTAATGAAAAAATATGCACCATTAAGTGATGTCAGGATGCTCCTTTGGCTGATCTTTCTATGATCAGATTCCAAAAAAAAAAATATCTGATTGAGAAATCAGATCATTTAAGAACTGACATCCGATCGAATTTAGATTCTCAGATATACAATAATCCCATTGGATTCAGATCTGATTTAGTTTTTAAATAAATATCCTATCCCCTTGCATTTACATTTTTAAAATCGTCTACACTCAGTTCAAAATTAGGATTCTGTTTCAGATATAACCTTTTTATGTTTTTATTTGAATCTATTAGAACTCGAATAAGTGTATATCCAAAAAAAAGTAGATACGATTGTGGGTATTATCTGATTCAAAATCAAATCCTTGACATCCCTAAAGCTCATGTAGGCCTATCTAACTCCATCGTTGTGTTTCACAGTCTACTGTCAAAACACGCCATTCTGTCAAGAAAAGAACAAATTTTATGCCCATTTGAAAGAAAGAAGACGAGCATAAAAGTATATCATGGAACCTGGCCAACATCAATAAAGGTCACTTGTTAGCTTATTGCATTTTTAATTTCGAGTCGAAGTCCAATCCTGCCTCCCTGATAACATTGCTTGTGTTTTCGCATATGAAATCTTTTGACATTGTATTTCTAGAGCACTTCTGGCAGTAGCATCTACCCAGGGGCGGAGATAGATTAATTTGAAACTTTGAATTTACGTGTTGAATCAATTGGTAGACCTGACTTAAGTTACATGAAGGAGCCCCACGAGACCCGAGTCACTGCCCCAAGACCAACTGAAAATTTGTAAACCACATATTTAATGCCCCATGAAAAAAAAAAAAAAAAAGAACTCTAGATGCCGCTAACCTCCCTCGGCTGTATGATGACTGTGCTGGCCAAGATGCTCTCAATGAACCATGGCAAGATCGGGATATTTATATTAAAAAAATCACATCCATGAAGGTCCTTTGGCAATAAGAACAATAACAAACTGTTTCATGAATCTACTACTTTATGTAACAGGCGGCGCGGACTTGCAATTGGTATGGTTAATAACAGTAACAGGAGGTTCAGAAAGACGTAGTTTCTTTCTTTTATCTACAAGATAGTAGACATCTGAACATTTCGTCTCTAATTGAACAACAAACTGTGTCATTGTTCGGCGGCCACATTGAAAAGGTATCGATCCACACACACATGTTGATTCTAAAATGCTCATAGTATTTAATTTGTGCATCAAACTTTCAATGATTCTTTTTAACTATACAACTAATTCGGAATGTTTGAGTTCTTGTGTGAAGTATTCAAATTGAAAAAACTGATCGCCGAAGTAGCCAAATAGCACTAAACAGCTAAAGGTAGTGTGGCCAAATTCATCAACCTATAGGTCTACATTATATCAGATCGATCAGGTTCAACATCTATGCCGTTTGATTTATGCAAGAGAACAAGCATACAATGATTTTTAATTTAGTTTTGAATTATTGCTAGAATTCACACTGAATTTATTACACTGTTAAAATTTTGAAGGGGGGGGGGCCTTGGGCCAATGAAAAAAAAAATTACATTGAAAAAAATATAATTTTTTAATTGTGTCATGTATTTTTTAGATTTGAATTCAATCTGGCCCTATTCAAATCTAGAGGTTGAACTGTCGGCTCGCCCCTAAAGAAAATCTTGACTCCACCCCTGATCTTCATAAGATTTATAAAGAAATTTGTTTAAAGTACGAAGCAAACAGTCATGATTTCAATCAACTGAAAAAAAAAAAAAACTACTAATACAAGGAACAAGTGTACAGTAGTTGTCACTTCTGAGACATCCGACAAAGTGGAAAGTGTACAGCAGTTAACAACAGTTAAATAACGGTAACCTCGATTCATAATTCAAATTCAGATCGGCACACGTTAATGAATCAGTTTATTTTGTCACTTTAAATTGCCAAAATTGTTTTAGACCAATGAATTATTCAATCCGTCGAAAATGTTATTATGCATTCAAGTAACAGATTCTCATGATTGATTTCAATGTTCTAAACCATCATCACGACTGCGTATCTAAATAGACATAAGATTTTGGGAAATTAATCGCTTAAAATTTATAATTTTATAAGCTATATGCAGTTCATGATCAGGTCAAGTTTCAAGAACTGCAGTTGATTCTGGTTTCTAAATTCGACATTAAAGCTTCTATGTAATATGTTGTGACAAAATTTTGATCTATTATTAGGTCAAAGTTATAAAACTCCATAGTTAACAACAGGACCGAATATATTTTACGACTCGTGCAAAGAGCTGGTGCCCATAAAGCTGAAACCATGGCTGTTTGCACTGCGCTGCTCGACCCCTTGAAGCTCTGTTGAGGGTAAATGTATTCATTTCTCATTTAAGTGGTAAAAGATCAGTTGGAAAGCTGGCTTGCTTGGAGTTATTGTGAAAATAGCGTGCTTTTTGCCCATGCTTTATCACATTCATTGCTCAAATATCAACTTCAGGCAAGCACAATAAAAAAGTGAATATCAAATTCAATTATACCTCATTGTGCAGGTTTGGCCTGAATGGATGTAAGAGCTAAATTCCCTCGAATAGAAACATATAAAAGGAGATTCGTGCTTCTAAAGTTTCTTGGAGCATTCTTTAAAAAAAAAAAAAAAAACTTTGGGTTCTGGGTAATGCTTACGGTGGTATGCTAACACCATAAAATTGATTCAAGAAAGACACAACCTTCTCTCCCACTGACTTCCATCACCCAAACTTTATATTAAAAACTATACAAGAATGAAGTCCTAACTTCATCACCATATGTTTGATGAGCATCAGGTGCCGATGCAAAGTATTCTTCTCCGAAAAATGACTAAGCACATGGAATGACAGATTGACAATGTTAACTAACTTTAAGATTTGGAGAAGCTATTCAAGTTATGCCTCCTAATCCGATTCAAATCCCCACGCAGGGATTTTTACATCTTAGTTGGATTATGTTCAAATTTTCAATGTTCTGTATTTGGGTTCTATCTTCAATCAAATAGGAATACCAAAAGAAACTCGCTTTACGATTGAGCAGTACAATAAAGAACTTGAATCCTCCATTTGCAGCCATGGGGGATTTAGCGGTGCTTGGCACGAAAAGGCAGGCGTCCAAACACTTATTCATGTGTTGATTTCAATGTATTCTTGATCCCAACAACTTGAAGATAGTTAATGACTCATATTCTTTGATTGAGAATGTGAGTGGCCAAGCTTCTTTGATTGTCAAACTGCATCCCTCTATAATTTTTCTTTGATTTTCGTATTCTTTAGCACCTTCCAATAAATAAAGATGCCAATTTTAGAGTGGCGAAGTTCAATGAGGGCATTTACTCACGGGCCTGTGCTTACTAATTTTTCACAATTCCAGATTATTAATGCACTTGTGCAACATGGGTATTTCTTTTGCTACACAATTATGAAAGTTTTTCCTGTCTTCAAATATTTTGTTTTCTTTAGGTAATTACTACATTTAAAAATGCACTCACATATTTAGATGTACCTCGTCTGATCACCTAGTGAAACCCCTAGCTAGCTCCTTGGAAAGTGGTTGAATATTTTTTTGGTCTTCCTTCCCTTCAAACAACCCAACCCCCAGTACACCGATCTACTACCCATAGATTTTTAGGTATGTCAATCAGATATTCGACCAAACTGACCTGAAAAAAAAAAATTATCCGATTAAGAAACCAGGTCGGATTTGGATTTAATAAATTGCATCCGATCAGATTCGGACATGAACTTGGATCGGATTCATTTTTAAACAATATCTTGTATCTAATGCTACTATATTTTGAAAATTGGCTAAATCCGATTCAAATTTGGATATAAATATAAAAAATGAATTGGGATCGGATTCGGATTGTAAAATCGAGCTTCAGATTCGGATATGACTTTTCTTTATTTGTATTCAAATCCGGATTTAAATCCAAATATATGAATATCTGAAAAAAGTGAATATGATCAAGGGTATATATATATATATATATAAATATAATCTGAATCCCACCCGTTGACATCCCTACATTGATTCAGCCAAAGTACTTGAAGCGTTACATTTATTCATGAGCTATGATGGAACACCAAGCTTACAGACTATCTTCACACCAGTACCCACCAAGGCTCATTAGCTCAGCATTGATGCCAAGGATTTTTCATCTTCTTCCCATTCATATGTAGATTTCTTATCATCTCTCGTTTCAAGCAATCAACCTTCCAACTTTGTTGAGGATATACATGCAATCTCCTCATTGGCATAACGCCAAGGCCCAAGAGGGAGGAGTGGATTTAACATGCTCCAACAGGGCCGACATGATATTCCCTGCTATCAAAAGATCTTTGGACACTTATAGGTAGCATCTTTGGACATATAGAAAGAATTCTAGAGGCCCAAGGTTAATGTGAGGATGGAAATAAGGATGTAACTAATCCGATTGAATCGGATATAATGTTATTTTTAACCACATCCGCTTTTTTGGATATTCACATATTTGGTTCCAGATTCAAATATAAAGAAATAAAAGTTATATCCAAACCCGAATCTAAAATCTAATTTTACAATCTGAATCTAAGATTTTCAAAATGGAAGATTATTGAATATGGGATATTTATTCAAAACTAAATCTGATTTGAATCAGAATATGTATGCACATCCATTCTGAATCTAATTGGATGTCGTTTCTAAATCCGAATCAGATCTGATTTTTTAATGGGATATTATAGTTTTTTCCATATCCGATTTTTTTCAAACAGTTTGATGAGATATCCAATGCAAATCAGGCCCTAGATGGAAAAAGTGAGTTATCTCATTGTAAAGAACTACATAATAGGAAACATGCCAAATGCCAGCAAGTTCTGTATTTCATTTTCCCTGGGCATAGCTCAAAAGGGTGAGCGTGGGGCACATAATGTGGCTCGTAATCATGGAGGGCTATGTTCTTGTTTCATAAGGAGGTGCAGAGGCCTATGTGCAATTGAAGCACATAGAGATTTAACTACCTGCTATGTTTAGACCCTTGGGAAGGAGGGTGGCTTGGGCTCGGGCAGTGGGATTAAGGCTCTCGCTCACCCGGTACGTTCTGTATTTTATTCTCAAAGGGCCAGAATATTATTATATGGTTGATCATTTGCCAGAGAGTCTTATATCTAGAAATTTTAAGTCTTGCAACCACCCTCCGTTCTAGAAATGAAAATTCCCAGCTTGGATTTCCCAATGCATCAATCTAAGCGAGGGTGGCGTCTATCTGGCCTGGGGGGACGAGAAGAATCATGTTGATTGCATCAAGAGAAGAAAATTCCAGATTAAGTGGAACAAAGCAATCGAGACAACGACCCGCTTCCTTATAGTCAAATGGGCTCTGCTTCTAGATTGTGGGAGGAGACTCCGTTTCCCATGTTTCTGGCTGACAAATTCAACCTCTGTAAATTTCAGGTGCCCTGGTTCGCACGTATCCCTTTCATGCCAGTTTACTGAACAAGTTTGGGACTTTCTTAGCAGCCAGATTTGACAAGAAAATAACACTGTCTATGTCAATTAATGAGCCTTTGAATTGGTGGTGGAGAGTGGAAGGGCCGGGAAGTTGACTTGGAAGACGTTGGCTGTTGTTCCTCGTGGACAGCGTGGCCCCTTTGAAAGTGTCGCAATGCAGCAATTCATGAAGAAGAACAGCAGAGGCTGAGTTTGATGTTTGCTGACATGATTTCATGAAGATACGCTTTCAGGTTAGCTGGTCTTCCAATTACAGGAAAGACATTTGTATGGATAAAAACGAATGTTAGACCAGATTTTTGGCCAAACATGGGGAGTTTTTTTCAAGCAGCTGTGACATGCAACTATGGCAGAACACAGGTGGCTTTCTCTATTAATGTAAAGGAGGGCGGCTTTCTGAAGGTGGGTACTGTCTGTTTAGGCCCTCACCAAATGTGAGATGAGATGAATATTTTAAGAATTGTGTTCAACTGTTTTCCTGGTGTACACGAAGAGGTAATTGTAGTTATAAGCTCATGGAAATGAAGATGGCACATCAGATAAAAGAAAGGGAATCTCAGAGATTCAGGATTAGGGAATTCCATGCTGTAAGATTGTAGCTGGGATGTTTTTTCTGATGACAGGAAACCATTTTTCTGAAGAACATAATACAGAAACCGCTTAGCAGGGATGAAGAAACAGAAACAAAGCAAATTTGCCTTGTAAAAGTTACAGGGCAATGTTGTGAAAGTGATTTCAGGGCGTGAAAGGCGCGCTTCCCTTTGAAAATAAAAAAGATGCTTTGAAGTTCAACCATGGCGTGCTTGCCCGAGTGCATTTTTTTTCTAAAGAAGAACGTAAGTTTGGGAATGTGGTGTTCTGAAAAGTAGACGAATTCGCGTCATACAAAACCCGTTTGAAGTCTCTACCAGCACAAATTTTTGGAAAAAAACCACCCTTTGCCCGAAGACTTTTCTTCTTCTTACGAATTTCTTTATCGTCTCGTTCCCTGAGTTCATCCTTTCGCTACTTTTTTCCGTCTCTCTCTCTTCGGTTTTTGACAATTCCAACTCGGCGAGGTTCTCTTTCGGCACAAACCTTTTATTGTATCTAGAGTGTAAATGTTGATGTTATATAAATGTGAATCGTATCTATATTCTTTAACAAGCGCAAAGTTTATAGATAAATTTGATTATATAAATTTTAGTGAAGCATCTTTTATTGTATAATTCTAGTGTACAATTTACTAGAGGCAAAAGAAAGACTCCCATGCCATCATTTCATGAGGAAGAAGAAAGTGCAGGTGACGAAGAATTGATATCAATGATGATGATAACTTATTGTGTAACAACACTTTGACTGTCAGTTCTTTTGATGAACAAAACAACAGAACGATTAATGTGTTTTATATAATTTCCCTTCATATAGTTGTGTAACAACGTCTGTCCTCGCCGCATAGTGTTTAGTTCTATGCGTCGCCAGTGGCCTTTTCTCTTTGTACATTCTGTCCACCGTTTTTTGTAATTTTGTTCATACCATCTTAACAAATTGGTAAGGGCCTAACCCCAGCAAGTTTGCATTGGAAATGATGATGAAAAAATAGAGTAATGGTTCCTTTATTTGTTTAGATAACAAGCCTTTTCCCTTCAATTACACTATCTGTACATATACCTATTAATGTGTTGATAAACAAAAAAATAATATAATCATGCTTTAATTCAAGTCATTTTTATAAAAAAAAATTATCAGCAAAATTTTGTTGTTATAAGAACAGTTTATTTTTTGACTATTAAAAAAGCATTATTTAAGTAAGAAAACGACTAACTAAATATATTTTCTCAACAAATCACTCTTTAAGATCATGGCCATAACATTAGATTGCCAAAAATTAACAACATATATATATATATATATATATATATATATAATAAGAGAGAGAGAGCGAGGAGGAGATATTACTAATTAAATGCACGCCTTTGCTTTTTTGCTTACATTTTTTTCCCTGTTCCTTATGAAGCATTGGCTTTTTACACTTCAAAGTTCCATTATAGCCTTGCCCTGCAGGCGTCGCTTTTGCTTTTAACAACATTTATCGGAAGTCGAGTTTGCCAATTGTAAGAATGGAAGTATGGATTTGTCAAGTCGCGTTATAGGTCAGGGATGAACTTAGAGAAATCCCAACAGCATTTTCTTACTTCCATTAACCCATATCACATACAGATATTCAGATAGCAGGTACAGAAAATTGGACAGTTTAAGAACAAAACCATCAGTACATCATTTTATTATCGTAATGCAACAAAAGCATTGTCTACAACAAAAGGAAGATACAACAGTATTTCCCAATATACTAAAGCATTCAACATCAAAACCGTTGTCTATAATAAGAGGAAATTACAACAGTTTTCCCCAGTATACTCAATACATTCCACATAATGAGTCACAGTGCTTTCTTTATTTATACCTCCACGAACTCATTTTCACCACACTTTAAGTACCATATTTTGCTTTATTAAAGTATTAAAATAGTCTTCAGATCATGCACCAAAGGATAGTTCAACAGCCACTTTGGAGTAAGATTACTCGGCTTTCCATGAGGACAAAGCAGGTGTCTCTGATGCAAAAAAAGTGGGACGCATGTCTGCGTACCTGTCTCCCTTAACGCCATCCTTGGAAGCTATATGCTCAAGTTCTGCCATTTCTTCAGAGGTCAGGGTCACAGACAAAGCACCAGTATTCTGATTCAGATTTTCAATTTTGGTGGTTCCAGGAATCGGGCACACATCTTTCCCCTGATGATGAACCCAAGCCAATGCAAGCTGGGATGGTGTGCATCCCTTCTTAGCAGCGATTTCATGTACACGTTCAAACAGATTGGCATTATGTTGCAAATTCTCTGGCTGAAATCTTGGCAAGAACTGTAAAAAAAATGCAATCTTAGATGTCAAATGACAAAAATAAATCCATATCATTTCTAACAGGGTTAGTCTAAAATGGACCTAAGAAAAAGGAAAAAAATATGCATTGTATAACATTATAGGTGCTGCATATCTATCCTGTAACCAGGGTCCAGAATTATAATACTTTGCCTTTTGGGGACAGGTTGATCCTTTATTATATTTGAAGAAATGCTCATTCAATACCAGTTTTACTTCTGAAGAATAAAGGGTTAAACGAATTGTATATGACGCTTTTACAGCTATAGAATTATATCCACGAATTTGGTCTACGCAGCATGCATTAGTAAAATTTTCAAAATAACGTGTTACTTCCAAATTATACCTGCTGATGCAGAAATAAATATGTACAAGTATAATTCATGCCACTTGCATGAGAAACCAGACAAGTTTTAGATCCAGTATACAGGTTGATGTCTATAGAACTTGACGTTTTTGTTTCAGCAGAACAGGGGAAATATGATGAAAACCAGTGTTAGAAACTTTCTCTGTTTCTCATCTCTCTTTTTTTTTGGAGAAAAAGGATTTGGAGGAGGAGGAGGATATACTGTAATAACTCCATTAATCCCAAGATGCTTGGTTGTCGCACACACACACAAACCCACCTTTCTGAAATCACCTTCTCCAAAGCTATCAACCAGTTTGGGTCCTGTTGAAAAGAAACCTCTACCCAGGGGACTGTATGCAACAATACCTATACCAAGCTCCCTGTGAAAGCAAAGAACAAAAGAAGAAGTGAGATTCTTAAATCAATCACCAGTCTACACAGAGTGGAAGCGGGGGGGCACACTCACCTACAGGTGGGAATGATTTCTTCCTCGACATCTCTGGTCCACAAGGACCACTCTATTTGCACTGCTGTTATTGGATGAACAGCATGAGCCCTTCTAATTGTCGAGGCAGAGGCCTCAGAAAGACCCAAATATTTTACTTTTCCCTCTTCGACCAGCTTCTTCATTTCACCAACCTTGCCAGATGAGAGGAGAAAAGAACAGATAAAGTTTTTTAAGCCTCACATACTTAAGCACATATAAATAGTACTCTTCATACAAGTAAATAGATGTAGCACATGAAGAACTAGGCATTAACAGATAATATAGAAGATCAACATGAAGACTAGGAAGTAACTAAAAAATAAATAAATGAAATGACATAACTTATATTATTGATTCCAAGTTTACTATATTGAACACGAAAAGAAAATAAACCACAATCTTAAGCAATGGCATGCTGCTGCAAACTAGTATTTTAAGCACTACAGTCATTCCAATAAAATAGAGAACTGATTCCAACATGCACGCTCTATGTTTTACCTTCCTTTGTACGAGTTATAAACAATGAATTGAGTAAACGTCTAAATGAGAAATCTGGAACAAAAAGGATGTTTTGACGCCAACTTTATCAAGCTACGTAGCATATAACATTTCAGACGTCATGGCATTCCTACAGAAATCTTCGCGATAATTGCCAATGGGGCGTACACATTTAAGTAGGTTATCTCTATATCCCTATATCCACAGATGCTGGAAGATTGAACATACTGTAGCTTCGATCGGAACCCGTGTGTCAACGCGATGCTGATAGTACAGATCGATGCAATCCACATCCAACCTCTTCAAAGAAGCCTCGCAAGCCGCCCGAACGTATGCAGGATCCCCGCGTATCTCTCTCTTTCCATCTGCAAAGCTGATACCGAACTTGGTGGCCAACTGAACCTTTTCCCTTAGACCTTTGATTGCCTGAAACACCACCAGCATACCCAATTCCAAGAATACCGCCATGAACGTATTAAATCCTTGCGTTTAAATTGTCAACAATCGGAAAACACGATCACCACAGAGAGAGAGTACTGACCTTTCCCACCAATACCTCGTTGGTGAAGGGCCCGTAGATATCAGATGTGTCGAGGAAGGTGATGCCACTATCTATGGCGTGCCTTATGAGTCGAATCATGTCCTCCTCTGGCTTCGGCGGACCATAGAACGCCGACATCCCCATGCATCCCAATCCCTGCTGCGACACCACCAGACCGCTACTCCCCAACTCGATCTTCTCCACCACCTTCGTCGACGCCATTGCTCTCTCTCTCTCTTTCTCTATCTCTCTCTCTCTCGCTCGCTCGCTCGCTCAATAGCTAGATTGGCTGGGCTTAGAATTTATAACCAGATACTGCTCCACTTGTCAACGCTCTCAACGCTCTGGTCAATGATTAAGTCATCAATCTTAAATCGTGGCGTTGAATTTTGAGTGATTGGTGTCGGATAATCGCCCAATCTCTGTAAAAAATGGTATGAAGGCCCTCCTCCGGACCCCCAGCTAAAGTATCACCAGGCCAGCGGCCGCCAGGCCCGCCACGAAGCGTTAGCGACACGATCTAGCGGCATCGCGCGCTTCAGCGAGCATCGTGTTTGAAAGTTCCATACGTGCAGTCCGCTTGAGGATCCAAATTCATCTCAAAGCTCATGGTTCAAACTCATCTCAAAGCTGACTAGCTGAGGGTAGATTTCTAAGATCCCAGATTCAGATACACCACTGAGGCAAGATCTACTGGTCTTTCATTTCTATAGAAACAGAAATTTTGTTGGGAACGAACAGTTAATCACGGGATAATTTAAGTGGGACGTGGATTTGACTAGTGAATCCTGTGCCATCTGAATCACATCGGGACCGACTCATTGAATCTAATCAACAGTTCAGTGGTCATGCGCACAGCAGGTCTAGTTCGATATAGGTACCTGTGTGTGCGGATCTCTGGAGAGAGAGAGAGAGATTGCTAAAGTACTTCTATTGCTGATTATGAATTTATGTTTGAAAAAAAAAAAAAAAAACTGATTGTTCAGATTCAAATGCTTATTAAGATATTATCAATAAGTTTTCCAGGATGACAAACCATTTAAGATCCAAATGAAATGTGATCAGATAGTTATGACCGGAGAGAGAGAGAGAGATTGCTGAAGTACTTTTGTTATTGTGATAATTTATGTTTGAAGGAAAAAAAATCAAGTCACTATTCAGATTCACATAAAGATATTATCAATATTTGATGAGGGATGACAACTTATTTAAGATCCAAGACAATGTGACTAGATATTTATGACAGCTTCAAATGGATTTGATAGGAGAAGGATGATCATAATGCCATTCTCTTCCAAGTTTCACACCCACAAGTGCTCATGTTTTAACTGAATCTGCAAGTGACCACCTACTTAACTGCATAACAGGCATTCCCAAGATTAGTTGGCAAAGGAAAGTCAAAGCATGAACAGTATATCATTACCTCTTCTATGCACTCTGGTCCATTAAACGATGGCTTGCGCATCATCGGTGTGACAGGATACCATGCCTTTTGACAGGAGAATTGCAATGTAGTCAGAAACCTCGTTAATCGACAATCATTTTCTCAGCAGGTAGTACTTTTATAATCACTTAGCAACAGTTAAAATACTCTCAAATATACAAATTTAATACAAATTTCCAAATAGAAAAAAAAAAAAAACAACACAGGATATATACTTACCTTTTGGCTAGAACAATAGAAGGATTACTTGTAGTTAGAAAGCATATTACTTCAATTATTTTACTGAGTTGACAAAATTCTTCGAGAAACACAACCACATGCCAATTTATGAGAAAGATAATGATGAGTGACTGAAATTTTAGTTGCACGTGGACATCTTAAACTGACCGAACACATCATTTCCTCCATCCATACAGTTCGCCAGTTTACATCAAGCGTTCCAGTTGAAAAAATAAGCTATTTATGAATAGAGAAAATGCACATAGATAACAAGATAAACTTGGAGGAAGACCACAATCTTGATTCAAGCAAGCCGATTACTAGATCAGTGCCTTTATATGGATGAAGCATGCCGACCACTTTAGTAGATGGCAAACTACTTAGCATGCATCCTTACTGTCATCATCTGTTTTTTACAGGGATCCTGTCTATGGTACAGTTTGTGAAAGATATACAAGCAACGTGCTACATTTGTGATACAAATATAAGTATAGCATTAGCAATTAGATGAAACAGCTTGTTACTCAGTTACTAACTCATTTTTAAGGGATCGCGCCAGCAGAAATATTTAAGGCGGCCAAGAAAGGAATGAATCAAATAAAGGAACTGCCATTTACCATAGTTAAGCCAAACAAAAAATTAATTTATCATCCAGAAGTAAGTCTATTAGTGAAAGTGCCCAATGAGGCACAGGAGATTCTGTCATTAAGAAACGCTGTTCAAACCATAGCTTGGCAAGGTTCTACCTGGGAATTATTTTCTCAGATACAGGTTATCACGGGAACATGTTGGGAAAATTTGTAGACTTTGAACAGGAGAAGAATAGGAAACTAAAAAAATGGGGTAGCAGGTTTTATATAAATTTTCTTGCAAAAACTATAGAAGCAGGAAAACATTTTGAGAACATAAAATGATAAAAAAAAATCATTTTCTTAAAAATATGAAAAATTGACTTTTTGAAAGTTTCGAGAAAATATTACATCTATATTAGGATAATGTCAAGATATTTTCATTTTGGTGATATTTTGAAAAAGTTTCCATATTTTCCCATATTATCTGCAGGCGTCAGAGACGCAATGAAAATGAGATACTTTTCAAACATTGAAGATGTATGTGAGTATGGACCAAAGTATCAATTTGAAATGACCTGCTTATCCAGCGATCCTTCAGCCATAGATTTTTTTTTTCTTCGACTATAGTTGTTTGCCAAAAAGCGCATTTATTAACTTAATAAGGGGATAAAACCATGTAACCATTGCTGCTTAAATAAGGGATAAACATAAAACCACTTTGCATTGCCTGCTACACACCAGAAGCCAAGATATGACAGTTAAAATATCTTTTTTTTCGGAAGTCCAGTTTGCCAATTGTGAGAAGGGAAGGGTGGATTTGTCAATCGCCTTATAGGTCAGGGATGAACTTAGAGAAATCCCCAAACCATTTTATTACTTACAATAACCATGTCGCATACAGATTTTCAGACAGCAGGTATAGATAATTGGACAGTTTAAGAATAAAAGCATCAGTATAGCATTTATTATCGTAATGCAGCAAAATAATTGTCTATAACAAGCGGAAGATACAACAGTATTTCCCAGTATACTCAATACATTCTACATCAAAACCATTGTCCAGAATAAGAGAAAAATACAACGGTATTTCCCAATATACTCAAGACATTCTACATAATGAGTCATAATGCTTTATTTATTTATACCTCAAACTCATTTTCAGCATACTTAAATACCATATTTTGCTTTTAAAATATCATAATAGTCTTCAGATCACCAAAGGATAGTTCAACAGCCACTTTGGAATAAGATTACTCGGCTTTCCACGAGGACAAAGCAGGTATCTCTGATGCGAAAAAAGTGGAACGCATGTCCGCGTACCTGTCTCCCTTAACGCCGTCCTTGGAAGCTATATGCTCAAGTTCTGCCATTTCTTCAGAGGTCAGGGTCACAGACAAAGCACCAATATTCTGATTCAGATTTTCAATTTTGGTGGTTCCAGGAATCGAGCAAACATCTTTCCCCTGATGATGAACCCAAGCCAATGCAAGCTGGGATGGTGTGCATCCCTTCTTAGTAGCTATTTCATGTACACGTTCAAACAGATTGGCATTATGTTGCAAATTCTCTGGCTGAAATCTTGGCAAGAACTGTAAGAAAATGTAATCTTACAGATCAAATGACAAAAAATAAATCCATGTATACGGTTATCATTTCTAACAAGATTAATCTAAAGATGCACCCAAAAGGAAAGGGAAAAAATATGCATTGGGTGACCTTATAGCCGATATAGCCGATAAAATGAGAATGTATATCAAAATTTGAGGACAAGAAGTTCCCTACGTACAAAAATTGGGGACAAGAAGTCCCCTAGTTACAGTGACCTTATAGGTGCTGCATGTCTACAATACTCTGCTGTTACCAGAATGATAATAATTTGCCATTTTGGGACAGCTTAATCCTTTACAAATATTTGAAGAAATGGCCACTAACATCAGTTTTACTTCGGGAGAATAAAGGGTTAAAAGAACTGTAGAGGAAGCTCGTACAGCTACAGAAGTATATCCATGAATTTGGTCTATGCAGTATGCACTAGTAAAATTTTCAAAATAACGTGTACTTCCAAATTATACCTGCTGATGCAGAAAGAAAGAAGTACAAGCATACTTCATGCCTCTTGCAAGAGAAACCAGACAAGTTTTAGATCCAGTATACAGGTTGATGTCTCTAGAACTTGACGTTTTTATTTCAGCAGAACAAGGGAAATATAATGAAAACAAGTGTCAGAAACTTTCTCTGTTCCACATCTCTCTTCTCTTCTATGGAGAAAAAGGGTTTGGAGGAAAAAGAGGATATACTGTAACAATTCCATTAATCCCAAGAAGCTTAATTGTCATACAAACACACACAAACCCACCTTTCTGAAATCACCTTCTCCAAAGCCATCAACCAGTTTGGGTCCTGTTGAAAAGAAACCTCTACCCAGGGGACTGTATGCAACAATACCTATACCAATCTCCCTGTGAAAGGAAAGAACAAACGGAAGAAGTAAGATTCTTAAATCAATCACCAGTTTACACACAGTGGAAGCACGGGGGCGATACTCACCTACAGGTGGGAACGATTTCTTCCTCAACATCTCTGGTCCACAAGGACCACTCTAATTGCACTGCTGTTATTGGATGAACAGCATGAGCCCTTCTAATTGTCGAGGCAGAGGCCTCAGAAAGCCCCAAAAATTTTACTTTGCCCTCTTCGACCCGCTTCTTCATTTCACCAACCTTGCCAGGGGAAAAGAACAGATAAAATTTTTTATGCCTCACATAATTATGTGAGCACCCATAAATAACGCTCCTCATACAAGTAAATAGATGTAGCACATGTAAAACTAGGCATTAACAGATAATATAGAAGATTAACATAAGGACTAGGAGATAACTAAAAGATAAATGAAATGGCATAACTTATATTATTAATTTCAAGATTACTATATTGAACATGAAAAGAAAATAAACCACAATGTTGACATTGATTTTACTTTGGAATCAAATCCAATTACTCTGAAGCCCAATGAAGTCTCGTCAGCTTTCCATCATGTTTTCTGAACAGTAGAGAAACCGCTGTTCTATCAATGGGTTTCCAATTATTACTAGTTGCCTAGGTGAAGTAATAACCATGAATACATACGTGGAAGGCAACAACTTCTAGAGAATCAGAAAATGAAGCAGCCCCAACCTATAAAGTGAGATATGTTGAAGGGGAAAAAAACCATTGCTAAAAGGCAGTTAGAGCAACAGCATACTGATCACACTAGGTATTTAAGCACTATTGTTATTGCAATAAAATAGAGAACTGATTCCAACATGCACGCTCTATGTTTTACATTTATGTTCCTTCTTTTTACAATTTGTGCAGTCTGGAACAAAAAGGATGTGTTCACGCCAACTTTATCAACCTATGTGGCAGATGGCTCCCTACAGAAATCTTCACGATAATTACCAAAGGGAGGTACACATTTAAGTAGCAAGTAGGCTATCCCTATATCCATAGATGCTGGAAGATTGAACATACTGTAGCTTCGATCGGAACCCGTGTGTCAACGCGATGCTGATAGTACAGATCGATGCAATCCACATCCAACCTCTTCAAAGAAGCCTCGCAAGCCGCCGAACGTATGCAGGATCCCCGCGTATCTCTATCTTTCCATCTGCAAAAGTGACACCGAACTTGGTGGCCAACTGAACCTTTTCCCTCAGACCTTTGATTGCCTGCAACACCGCCACCGTACCCAATTCGAAAAGTACCGCCATCAACGCATTAAATCCTTATTTTTAAACTGCCAATAATAGGAAGACACCATCTCAGAGAGAGAGAGAGAGAGAGAGAAGTACTGACCTTACCCACCAATACCTCGTTGGTGAAGGGCCCGTACATATCAGATGTGTCGAGGAAGGTGATGCCACTATTATGGCGTGCCTTATGAGTCGAATCATGTCCTCCTCTGGCTTCGGCGGACCATATAACGCCGACATCCCCATGCATCCCAAACCCTGCTGCGACACCACCAGACCACTACTCCCCAACTCGATCTTCTCCATCACATTCGCCGACACCATTCCTCTCTCTCTCTCTAGCTCTCTCTCTTCGCTCGCTCAATCGCTAGACTGCCGGAGCTTAGAATTCTAACCAGACAACGATGCCATTGCCATCGATGGCTCCAACTTCATCTCAAAGCTCATGGTTCAAATTCATCTAAAATCTGACTTGCTGAGGGTAGAGTTCCAAGATCCCAGGTTTAGATACACCATTGAGAGAGAGAGAGAGAGAGAGATTCCTAAAGTACTCTTGTTGTTTAGATGAATTTATGTTCGAATGAAAAAAAAAAACAAGCCATTATTCAGATTCACACAAAGATATATTATCAATGAGTTATGCGGGATGACACATTATTTAAGATCCAAGGAAAATTTGATTGTATTTATGACACCTTCAAATGGATTGATAGGACAAGGATGATCATCGTCCCACACTCGTTCAAGTTTCAAATCCACAAAAGCAGTTACCATTATTCCTCATCTTGACAATGGCATTATATCCTGCAGCTCTTGGTTGGTACCAAGGAAGTTGCATACAAAATGTCCTGCTCGAGCGAGGACCTACTACAAAAAGATTGTATCATCAGTGATACACAACCATAAAAGGTAGTCGAACTATTTACATTGTTATCACCCACTGCACAAACCTCATCATTGCAATTAGTCATATCAAAACATTAAAAACAGCCCATCTGTTCACCATGTGAAAGACTAACATCTACCGAAATATGAGAGAAGCGTCTGTTGATTAGGCACACCACTTTTTCTTTTGACCGGAAGCTGAGACTTGTCGCTTGCTATATCCATAATGCTCAGAGAGTTATGGTAAGCCACGCCCTTCAGCACGTTGCCATCAGAATCATCTAACTGCTCAAAAACACGTTTGGTGCCACATTTTTTAACTGCTTGGGTGATCTCAAAGGCTTCCGAGTCATCATGATCTGGCGTGTTAAAGCTTTCAGAGTTGTCAGTACTGGCAATCTCTTTCACGAAGTCCTCACAATTAGGGCTCTTGGAGGACGATTTTTTCTGAGATTCAGGTGTTATTTTCCGCTCAAGTTCGCGCTTAGAAAAAAATGATGATATTGTAGCACTTTGCTCATGTTTTAACTGAATCTGCAAGTGACCACCTACTTAAGTTAACTGCATAACAAACATTCCTAACACTACTTGGCAAAGGAAAGTTAAAGCATGAACAGTATTATCATTACCTCTTCTATGCACTCTGGTCCATTAAATGATGGTTTGCCCATCATCGGTGTGACAGGATACCATGCCTTTTGACAGGAGAAATGCAATGTAGTTAGAAACCTCGTTAATCGACAATCATTTTCTCAGCAGGTAGTACTTTTATAATCACTTAGCAACAGTTAAAACAAAATTAATACAAATTTCCAAATAGAAAAAAATAACGCAGGATATATACTTACCGTTTGGTTAGAACAATAGAAGGATTACTTGCAGTTAGCATATTACTTCAATTATTTTACTGAGTTGACAAAATTCTTCGAAAAACACAACCACATGCCAATTTATGAGAAAGATAATGATCGGTGACTGAAATTTTAGCAGCACGTGGACATCTTAAACTGACAGAACACATTATTTCCTCCATCATAGAATTTGATACAGTTTGCCAGTTTACATCAAGCGTTCCAGTTGAAAAAATAAGCTATTTATGAATAGAGAAAAAGCAGATAGAGACTGTAACAAGATAAACTTGGAGGAAGACCACAATCTTGATTCAAGCAAGCCGATTACTAGATCAGTGCCTTTATATGGATGAAGCATGCCGACCACTTTAGTAGATGGCAAACTACTTAGCATGCATCCTTACTGTCATCATCTGTTTTTTACAGGGATCCTGTCTATGGTACAGTTTGTGAAAGATATACAAGCAACGTGCTACATTTGTGATACAAATATAAGTATAGCATTAGCAATTAGATGAAACAGCTTGTTACTCAGTTACTAACTCATTTTTAAGGGATCGCGCCAGCAGAAATATTTAAGGCGGCCAAGAAAGGAATGAATCAAATAAAGGAACTGCCATTTACCATAGTTAAGCCAAACAAAAAATTAATTTATCATCCAGAAGTAAGTCTATTAGTGAAAGTGCCCAATGAGGCACAGGAGATTCTGTCATTAAGAAACGCTGTTCAAACCATAGCTTGGCAAGGTTCTACCTGGGAATTATTTTCTCAGATACAGGTTATCACGGGAACATGTTGGGAAAATTTGTAGACTTTGAACAGGAGAAGAATAGGAAACTAAAAAAATGGGGTAGCAGGTTTTATATAAACTTTCTTGCAAAAACTATAGAAGCAGGAAAACATTTTGAGAACATAAAATGATAAAAAAAAAATCATTTTCTTAAAAACATGAAAAAGGGACTTATTGAAAGTTTCGAGAAAATATTACATCTCTAATGGGATATATTTTCATTTTGGTGATATTTTGAAAAAGTTTCCATATTTTCCCGATATGATCTGAAGGATTCAGAATCACAATGATAATGAAATATTTTTCAAACATTGAAGATGCATGTGAGTATGGACCAAAGTATCAATTTGAAATGACCTTCTTATGTTTCCAAAGATCCTTCAGCCATAGAATATTTTTCCTGCGACTGTAGTTGTTTGCCAAGAAGTTAATAAGGGGATAAACCCATGTAACCATCGTTGATCAAATAAGGGATAAACATAAAACCACTTTGCATTGCCTGCCACACACCAGAAGCCAGGATATGACAGTTAAAATATCTTTCGTCGGAAGTTGAGTTTGCCAATTGTGAGAAGGGTGGATTTGTCAGTCGCCTTATAGGTCAGGGATGAACTTAGGGAAATCCCCAAACCATTTTATTACTTACATTAAACCTTATCGCATAGAGATATTCAGCAGCAGGTATAGATAATTGGACAGTTTAAGAACAAAAGCATCAGTACAGCATTTTATTACCGTAATGCATCAAAAGCATTGTCTAAAACAAGAGGAAGATACGATAGTATTTCCCAATATACTCAATCCATTCTACATCAAAACCATTGTCTATAATAAGAGGAAAATACAACAGCTTTTCCTAGTATACTCAATATATTCTACATAATGAGTCATAATGCTTTCTTTATTTATACCTCCGCGAACTCATTTTCAGCATACTTAAGTACCATATTTTGCTTTATTAAAATATTATAATGGTCTTCAGATCATGCACCAAAGGATAGTTCAACAGCCACCTTGGAGTAAAATTACTCGGCTTTCCACGAGGACAAAGCAGGTGTCTCTGATGCCAAATAAGTGGGACGCATGTCTGGGTACCTGTCTCCCTTAACGGCATCCTTCGAAGCTATATGCTCAAGTTCTGTCATTTCTTCAGAGGTCAGGGTCACAGATAAAGCACCAATATTCTGATTCAGATTTTCAATCTTGGTGGTTCCAGGAATCGGGCAAACATCTTTCCCCTGATGATGAACCCAAGCCAATGCAAGCTGGGATGGTGTGCATCCCTTCCTAGCAGCGATTTCATGTACACGTTCAAACAGATTGGCATTATGTTGCAAATTCTCTGGCTGAAATCTTGGCAAGAACTGTAAAGACAACGCAAGCTTAGAGATCAAATGACAAAAAATAAATCCATGTATATGGTTTCCATTTCTAACAGGATTAGTCTAAAGACGCACCCAAAAGAAAAGGGAAAAAATATGCATTGTATGGCCTTATGGGTGCTGCATGTCTACAATAGTGTCCTGTAACCAGAATAATAATAATTTGCCATTTTGGGACAGCTCGATCCTTTACCAGTAGTTGAAGAAATGCCCATTAACATTAGTTTTACTTCCGGAGAATAAAGGGTTAAAAGAATTGTAGAGGAAGCTCGTACAGCTGCAGAAGAATATCCATGAATTTGGTCTAGGCAGTTTGCACCAGTAAAACTTCAAAATATCGTTCACTTGCAAATTATACCTGCTAATGCAGAAAGGGAAATGTACAAGCATAATTCATGCCTGTTGCAAGAGAAACTAGCGAGTTTTAGTTTCTATATAGAGGTTGAGGTTTCCTAGAACTTGACGTTTTTGTCTCAGCAGAACAAGCGAAATATGATGAAAACCAGTGTTAGAAACTTTCTCTGTTCCTCATCTCTCTCTCTCTCTCTCTCTCTCTCTCTCTCTCATATGGAGAAAAAGGATTTGGATGAAAAGAAGGATACAATGTAATAATTCTATTAATCCCTAGATGATTGATTGTCACACACGCACACACACAAACCCACCTTTCTGAAATCACCTTCTCCAAAGCCATCAACCAGTTTGGGTCCTGTTGAAAAGAAACCTCTACCCAGGGGACTGTATGCAACAATACCTATACCAAGCTCCCTGTGAAAGGAAAGAACAAACGGAAGAAGTAAGATTCTTAAATCAATCACCAGTTTACACACAGTGGAAGCACGGGGGAGATACTCACCTACAGGTGGGAACGATTTCTTCCTCAACATCTCTGGTCCACAAGGACCACTCTAATTGCACTGCTGTTATTGGATGAACAGCATGAGCCCTTCTAATTGTCGAGGCAGAGGCCTCAGAAAGCCCCAAATATTTTACTTTGCCCTCTTCGACCAGCTTCTTCATTTCACCAACCTAGCCCGATGAAAGGGGAAAAGACCAGATAAAATTTTTTAAGCCTCACATAATTGTGAGCACCTATAAATAACGCTCCTCATACAAATAAATAGATGTAGCACATGTAAAACTAGGCATTAATAGATAATATAGAAGATCAACATAAGGACTAGGAGGCAACTAAAAGATAAATGAAAATTGATTCCAAGTTTACTATATTGAACACGAAAAGACAATAAGCCACAATCTTGACATTGACTTTACTTTTTAATCAAATCCAATTTCTCTGAATTATGCCCAATCAAGTCTCATCAGCTTTCCATCATGTTTTCTGAACAGTAGAGAAACCGCTGTTCTACTTCTATCAATGGGTTTCTAACTATAGTAGTTGCCTAGGTGAAGATAACCATGAATGAATACGTGGAAGGCAACAACTTATAGAGAGTCAAAAAATTAAGCAGCCCCAGCCTATAAAGTGAGATATGTTGAAGGGAAAAAAAAACCATTGCTACAAAGCAGTTAGAGCAACGGCATACTGATCAAACTAGGTATTTTAAGCACTACTGTCATTCCAATAAAATAGAGAACTGATTCCAACATGCACTCTCTATGTTTTACATTTCTTTTTCCTTCTTTTTATAGGTTGTGCAATTTGGAACAAAAAGGATGTGTTCGCGCCAATTATCAAGCTATGTAGCAGATAAACATTTCAGAGATCATGGCATCCCTACAGAAATCTTCACGATAATTACCAACGGGAGGTACACATTTAAGTAGCGAGTAGGCTGTCCCTATATCCATAGATGCTGGAAGATTGAACGTACTGTAACTTCGATCGGAACCCGTGTGTCAACGCGATGCTGATAGTACAGATCGATGCAATCCACATCCAATCTCTTCAAAGAAGCCTCGCAAGCCGCCCGAACGTATGCAGGATCCCCGCGTATCTCTCTCTTTCCATCTGCAAGATTGACACCGAACTTGGTGGCCAACTGAACCTTTTCCCTCAGACCTTTGATTGCCTGAAAAACCGCCACCGTACCCAATTCGAAAAGTACCGCCATCAACGCATTAAATCCTTATTTTTAAACTGCCAATAATAGGAAGACACCATCTCAGAGAGAGAGGGAGAGGTACTGACCTTACCCACCAATACCTCGTTGGTGAAGGGCCCGTACATATCAGATGTGTCGAGGAAGGTGATGCCACTATCTATGGCGTGCCTTATAAGTCGGATCATGTCCTCCTCCGGCTTCGGCGGACCATAGAACGCCGACATCCCCATGCATCCCAAACCCTGCTGCGACACCACCAGACCACTACTCCCCAACTCGATCTTCTCCACCACGTTCGCCGACGCCATTGCTCTCTCTCGCTCGCTCGCTCAATCGCTAGATTGCCTGAGCTTAGAATTTTAACCAGACAACGATGCCTTCAATGCTCTGATGGTCAAGGCTCTGATCACAGATCAATCTTGGCGTTGAATGTTGAGTGGACCGAGGTGTGTAAACAGATCAGACTGGGAGGTGAGAGATTATCTCCTACCGCGCGAAAAGTGAAACCCCTCTCCCCACAACTAAACGGACACCTGGCCAGCGGCCGCTGCCCAGCGTTAGCGACATGATCAATCAGGAGTCCGCTTCAGGATCCAAATTCATCTCAAAGCTCACGGTTCAAACTCACCTAAAAGCTAGGTTTCCAAGATCCCAGGTTTAGATACACCATTAAGGCAAAATCTACTTCTCTCATTTGTATAGAATGAGAAATTTCTTGGCAACGAACAGATATTCACGGGATAATTTACGTGGGACGTGGATTTGACTCGTGAATCCTGTGCAGTCTGAAAGTGGCCATGTTCTGAGCAGGTCTAGTTCTATATAGGAATCTGTGTGTGCGAGCGGGTGGGGAGAGAGAGAGAGATTGCTAAAGTACATTTAGTGTTAACCATGAATCTATGTTTGAAAAAGAAAGGATCCAAGTCATTATTCAGATTCAAACGCTTGTTGAGATATTATCAACAAGTTATCCGGGATGACAAATTACGTAAAAATCCACGTAGAATGTGATTAGATAGCTCAGACCAGAGACAGAGAGAGAGAGATTCCTAAAGTACCTTTGTTGTTGAGATGAATTTATGTTCACATAAAAAAAAAAAAACCAAGTCATTATTCAGATTCACACAAAGATATTATCAATGAGTTATGCGGGATGACACATTATTTAAGATCCAAGGAAAATTTGATTGGATATTTATGACACCTTCAAATGGATTTGATAGGACAAGGATGACCATCGCCCCACACTCGTCCAAGTTTCAAATCCACAAAAGCAATTAGCATTCTTCCTCACCTTGACAATGGCATTATACCCTGCAGCTCTTGGTTGGTACCAAGGAACTTGCATACAAAATGTCCTGCTCGAGCGAGGACCTACTACAAACAGATTGTAGCATCAGCGATACACAACCATAGAAAATAGTCGAACTATTTACATTGTTATCACCCACTGCACAAACCTCATCACTGCAATTAGTCATATCAAAACGTTAAAGACAGATCATCTGTTCACCTTGTGCAAGACTAACATCTACCGAAGTATGAGAGAAGCGTCTGTTGATTAGGCACACCACTTTTTCTTTTGACTGGAAGCTGAGACTTGTCGCTTGCTATATCCACCATGCTCGGAGAGTTATGGTAAGCCACGCCCTTCAGCATGTTACCATCAGAATCGTCTAACTGCTCAAAATCACGTTTGGTGCCACATTTTTTAACTGCTTCGGTGATCTCAAAGGCTTCCGAGTCATCATGATCTGGCGTGTTAAAGCTTTCAGAGTTGTCGGTGCTGGCAATCTCTTTCACGAAGTCCTCACAATTAGGGCTCTTGGAGGACGATTTTTTCTGAGATTCAGGTGTTGTTTTCCGCTCAAGTTTGAAGCTTTCAGAGTTATCAGTGCTGGCAATCTCTTTCACGAAGTCCTCACAATTAGGGCTCTCGGAGGACGATTTTTTCTGAGATTCAGGTGTTGTTTTCCGCTCAAATTCGCGCTTAGAAAAAAATGATGATATTGCAGCTTTTTGCTCGTGTTTTAACTGAATCTGCAAGTGACCACCTACTTAAGTTAAATGCATAACAAGCATTCCTAAGATTACTTGGCAAAGGAAAGTTAAAGCATGAACAGTATTATCATTACCTCTTTTATGCACTCTGGTCCATTAAATGATGGTTTACCCATCATCGGTGTGACAGGATACCATGCCTTTTGACAGGAGAAAATGCAATGTAGTTAGAAACCTTGTTAACCGACAATCATTTTTTCAGCAGGTAGTACTATTATAATCACTTTATAAAATACTCTTAAATATACAAATTTCCAAATAGAAAAAGATAACACGTGATATATACTTACCTTTTGGCTAGAACAATAGAAGGATTACTTGCAGTTAGAAAGCATATTACTTCAATTATTTTATTAAGCTGACAAAATTCTTCAAAAAACACAACCACATGCCAAGTTATGAGAGGATAATGATAAGTGACTGAAATTTTAGCTGCATGTGGACATCTTAAATTCACCGAACACATCATTTCCTCCATCATATAATTTGGTACAGTTTGCTAGTTTACATCAAGCAATCCAGCTAAAAAGCTAAGCTACTTGTGGATAGAGAAAATACAGAAAAGAGACTATAACAACATAACATAACTTGGAGGAAGACCACAATTTTGATTCAAGTAAGCCAATTACCAAATCAGTGCCTTCATATGGTTGAAGCATGCCGACCACTTTAGTAGATGGCAAACTACTTAGCCATGCATTCTTACTGTCATCATCTCCAAATATTACAGGCATCCTGTCTGTGGTACCGTTTGTGAAAGTTATAGAAAAGTTAGTCCAGAAGAAATATGCCGCATTTGTGATACAAATATAAATATAGCATTAGCACTTAGACGAAACAGCTTGTTACTAGGCTACTTGCTCATTCTGACAGGGATCATACAGCAGAAACATTTAAGGCAACCAAGAACAGCAGAAACATTTAAGGCAACCAAGAACGGAAAAAAAGATCAAATAAATGAATTGCTATTTTCCATAGGTAAGCCAAACAAAGAATTAATTTATCATCCAGAAGTAAGTCAATTAGTGAATGTGAGCACAGGAGACTCTGTCATTAAGAAACGCTGTTCAAAAGCTTGGCAAGGTTTTACTTGGGATTGATTTTCTGAGATACAGGTTCTTGCGGGAACATGTTGGGCAAAATTGAAGACTTTAAGCAGGAGAAGCATAGAGAACCCAAAAAAAAAAAGGAAAAAAAGGAGAGTCAACAGGTTTTATAGAATTTTTCTTGCAATAATTATAGAAGCAGAAAAACATAAAATTATAAAAGAAAACAAAAAATCATATAGTTAAAATTATGAAACAAGGGAATTTTTGAATGTCTTGAAAAAAGATTACTTATATATTGGGATAATATCTAGATATTTTCATTTTGGTGGTATTTTGAAAATGTTTCCATTTTTCCCCACATTATCAGCAAGCTTCAGAATTGCAATGATATTGGGATCGATGTATGTGAGACTTGTGAGTGTGATCCAATCAATTTGAAATGAACTACTTATGTTTCTAATGATCCTTCAGCCATAAAAATTTTTTCTGCTACTGCAGCTATTTGCCAAGAAGAGCATTTATTAACTTAATAAGGTGATAAGCACTTTCTCACATGGGTACTACGGTAAAGGCAGCGTACCCGTACCCATCAGGTACAACACCGGTACTGGTACTGTCCTGGGTACCTCTTGAGTACTGGTCAAACAGTACCAGATACGGTCAATGTACCCAGGACCATATCCATCGATTTAAGACTCGATCAAAGTTGACCGAGTAATTTCCTATCCAAAATTTAATATTTCAGTTTTGTTCTTTACACCATTTACACTCAGGAAACACATACAGAGCTGCATTTTCATATTTTGTTCAATAGTTTCTTCTTTAGAAACTATAAATTTTGAATCATGAATGTGTTGTTTGTTTGATTCTTATTTTATGTTATATATATATATATATATATATATATATATACAGCCGTACTCTCGTACCCAAGTTTTTTTAAAGTAGTCCGAATCAGTACTTGTACCGGCACTCATACCTATGTGACATAGGATAAGCATTATTGATTAAATAAGGGATAAAAGTAAAACCATTTTGTATTGGCCGCCACACACCAGAATCAAAGAAATGACAAGAAAGATATCAAAGGCTTACAGAGTAGATGTAATTATGCAACCAACAGCGGCTGCTTTTATTACTATGAAGTATGAAGCTCTTTACAATTCTATTAACCAAAACCAGATTCCCTTTGTTAAAAAGTTTATATATGCATAAATTTAATAAGCTGTCATCGAGGCTGTAGATGGAAGGGTTGAAGTGCAATTAATCAGATTCCTTTTGTTAAAAGGTTCACACATGCATAAATTTAATAAGCTATGTCGAGGCTGCAGATGGAAAGGGGCAAGTATGGACCTGAACCAACAGAACA
Organism: Nymphaea colorata; assembly: GCF_008831285.2. Taxonomy (NCBI): domain Eukaryota; kingdom Viridiplantae; phylum Streptophyta; class Magnoliopsida; order Nymphaeales; family Nymphaeaceae; genus Nymphaea; species Nymphaea colorata. Next base: position 9,222,141 of record NC_045139.1, read on the forward strand.
CATCAACTGATCAATTAAACAGACTCTAACTGCTGCAATAATATCAGCAACAAATCAACCAAGATACAGCAGCATACAAACATGAAGCAGAACTACCTACATGAAAGACCTTAGGATCATAGAAGATAAGGTGTTTAGGTCACTATCAACCAAATGAAACGGTTTAATGCTAGAGTGAACTTCATCCATGAAGGACAAGTAATAAGACTGCAGAGAGACCCAAAAACAGATACAGCTTTAGGAGCACAAGGAAGGTTGTGTATGAAGCCCTTTAGAAAATGGAGTGAAGAAAGCATAGAACAGGCATAAAAGTTCAAAACAAAATTTAGATGCTGCAAAACAATGAAAATCATCAAAACATACATAAAAAGCTCAGAGCAGAACTAAGACGTTGCAGGACAATGAGTAGTGTGTCCTAACGAGAAGCAAAAAACTGACCATGAAGCCATTCCAAGGCTGACGAACAACGTGTGGTTAAAATGGTGAAAGTATGGATAACCTCTCCTGCAAGGCACAATAAGCACTGGTGTAAGTTTCACCTGTTGAACTCCTGTAATCACACCGAAGCTGAAGTCTATATCTTCTAGTTAAGCAGTTCATGGGCCGACTACGATACAAATCTTTTGTGATAGAAAAGCCAAAAGTAAAACTACTCAGAGTGGAATATGGCCACCAAATACATATATACATGCAATTCATGTACCCACCCATTCATATAAAGTATAAACATGTATAATATTCCGTGACCTTTCTTAAATTCAGCATCTATGCTACCATGACTAGCTTCAGAAGGAAACAAAAGGACAAAATTGTCCAAACCTACTAACTCTTTCAATTTGGATTTTTTCTTATCATTTTATCTCAGTATCTTGCAAAAACGGAAACTTAGGCAAGTGCTTTATAAACATATGTATAAAAAGAACATATCTCATTTAGTTCCTTCATGCCTACTTATTCCAAATTATGCCCAAGTTTCAGTACCAAGTTCACAACCTACTTTATATGATTTTAGGAAATTCTAGGTTTTCCCTGTACCACCAGAGTGTATCAAGCTTCTAATAAACATTTTACGGCTGTCTTGAAACCAACTACAAAATACTCAATCCACTGAAGGAAGACATTGAAAGAGACAAACGAGCAGTAGTTTTGAGTTCTCAAATTTATTTCAAATGATTTAAAGGCATGAAATAGGCATCACTCTATGGTCATTAACTTACTAATGATAGTCCCACAAGTAGCATTACAACTTATTTAATAAAGATCCATCATCTACGACTTTCAGGTTCACAAGTTCACACTCAATATAAAATCAGTACCCTGGTTACAACAAATGCAAATCACAAAAAGTTGGCAAGATCATTATCTATTGGAGAATATCACTCCAAGAATCTCCACAGCTAAGTTTTCTTTCCCATTGTTCTTCAAGGAAAAAAATGAGTATTAACCCATGACAAAGCAAGGGAAAGAAGCATGAAAAAGAAATATGAAGAGATTTCTTTTGTAGCTGACCAAATATAATTACATGATGCCAGAGTTATTAAAAGGAACAAACTTGCCTATGATATAGAAATCTAAAATATTCAAAATCACCAAGTTCAACACAGATCCTCAGCTTCAGCATTTACCGAAGAGCCACAGAGAACAGCAAAATAGAATCCTTAAAAGAAACATACTCGCCTATGATATAAGAAAATCCAATATTCATAAACATTACGTACAAAAGAGATCCTCACCTTCAGCATTTGTCCAAGAGTCATACAAAGCAGCAAATACAAGAGGGCGGTGATCATTGAAATGTATGTAGTACGGTTGTTTCTTATGTCCATCTTTCTTCCATTCATAAAATCTGCATGAAATTGCATGGGAAATAAATGAACAAGAAAAATAAGATGGTAATGAAGACCAGTAACTGATAAAATACTGAATATCACTGTCACAGAGAAGAATAAAAATAAAAAACGTTTATCTCATCTATCTCTTGCAAGTGCTACAGATTCATGACAACTATGCAACAAGAACTGGTGGTAATGGAATAGAGAAAGCTTTCATTCTTAAAGGTGTGAACAATAAATTTAGAACAGAGCTTTCGGTGGAGTATTTTTGTACAGGACCAAGGTTAAACGCCCAATAAGTTATTGTGCTGCTAGCCAACATGAAATGATTATGCCACTAATGACAGAGAACAAAAAAATCATGTTATGCAACTAAAAGGAATATACGTTAGCTGCATAGACAAAATAATTAAGTGAAAAAAGATAAGAGCCAAAAAAAAACCCACATGCATGTAGGCAAATATAGTAGATGAAGTAGCAGCAAATATTTGAATGATGGACTTGATGTAGATCTTTCGACGAATCCATGTGAAAAACAGCAGACAGATGAATATCACGGAGATGTGCAATATTGAGCTCACCCTTCGGCAGCCATTAGGCACCGATTATTAGGAATTAGCCGACGGAAAGATGCCTTTTCACATGCTGATTCTGATCGAGCATTAAACTGCAGTCAGAGGCAATAAAGGTGAATTGTATCTCCATCATAAGCATCCAAATGAGAATTTTGGAACAATCCTCCAACGACTAAAAACAGATTAGAAGGAAAAACAATTGTGTGCAAACTGCTTAGCAGTCTTCTGTAAATAATCTTAAGTGCATTGGTGAAAGATCATAAACAGAAAGCTGTTTAATGCATAGCGAGCTCCTAATTTATGCAGATAGATCACTATATCTTCAAATCCAAAGTCTCGCGGTGTTGTTTTTTTGTAGTTCAGTTTTAAAACCCATAATCAAAGGAGTCATTGTTAGCATAGCAAAATAAATAAATAAATAAAGATAACTGACATGAAAACCCCTTCTCCAATATGAAAGGCCAAGGAAAGAAATTGACGTGCAAACATGCACCATAAAAAATTACCATTTTAAAGTGATCAGGCTTTTCCGTTTTCTTGGTGAAACTGGGAATTAGTCCCCATTTCATAGAGTGAACAACTGGCTCAGAGTTTGCACCACGTTCTTTTCGAACAACTGGCAAATATGTTCCAGGAGAAACATTGTATGATGGATGGTACCTGAGAAATCGACCATATATAAGTCTCATCAAGACAATTCGTCATATAGATTTCTTATATTTTAATTGAAAAACGGTTGAAAGAATTCGATTCCCACTCCTTTACGACAGCTAAACTGCATGAAGCCCTTGGTTAAATAAGTCATAAGTGTTTTGGACTTACTCAGTATTGCGATAGCTTCCTATGAAAAATGAATAACAAAGAAAAGGACCTTCCTGTGCAATAGACATGGCACTAAACCTAACTTTATATGCATTTTCAAACGCCCAATACCATGAAGTTTCTCCTAAAACTCGTCCATGAATAGAATACTCTTGTAAAACAAATAGTATATGACACCAGCCAGTTATATCTAGAGGGTCAAACCCCTTTCTCTTCATGTAAACTATATTGGGACTAACTTGCAGTTTACAACCTTCTCGATTGAATCATATTTTGCAGTCCACACGCTCTTCTCGAAAGCACAGTTACCCGCAAAGGAAAGTCAACATGAATCGGACAGTAAAACTCCTGAGAGTTTCACGCAGAATCGCGTGAGAGAAAAATAGAGATCAATTTACATCGTCACCTTTTTCCGTATCTCTTTTAGCAAATCATCGTAATTAAAAGCAGACTCCTCGAAAGAAGAAAAAACCGTAAACGCCGAGCAATGCACTGGAGAAGAGGGCATCACAAAGAAGGATCCTAGAAGATGCTAACTCCGATGGGGTGAACTGTGAGAAGTACAAGAACAAGAAGAAGGGAGGACACGAGAGAGAGGGAATCAACCGTTCAGATTGAATAACAGGGATAGAGGAGGCATTGATTCCACAGGCCCTGGGGACATCCTCGGGATTCAGGGTACAGCAACACCTTCCACACATATTTGCTTGCTCCCTTCTTCTTCTTCTTTTTATGCTCCCTCTCTCTCCCCCTCCACCCCTCTCTCTCGTCACAGACCTCCCCAGAAGAAGCGCGGGAAATAAGAAAAACGGGCGCAGGGCCCATGTTATATATCTGCACTTCGGGAATATACCGGAGGACGGAAATTTATCGCGCTATATGTTCAAACAACCGGCCTTCGCTAATTATGTTTGGGAAAATGCCTGCACATACAACGATATGATAACGATGAAGAATAGATGAAATAATATCCAATTCCAAATCAAATCGTTTGTCTGAAGAGAATGATAGGACGTGTGTTTGGATCCAACCTCAATTTTTGTAATCCAAGAGCGTGCTTCATCCAAATCAAAGTTGGTACACCCGTCTAGATCGCATATCCAAAAACAAGGCTTCTTTTATTATTATTGTTTCCCTACAAAACATTGTTATGTAAAAATCATTTTTTGTCATAGAGGATGCGCAACAGCTTGGAGTGAGGTTGGTAAGTGGTCAATTTGCATTTTGAGTGTTATGAATGTCAAATTTTTATGATGCAAAAAGGAAAAATTACTAATATATAAGTTGAAGCATAATAGAAACAACATTTCGAGATACCTAAACTATGGTTTATATCATAACATACTGTGTAGTTGCAAGTATTTCTTTTTTTAAGTTTTCAATATTAGAAATAATATTAAAATTAATAAAACCTTGTTACAACATTCTGTTTAATTTACATGTATATATAAAAGTGGATCCTCAATTTTCGGACAGTTACACATAACTGCTAATATCAAAATGAAGCTGGAATTCCTTTTTTATATGTCAAAAGGAATTATTCGTACTAATAAAAGAAGTTCACAACTCAAGCATGTTAAGGCTAGCATTGTCATTTCATCAGTACCTCGTTCAAAATAGAATAAAAAAAAGGAATTGTTTAGGTTATTAGCTATGGCTGATAAACAATTGACCTGCATCATTAATAAAAAAAATAAAAATTAGAAATTGAACATAATTTCTTAAGACTTATTTGCTTTTCATTTCGATTATTATTAAAAAAAAATGTTGTTGCGCCCTTTGCACGGTAAGTCAAGTTGAAATGTCTCGAGGAGTTGAATCAGATACTTCGCACCCTTTGACGGGACTCATGTTGGTCGAAGGATTCGACCTTGGTGGACTGGACCCAACGGGTGGTTTGGATCACTAATTACGATCATCCTTAAATTCGGCCACTAGTTACTCCTGCTTGGGGGGAAAAGGAATTCAATGTGGCGCCACACGTTGTCGGTCGTCTCGTGGAATTTTCTTCTTTCGCTTGTTGAGTTAAATGAGACATGCCCACTGAAGATTTCTGCAGCTCATTATCGAATTTGGGAGTGGACTTGGTCTCCTGAAGTGATTCCTTGGATCTTGACTCTGCTGTAGGAAATGGGTGGAATCAAGATCGTGTTGGGCCTCCTTACTCTGGTCACAATCGGCATGATCATAGGTTGGTTTCTTTGATTGCTCTTCAGTTTTTGTTTCGTTCGTTGGTTCGTTGGTGATAATTCGAAGGGAGGCGAACAAGGGATGCTTGGTTGATGAGTTTCTTTAATCTTTGTTGTTTTAGGCGATGCGAATTCTTGATTATTGGAAATATTTGGTACTTGGATGTTGGGATGGCAGTCTTGAGTTAAACCTCTGGCTTTCTCGTCTGGACAGGAGAGAAATTGTTTTAATTTCACAAGTTTCGGACCATTTATGGGTTCTCAGAAATTATTTTAAACCAATTTCGTCGGGTTTCATCTGTTGGTTGAAATCTGGATGTCCCTGTAGCTAAGATAATGGCGATTCTGTCCGTGTCTGGCCCCTGCCAGTTAATTGTTGGTTGATTTTCGTTTTTCCTGGTACCTATGAGGCGACAAGCAGTTGTCCTGTAGAAGTAACGGCAGCATACTGGAAAATTTCCCGTAAATTTGCATCTCATTTGCAACTTCCGATACTAAAACTTCCTGCTAAGTCAATTCAACTTGCCCATAAAGTGTATCAGATTTTAGTTCTAAATTTTGTAGAATTTCTGGAATCTTGCTTTGCACCATCATGTAGTTGAGTGTGGAATTCGTTTGATTAAAAAACCGAACTCTGTTTATTCTTGGATGGTCAACATTCAGCCTTACTCGGTTTATGTCTTGTTGGTAGGTGCGTTGTTTCAAGTGGCATTTATTCGGCAGCTTGAGGAATCATCAGGTAGTGTTTATGGTTCTCCTTATATTGTTTCTTTGAAGATCTTGTGCATCTAGGAGGTGGATTCTGATGCTTGTTGACATGTATTTATCTGATCCCACGGCAGCAAAAATCCTGGGCATGAACGGATGCTGATTGTCGTATTTTTGCGATAATAAAAGGTTCTTGCTTATTGATATGACAAACGAGGAACTGCAAATATCTAAAAATTTTACAACCTTTTCAGTCTTTCACATCACATTGGATGTTCTATGCAGATATAATGTTAGTTTTCATATTTTGGTGCTATGTCACATGGATGCTTCTAAAGTGCTGTCGCACGTGCATCAACACAAGTCAGGTGCTGGAGCAGCTCAGATATGGCACATCCCCGGCGTCTACCGAACTAAGCTAAAACTGACCATTTTAGATGCACACCTGATTAAACTAGCCCTAGTACAAATGTTCATAATGACCAAGATGTAAATATAGATAAATAAGGATATTAAACAGTTAATTAACTATATATATGTGTGTGTGTGTGTGTGTAATTGCCACATTAGCACCTTTTTTTTTTAAATTGTTGCATCCTCACCCGCACCCAACACCCATGTGACATAGTTTTGGTGGTCTTATAATGTCAATTATCATGGTAAGAGAGAGCACCATTCATTTCCTCACTTGGCATTTTACTAAGTTCTCTTAGTATGTTGGGGAATGCAAAACATTGTGCAATATTTGTCTTTTACTTTTACGTCCAGTAGCGGGTTCTGAGCCCCGTATGAGGAACTACTGGTTTTTCCTGTGGGAACATAATAAACATGTACATGCACGTATGCAAGTTTGTGCTTGAGCGGTGGCTGCTTACACTGTTTCAGTAGTTCTGAAGGGCAATGTTCACATGCAGGTTCCAAGTTTTCCTTGTCGAGGAGAATAGGTGGAAGTCAGAGTGAAGGCCGTGCTCTCTTATCAAGAGGTTGTTTGAATTTTAAAGGAAATTTCTACCGAATTTATTGATGTCATGCTTACTGTATGTAAAAATGTTGAGGGATGCTGTGATCCAGATAGGATTTAGAAGCATTATTACTGATCTGGAGAGGTGCAATCGTCTATCTCAAATTTGTGATGTTACAGGCCCATTTTTATACATAGAACAGCAGTTTTTGTATTTTATCTTCCATATGGTACTAGAGACTACTTGATGTTTTAAAATTTTAATTATTCCTTTTCCTTGTTTATAGTGTGAAATGATCTGCATGCTCATGTGGTGGTTCTTTTTCACGATTCATTGTCGATGGTATCTTTTATCTTTTAGGCAGGTGTGATGACATACCACTAAAATCATTGCAGTGTGTCTTTTCTGGAACATGAGAAAGATACTATGCCTTCAGGTTTGTGTGTCTTTGTACCATACCTCATTAAGGAACAGCCGAACAGAGTGTTGAGCATGTTATTGTTACCTTTTCCAATTATATATCCATGTTGGATTATGTTATTGGCTAATACCCTACTAGAAATCGCATGTTGTGCAGGTTACTTTCTGGTTATATGTTTTTGTGATAGTCTTTGGTGATTTTTTCCGTTAATTGTATTACAAGTCCACTTCCGCACCCATTGTCCCATTCTTGATGCATTTGTTTAAGTTTTCATCCTGCTGATGCCTTTTAACATTTTCCAGGACTGTCTCTTTGGGCAAATGATGAAGATGCACGTGTTCTACGTCTTGGATTGGTATGCTCAAACTCTTGCCTGCTTTCTTGCTTTCCCATAAATTGTTTTGGTTAGTATTTTTCCTCAAGAGTCTTATTTTAGCTGCCAAGCTACAGTTTTGAAACATGAACAAAACTACGACTTGGCAAGACGCGGTTCATCCATGTTCATTTGATAGAAATTGATATTGTATATATCACTAAATCCAATGGAAGACCCATAAATTTAAACTAGAGAGGGCAAAATTATTTTGGAAAATGAAATAGAAAGAAAGGGGCATACGTGGTAGGAAAATGAAACAAAAATAAAGGGCATACGAGGATGGGCATATCAGGAATCAAGCTGAACTAGGGTGGGAGAGGCTCATACTGACCAACCCAGTAACTTGTTAAATTTGCTTTGTTTGTGTATATTCTTATATGTTGAAGCATCTCTCAGAGGCCTTCTGATTCCTGCCCCTGGTAACGCCAGAAACAAGACGTCTGAACAGGAAGAACAAACATGTCTCCGAGAGGGACTGTGTTTGCTTTCTGTGAAACAGTTGTTCTGCCAAGCAGGGGCATCAATTGACCTCAGAATGCCAAGATCGTGTTCCATGGATATGATCCATGGGAAGGCAGAGTTCCTGTTCTGCCATTATGCATGGTTGCAGATGAACGTGGGGAACATAATTGTTTCTTTTACAATTTTTGATGCTCAAAATCTGGGATGTGAGAGAAAGTAGAGAACAGCACTTCTCTATGTGCATTCTTCCTGCTTCTTTTGTAATATATAGCAAGATGTGTTGCAGACGTGAGCAAAACAAAGTTTAAAGCTTCTTTTTTTGGTCCCTATGTTATAGAATTTACAGTGTTGAAATAGCTGAACCATTTAGCTGTTGTGGCTGAGTTTTTATATTTGGTACAGATCAAGCCTGAAGTAGTCAGCTGGTCCCCAAGAATTACTATCCTTCATAACTTTTTAAGTCCAGAGGTACTGATTGTATCGTCTTGTTCTGTCTTATGGTTACATGCTATTTTCTGTTTATTTGTGTCTCAGTGCTTCGTGTTCAAGTTCTAAATTGGATTTTGTGCTGTAAAGCAAAAGTGTAACTTGTTACTTTCAGGAGTGTGATTACCTTAAAGCAATTGCTCGGCCAAGGCTTCAAATTTCAACAGTTGTAGATGCAAAAACAGGCAAGGCATGTCCTTCCAAGCCTCTTTTAGATAGCTAAGGGCTTTTTGCTTCCTTCTCTCTTTGACTTTAAGACTTTAAGTTTAATGTAATGTTCAATAACGAGTTTACCACTTTTGCCTGTTTTATTTTTATGCCTTTGCAAAAGTTATTTGATTCTTGTTATAAGAATTTGGATTAATCATGTGAATAACTATTAGTACAGAGATCTCTTGTCTAGATTCAAGATTGTAAAATTCAAAAATTGATTCTTGCTATTTCATGCAGGCAAAATGGTTCTCTCATTGGTATTATTTTCCTGAATGTGAAAAAATTGTATGTAATAAAATATTTGAATATTCCAAATACTCAAACAAGCAGGAGATTTCTGGGAAATCAGTTGCTTCAATTACATAAAAAGAACTCTAATTTGATAGTTGAAAAAAAAAGAACGTTGAAGTTCCATTGTAACAATTAATAAGAAGCTCTTTAGAAATCTCATGATACTGGTGCTAGTGTTTAGCATTCTGGAATAAAATTTTTCTATGGATACTTCCTCCTCTTTGGGGATGTCTATTGTTACTATGCCTCAAGGTATCATGTTGCTCAAACAGTTCTTGGCTTCTTGTTTTTTGTCACGAGAGACTAGTTATGCAGTTTATCTCGCATTTCAACTTGGCAAAATTTGCGTTCAGATGATATACACTGGGTAAAATTTAGATGTTCACTTGTTCTGAAATATGTATTTGTTTGAAATTTTGAATCCTAATTTTTGTTGCAAACCTGCGATTGACTTTAGTATCCCCGTAGAGTCTAGGTATCTTTATCATGTTTAATCATGTCTGGTTCCAGGTGTCCAGTTATCTACTCCCAACTGCTGAGTACTAAGCCCTTTTGTTTTTGGCCACCAGGGTATTAAGAGTAATGTTCGAACAAGTTCTGGGATGTTTTTAAGCTCAAATGAGAGAAAGTATCCAATGATACAGGTTGGTTTTTTAATTTCAAGTATGGTAGTGCCATATGGTCTAAGCATGCATTTTAAATTGCATATTTAAATTGATATTCTGTTTCTTCTTCTGTTCTCTAGCAATACCTGTTTATCAAAGTCATATGACATACTGGAACCTTGATAAATGATCAGAAACCATCATTTTTTGAAAGCCATTCATGAAATGCACTCTTTTAAAGCTCAAGACTAGTTTTTGTTCCAGTGGCCTGTTGACAAAGCGTGCACTTAATTCATCCATGTGATGGTATCCTTCTACACAGATGCCAATCACTGTAAAATGCATAATTAGAGCAATAAACATGTAGAAGTGAACCATGCACAGCATATAACCTGATAGATATACAAGGATATATTCAGCAAAGACATTCTGTAAATCAAATAGAAAGTCCTTATGTCCAAATAAAATAGTACCAACAAAAGGATTAGGAGCTCAAATGAAAGATACTGTGCAGATTCTGCTACAGAACAGTTAAGGAGTTTTCCCTTTTGTATCTTCCATACACGTGTCAATTCAGAACACCTTGTAATAATCGACTACTAATCATAGTGCCGGTTCTCAATAAACTCCAGTTTTAATTGTTCAAACTATATATTGCACAACCAAATACGTTTGTGTTGTTCAATATTTGTCTTAAATTTCTTCTCTTTACAGTAGTTCTATATGAGAAGGATGTGCGTGTGCTGAATGAAATGATGAAGAATAGATGAAAAATCTTCAGTGATCTTCATGCCTTTTATTGTGGACCAGGAAATTGAAAAACGTATTGCTATCTATTCTCAAGTGCCTGCAGAAAATGGAGAGCTCATACAGGTCCTTCGGTAAGCAGTTCAATGCTTGTTTTTTTTTTTTTCATATTTCAAATTTTCAAGTGATGACTTGCTTTCATATGCACTTGACTTTTAATAACTGTGAAAGGACAGGTATGAAAAGAATCAGTATTACAAACCACATCATGACTACTTCTCTGATACAGTAAGTTCCATTTTCTTTCTCCTTTTGAGCCTCTGGTACCTGGTTTCTGGTATACATCCACGGATACTCATAAAAAGACTTGCAGACACTGATATAGAATGTAGTTCTGTTATGGTATTTCTGAAAATGTTGAGGTGCATATTTACTTGATTACTTCATATAGTTTGTTTAGAGTTTAGACACATCAGATCTGAGGGGTCCCTTTGTATTTGAGTCTTTATGTTCTAAATATTTTATTTCTCTTGTACATAGTTTAATTTGGAACGTGGAGGCCAGAGAATTGCAACAATGCTCATGTATCTAAGTGATAATGTTCAAGGTGGTGAGACATACTTCCCTATGGTATGTTTGGCTTTTTGGTCATGGAGTCTCTGTTTTATAATGGTTTATCTCTTGCTAATTCTGGGAGCTTGCGTTTTGGTCTTTTGTTCTCCATAGGTTGCTGTTTTATGATGGTTGTTTCCGGTTACTTCTTTGAGCTTTTGTTTGATATGTTGTGGTTTGCTGATCATTGAATAGTGCTTTTAAGCTTTGTCTTCCACTTTCGCCTTCTTATATGGACACAAGGCTCTAGAAGATACAAATGCAGCAAGAGAAGGGGATAGAAATGCCTTGTAGCCCTAACCAATGCTTGGCCATTAGGTTGTTGGCTCATTTGGTATCTGGACGTCCTCTTTGTTAATGAGGCATTTGGGTAGTACTTTAGTTACTTTTTTTGAAAAAATAAATGACAACTTGTATTTCATTTTCAAAAGGTAATTTCACATGTGCTACCTTGCAAACTATCACTCGGGCAACCTTACACCACTTGACCTCTCTTTTCGTTTATGGGCATTTAGGTAGTTCTCTAAGTTCATATATAGGAATTTTGGTAATCCACTAAGGGCATACATGTTTGCACAATGAAATTTTAATAAATAAATATTTTAAGCAACTATATTTAATGTCTCATTTTAATGTTATTAGCATCTGATTTCAAATTGTCTACTAGCCTTGGTTTTGTTGGTTGAGAGTTTCTAATCTACAAGGGCTATACTTGCCTACGCCTTTGTTGTAGCTAAATCAGGTTGTTGCCTAAGTGTCCAATGCAGGTTTCTATCATCCATTTCAATATCACCTCATTTCTCCCTCTCAAGTTCCCTGTCCAATAAATCTACGAGGGCTATACATGCCTAGGCCTTTGTGATAGCTAAATCAGGTTGTTACCTTGATATCCAGTACATGTTTCTATCATCCATTTCAATATCACCTCATTTCTTCCTGTCATGTTACCTGGAATTCCAATAAGATCTTCGTGCCCTTTGTTAGAATAGGTTCAACAACCTTACGGAAACACAATCACAAATATATTGTTTTCTTATCATCAAAATAACATCAAACATTTTTAATGGGAAAATCTCACAAAATTTTCAAAATGTTGTAAAAAATATTTGTTTCTATACTATTCAAATATCGTGATTCCTTTTTTTATAGAAAAGCCTTTTTTAATGCATTTTTAGTCTATGTTTTAATTTTTTGTTTGTTCTAAAGTAATAGTAAACATTTTGAATTTTCATCAGTTTGTTGTAACATAATTAGTAGAAAACTCTTAACGTCATAAAATTTGTGCCATTTTTTATTTATGTTTTAATTTTTAATTTCTGAGATTTCTTGAGAAAAATTTTGCTAAAAGACATCTGAAAAAACCTTCCCCATAAAGACTTGATAACGATATTTGTGACTATGTATCAAAGAGTTTCCCTATTGCAAGTCAATGGCTTTCGTCATTGTTTAGCATGTGAATCCCAAGTAAGAATTCCAAGTAAAAAGGGCATGTCGATATGCTGGTTGTGTGTTGTGATGTCTGGGGTTTTTTGTTGGGGTCTGAATGCATATCACATAATACGCCAACATTTTTTTTTCTCAAACTCTGAAGGCAAGGGTTGTAGCCAGATTTTTCAACCTAGTAGGTATTTAATTTATGAAGATCAAAGATCTGTCATTTAGTTAGGCACTTTCACTAAAATTAGCCGCTGATATCACTGCCTATGACGCTTGCATTTATAGCAACTGTAAACATGTCTGCTGAAATAAAGAGCATTTACCTCTAAGAGTAAAACAGAATCTAGGGGACGATAGGGAAGGGCTTTGACAGGAGTAGCATGATATGCTTCTGCCATACTCCTACATGTTATCCTGCATCTTCTGGGGCGGCCATGTTTACTTTCTGCAACAAGGCATTTCTTTTATTCCTTTTCAAAACAAAATAAACTGCCTGGAGATTAATGGCTCTTTGGCTTCGCCTGCTGATATCTATTATGTAGACTTGCCCACACCTGCCTCTGCGACAGTGTTTGCTGTAAGTGGTCTGCTAATGTGTTACGTCACTCCATTCTTGTGGACATAAGAAATTAAGAATTAATAAAACTATCTTGTACCAGTCCTCTGGAGAATTTCCAGGCGGCATAAGTGTTGAAGAATGTGAAAGGATAGCACCTGGGTAATATATTATAACTTCACATAGAGACCCTTTATTGCAGGAAACTGTCTAAGACAGGCCGTGTCTCAACAGCATGCATCCTTTTTGAACATGGGACACCTTCCACCATTTATCTTTATTTTTGCATGGATTTACCAAAAGTTTCTTTCAGCCTTAAAGGTGGGACAGAAAGAGAGGATGGAAAAGGTCATGAGATGGAGTGTTTGCCATGCCCCTCTCCACTTTCCAATCACATCCTTAATTAGAAATTATTTGGTTGGTGAAAAAATTGTGAGGTGTAACTACAGTTTAGGGTCACGGTTCTTAAAATTGTTGGAGCGCATCTACCTCCATTCGTTTGACTTTGTCATAGTACTGCAAGGATTCAAGATAATATCTTGCAGGTTTACCACCTAAATAGTTCTTTTTCGAAAACGGGCGTGACATATTTTGAATTTTTAATCAATAAAAAACTGTTATGACTTTGATATTAAAAGGCATTTTGTTATTGAAAGTTATTAAAAAAGAATGAAAAAGAGTATTTAGCGAAATGTGGCAAATTGGTATTGAAGCATCCAGGTCCATGCGTCCGTGCATGTGCGCGGGGATATGGCTAGAATCCTTTGTTATCGCCAAAATGGTTGTCAATGCTAGTTTGCTGTGTTGTCAAAGCGTCTTGTATATTTTCCAGGTCTCTATTTTTTTTTGCAAGATTTCATGAATAACGCCTCCGGTATAGTTTCATGGTATAATATCATGATGTTCTTGACCAACCAGGCGGGAGATGGTGAATGTAGCTGTGGTGGAAAGATGGTTAAAGGATTATGTGTGAAGCCAAGTAGAGGAGATGCAGTTCTCTTCTGGAGCATGGTCTGCCCTCTGCCGTCAGCGTCTTATGTTAGAGTGGTTAGGCAGGAAGTTTATTATTTACTAGTTCTGTAACACATTGGTTGTCTTTTTACAGGATCTTGATGGGACATCAGATCCAAAGAGTGTTCATGGTGGCTGTGAAGTTCTAGATGGAGAGAAGTGGTCTGCTACAAAATGGATGAGACAGAAAACCAGCTCCTGACTCCTGAGTCTCTCTCTCCCTTTCTCTCTTTCTAAAGTGCCCTCTTGATTTGGGTGTATCATTTTTTTTTCAAAAAATTATTTATTTACAGACCACAATGTAGTCTAGTGTAATATAAGAAAGCTATTGATGTCGAGGACTACAGCAAAGAATGGCAGTTATAATTTTGTATGTCCAAGGATGTGCTGATAGTGCAGAGGCCTTTTTGAGTTTTAACCACTAAGCTTTTCCTTTTTACCTGATCCCTGCACGGTTGCACCTGCTTTTGCTTTTCCTATTGCACTGAGCATTAAACAAGGCGCGTCTAAGATGCTTTGCGAGTTTTAACATTCATATTGTTTCTCTCTCAAGATTCTCACCTCCGCCTTTTTCTTTTTTCACCTACCACCCTCATCTCAACTTTTGTGGGGAACACTGTGTCAATGGTTGTTTTCTTTTTGGCTTCTCCCTTGCTTACCTACTCGAGTCTGCATTTCCTGATGTGCATCACTTTGCTGTCGGGTTTAATGGAGTGAATAAAAGGTTAACAGTCATTGTAGTGATGACAGAAGCATCCCTCTCTCTCTCTCTCTAAACACAAACAGACAGACGTGCATTTGTTCATATGCATGCAGAAGCACCGTTGACAATAAATGAGTTTCAGATCTTAAAGGAATTATTTACAGAGAACATGTCCATTACTTTTTACGGTTTAAATGTTTCAAATGCTCTCCTGATTCATGTTATAGCTACCAAGAGAAGAACACTGCCATTCTAAGTTGTCTTTTTGAAATTTCTTCGTAATTCCTTACTTCACGTCGAAGTATGCCTTTGCATCTCTCTCGTGGTTATAGAGAGGGAGAGAGCGATGGCACATATTATGAACTCCAGCAGAAGAATGACTGCAATATTCTGAATCTACCACATTTGAATTATTAACAGAACTATTTCCTATTCAATGAAAAATTCGAAAGCACCAACCCACGACTTAATGGCTCTGCTGGTTCATGCGCATTGATGGCCTTTAAGTCTGATTCCTCCCATCTTCCTCATTACCTTTTGTGGGACCCAAAAAAAAAAAAATTGGCTTCTTACAGCAGAAGGGCCAAGGATCATCAGGTCTGCTGAGAAACAAAAAAGCATATATGTCTATGCACTCTGTCAGTCTCCCAGTAGGTCTCTTTTTATCTCTCCTCTCAGCCTCTTCCTCTTTATTATTATGGTGTTCACTTTGGCAGCTGTCCAACTTGACCAGCGGCTTAAATTGGGCTCAACTTTTTAGACTCTTTTTCCTCTAAAAGTGAACATAGATGCTGATCTAATCATACAGATAACTAAACAACATTTGCAGATTGATGTGAGTCTACATATATAGACTGGCAAAATTAATGAAGCCAGCACCTTGTCTCACTATTCTCTTCTAACTCTTCTTGATCAACAACCTGTTCATGCTCATATTATATCTATACATATTAAGGGTGCAAATGGGCGGTTTCACAACAGCTAAACATGTAGGAAAGTGGAATCCAGTTGGATTCAGTGCAGTAACCTCAAATCTATAACTCAACCAAAGTTGTTCTCCTATGCTTAGAAAAGCTGAAGCTAAGTATATAGACATGTACACTTAAGTGCGAGCTAATGCATGCACACACACACATACATACGTATATAACATACCTCCAGAGCGACTTAGTTTTCTTACACATGTCGAGGCAAAGCCTAAATTAGCATTGCATGTCATGAGACAAACCATATGAGGTGAGTCCTAACAAGCTTCTACAAGTGCATGGCCTGAGCTAGGACACCACAGGTTGGTTAAGCTCAGCTTCATCTGTGGAGGTGACTGACTGCTTTTTTAGATCTTAATTGGGTGAGGATTTTTCCGAGAATGAGTCCAAAGTTGGACGCAAAGCAGCAGAAAGAATCAGAATCGAATTGCAAAAAGTTAGATCCTCCTTCCTTTGGTGAATGCGACTAATCAGATTCGATCTACTAAAGGATTTGGATCCAGATCTTTCATAATCCCCATCTTTTCTTTGGAACATTTAAGGCGAAGACCTCGCTTTCGAAACAAGCGACCTGATAGGTCATGTCAATCGGGAAAGGATCACGAGGGTCAAGTCTGGACCGGGTCGGAGAAAATCCAGATCCAGTAGATTGACGATCTTGTCTCTGAGCTGATATCTATTTATTTTTCATAGAAAACAGCAGCTGCTACGGATACGCAATCCGATGCGGAGGTCAAGATTTGTACCCGCAGTCAGATTTTATTAATACTGGTGCGGTCCGGACCCAGGTCCGGTCATGTCACCCAGTCCCCTCAATTCCTCATTCCAGTACCACCGCCAATGCCTCACACTGTAGCTGTGGATTCATGTCCATCTTCTGGATTTGACCCGGACACCACATCCACCTTAAACGAACGGCCGGCCCATATATATATATATATATATATGTCTTGTTACATGTATGTGATTAAATATAAAAACTAAGAAAATTAATTATAACTCGTCTTGTTGAACCTGATCGAAGGTTAAGTAAAATTAGTGAACAAAATTTGTTCACATATTTCACAATAAATTTTTATATTTACTTCGTACGCATAAACACTTGTGCCGGATACAAATCCAGAAGCAGGACACAGACCGGTCCGCAAGCCCATGTTTGGCGGAGTTAACGTGGTCCCCAAGACCCACAAACTTGAGCCCCACGCTGTGGGTGGGAGCCCGAAAAGCGGGGCCCGCCACAAACTCTAAGTTTTTATTTCCCTTCGAGGTTAGTTGGAGGGCGGCAGTGGGGGAGGTCCGAGTCAAAGGGCAGAATCGTCAAGAGGGAGGTTGGTTGTGCCCGCTAAAAGGTGGTTTGTCGCCTTGCTTGTGTCAGATTGCGCCCTCTTTTCGAGCCGCGGTCGACACACTCGAGCTCCCCACCGACGAAAAAGGCCTTCGACCCCGGCTTTTGAGGCTCCCCCGCGTGGGCGCCCGTGGGCCCGATGGACGTCTATGCCCCCGAGCTTTTCCTTTTATTTGCCAGACTACCCCCTTCCTTTGCCTCGGACTTTGGTCCCCGTCCCCGGTGACGTTGACTCCTGATGCCCGGATTTTTTAATTTTCGAAGACCAGAATACCCTCAAAGCCGATCAAAAGGGTGGCACCAAGCACGGGTCGTCCAGTTTCCTCATTTATTTATTTGAAAACTTGGTTTTGCCTCAAAACACCATAGTTTAGATGACATTAAAATTGAGTTTTGTTAAAACCTGATCTTAATAAAACCTGGTTTCCATAAAAAACAGAAAAATGCGCCTTTTCTCGGGTTTTTCAGGTAAGACTTATTTTTGTTTATAAACCCAAGTTTTTTTACTTGCCATTCAAATATCTAACCAAGTTTATAAGACTGAGTTCTTAACAAGCTTTCACAAAACTAAGATGTCATCCAAACACTCCCCCTTAGTTTTTTCTTTTATGGACTTGTACCTTGAGGAGCACGAGATTAGCTATTCACCAGTTATAAAAGAAGTTCTAAAGCCTTTTCATTTTTTTTCTTCTTCTCAGGACGTCTCTGGTCATAGGTGAAGTATGATATGCCTTTCAATAAATATAGTGATCCCACAATTCGTGGTCTCAAGAAAATAACATTCATTGGAATTGAACAACAACACACCTTGTATTCACCATCTGACCAATCAACTATGCTGCACCTTCTTTTAAGGACATAATAACTGTGAGATCTAACTCAATGACTTAAAAGATAGCAGCTTCTTGTAATCAGGTGACTCATTTATTCTTTTAAAATAAGTTGTGGACATCCATTGATTTCTAAAAATTTAACAAGGGAGACGAGGGTGAGGTTGACTCGGATTAAATGACTTGCTTATTGTACACATGCATCAATTTGCTAATTAAATGCTCGATAAGGTTGCTCGCACAGCTGACACCAAAAAAAGTCCAATTTCTTTATCAAGCTGGCTATGAAATTGGCCACAAACACTAGAATGACCCTACTCCCTTATTAATTGAGTTATCCTCAAGCTTTATCTATCTTGAATCAAGTTATTTAATTAAAAAATAAAGTTGTTTTTATAGAATTCTTTCCTTCATCTATGTTGGTATGAATGGATGACCATGTTTTCTCCTTCTCTCATGTTAGTGTATAGCATAGCTGGTTAGACCTATGACATGTGGATAACCCATCATAGGTTTAGTTGTTGTAGGCATTAAACTCTGGTAGTTGGGAGGTAAGAACGGAAGTGAGAACCTACGAGATTTCAGGATGGTTGGGGTTATGGTTGTGTTGTCCACCTCCTCTTGACTCTATAACGATTCGACCCACTCTTGAACTCGAGCACCTGGCCCGCCCCTTAGTAGCTTTGGTTTCAGCAAAAAAGAAAACAAAAACTAGTAACTAGGGCAACCAATTATTTTAACAATTTATTTTATAAACTCTTAAAGATTCCTCACAATCTTCAATATGAAACTAAACTTTTGGAGTGTTATACTCCACCCCTTTAAGGCATGTGTGTGGGACCCTAAGTATGAGCGTTGAATCGTGCTCTGACACCACTGCAAGGACTCGGCCCACTCTGGAGCTTAAGCATCTGGTTTGGCAGCCACCCCCTAGCAATTTCAACATGGGTGGACAACCAACATCTTTAACAACCCATTTTATAAGCTTCTTAAGATCCATTACAATCTTCAATACGATACTGAACTTTTAGGGTGTTATAGACTTTACCTTTTCTTGTTCTCTTGCTCTAGTTCAATTCTTGTAGGCATTATGCTCTAGTCCAAATTGAGAGGTAAGAGCTGAGAGTGAAGACTTACGGGTTTTTAGAATGGTTAAGATTATGGTCGCGCCTCCCATCTTCCACCTTGTCCTCGAGACATGGTTTTGCTTGTGCATCTTGCTGGCCATATTAACATTTTTGACCACCTACAATGTTTGAGACTTCAACTTGCTAATTAATGCATGTTTGATTGCTCTAATGTAGAGTCTCGCCTTTACCTTTTCACCTCTACCTTTTCTACCAACACCTTCTCGGCTATGCTTAACCTTTTATGTACGCCCTTCTTCTGACTTCTCTTACCATGCACACCCTCATCTTTCTCCCTTCTCCATTTGTTACAAGGGCCTGACATCGTTAACACGTTGGTAGTGGAGATTTTGGGAGGGTTGAAATAATCAGCTCTTAAAAAAAACACAACTACTCGAGTCACTTTTGTATACTATATGGTGCAGGTAGATGTTCACCTTGCACTTTGCATTGCCTGTCTACTACCGGTTAAATCTCTACTCTCTCTTTAGTTTGTTTTGTTTTATTTTGATGCTTGCTTTTGTACATTGGAAACTTCTGGTCACCCAATTGAATTTTTCACTCTCTCTCCCTTTATCAAACACTTTGTCACTCTAAAAGAAAGAAAAATCTCAATTGAGCCTCTCTCTCTCTCTCTTCAAGCAGACGGATCACTTGAAGATAGTGGTCTATCTGACTCGAATTATAGGTGCATAACTATAGTGATCTCGCCACTCCCAATCTTCTATCCCCACGACAACTCCACTAGCACTCCGCATGATAAAAGTCCAGCCTATGCAACTATTGCTGGAACTTTACGAATTGTCAGGGCTTGGCAAAAGGGAATTTGATGGTCCATTTTCTAACTAGTGTTTGATAGGTAGGGATATTCTTATCCCAATCAGTGAGAACGTCCCCTTTATATGAGCCTGTATCGCATGAAGGTGCAGCATTCAATGAATATATCCTCTGCCAACTTACTATTGAGAACTACTCCAGTTCAGTGGCTAAGGCAAATCGGCAATTCGATGAATTGTTTATATATATATATATATATATATATATATATATATATATATATATATAATAAACGTGTAAGCCATGATAGTGCTTTTTGAAAATCGACGTTTCGCTATTATTGTGTATGTAAGAGCACTAAGACGAAGCTAACATGTAAGTCATGGCCGGTTTGACAGACAATGTTTGACAAACTCAAATGAAAAAGTTATTATGTTCCTTAGATGGAACTTCCTGAATTGGAACAGTTCATACCATTAGATTGCTCTAAAATGTGGGACATGCACTAAAACAAACAAGAAAAATGATCTTTTCATGCTTAACTATTGCTTAAGATAGAGATTATTACATTTTGGCTATTACTTTTGCAAATATCCTATCATTACTTGCAAATATCCTATCATTACAAACAACTTGATCACTTCATACATATTTTAGGTGGAGTGTGTGAACGTTTTTAAAGATCTAGTCTGCTAGGATTTTTTTCAGGGGCGGACCAAACGGTCTAACGAACTGATACAACTAGACCTAAACTAAACCTGAATCCAAAAAATACATAATACAAATAAAAATGGTCCGTTTTTAGAGATCTAACTTGCTAAGATTTTTTTTGAGGGGTGAACTAAATGGTTCAATGAACTGATACAGGTAGAATCAAACTAAACCTGAATCCAAAAAATACATGATACAAATAAAAATTTTCAATCTTTTTAATATATATATATTTTTTTTCAATTCACTGGGATGGAGACACAGCCCAGGTGGGCCCTCCTCTCTTGTGCCCCTAAGCTCTTGTGCCCCTAAGCGTGACTGGCTCCTGTCAGTGGGAAGTACTCTACTTGGAATGACATGGACATGGACACTCACATTTTTTGACAATAAAAATAAAGCGATTCAGGAGTCGAAGTACGAGCTTTAACCTTATAGCAAGTGGCAGAGTCAATATGTAGGCTGTTGGGGATAGGCCCTTAAATATTTCTTTATGTTCACTTTAACATCTTCAAATATTTGTTCTTATGTATGTTTGTTTGGTTATGAAAATCCATGAATGAGTGCCTATAAAACAATTTTTTTTTTGGCTCCACGACTCGAGTTTGGTTGTGATTGATTATTACGAGCCAGGGCTCACCAAATCAGTTAGATTGTTTACTAATTATATGTTCTTTTTTGTTACCCATTGTTAAACATTGAAGTTTGTTATTTATTGAAGTGCTAAACATCACAAACTTTACTAAATTGTATGTAAATACTCTCATATTACATTTTATTCAATTTTAGTTGATGAAAAAAATCAAATATGAAGTCCGGACATGCTTACCTACTTCATTTATTTGTAAAAAAAATGTATTATAAAAATTTGTGACTTAATCCAGCTAATCTAACTATGGTTTACTTGACTGAGCAAGTATGTCTCACGCTCACTCAGGTAACGCGTCCAAATGAAGCGAAGTCCGGCCAACGAACCCACCGGACAAAATCTGAGTGTTCAGGAGCTCCGGCGGACCGGCACAAGGGCTTCTGTCCGTCCGCCAGAATGACAAACAAGAGGACGCATGTTTTCGGTCCTTATTTCCGTCAATCATTGTAGCAGAAGCGCCTTCTTTTTTTATCTCGTCTTCCAAATGCGTCAAAATTTCAAACGGTTTTGCCCACTCCGTGACGCAACCGAAAGCGACCAATTCACGTCCTCCGCCACACCTTAAGGGCATTTCCGTCAATTACAAGCCGCTGCGAGACCCTTTTGCTTTCTCACTCGCTTTTCCAATTTGTCGCCTGTGATAGAGTCACCGCAGTCCACGTCGAGCCATACCAACAGTATCCCAAGAAACTCCCCTTCTTCCCTGGATCTTTTCGCTTCGTGCCACTGCGCCGTGCCAGACGACCAGGCTCGACTGGACCCCGGCCATGGTCAGCCCCGGCTACCATGGTCCGGACTTGGACCGAACCCATTCGGAGGGGGTTGGTCTCCCATGGGGAAGGGCGTTCCCGTAAATGCTGGCGCTGGTTCGTGACACGCTGCCCGAAGAGGAAAAGGAGCGCAGGCGACAGATTCTTAATTGACATGGAGACTGAGAGGGAACGCGCCACCTTTACTTCTTTCGGGATTTGAAAGTATGTGGTCTACCCTTTTCCTTTTTCCGTTCTGTGTTGACGGGAAGTGAGACTGAGAGTCGTTGGTCCTCTGCCCTCCTTCCCCTTTTCTTGCTTCCCTTTATAAATTCCCTTCCCCCTTCGCCGCCGTCGCCAATCCTTCTTCTTCCCCTTTTCTCTTTCTTTCGTCATGGAGGTAAGCTGAGAATCCTCTGCCTCTGCTTTCTCTCTCTCTCCTTCTCTCGACTTATGGAGTGTGTGGTGCAGGACTATGGGCGAGTGCAGTACCAGTTTCCGGCGTTCGGGAATTGGGACCTGAGCGATGACATGCCCATCACGCAATACTTCGAGTCGGCGCGTCAGGCCGGGCTCCACCACCCCCGCGGCAAGTTCCACCCGGACGACTGTCTCTGGGAGTTCGACCGCCACGCCCCTCTCCCTCCTCCGCCTCCTCTCGCCGTCTACCGCATCAAGGTACCGCTTTTTTCCCGGCCAACCATCGTCTTCTTCTTTCTTCCCTTCGGGTTGCTTCTCTGTAATTACGATTCGAACACGAGACGTCCTGACCTCAGTCCGTGAATTGTTTCGTTTGAAGCAAAAGCGAGATGGTCTCCTGGTTCAGGTCATCTCAGTCCATCCCTTCAGACCACCGAAAAGTCCTTTCGGAACCGGTGGTTGGAAGGGTCAGTGCTGTAATTGTTGTGCTCCGTGAGGGCCAAACGGGACAATTGTGCCGCGCTTCTTAGCCCGAGTCGCTTCGTGGCGAACCGTGGTGTTTCGGGCTTCTGAGATGAGCGATTTTCTCTTTTAAAGTAAAGCGTTTGTTGTTCTACTTTTGTCATTCGACTCGGGTTGGCAGGGACACGGAACGGTGAGACGGTTCCAGAACGGGAAGGAGACCAAGAAGCCCGGGCGGGTTTGGGATGAAGCGCAGGCGCCACGCAGCCCATCGCCGCCGGCACCGGCGCCGCCGAAGCGAGCTCCGAAGGCCGTCGACGAGGATCTCTACAAGATACCCCCGGAGTTGCTGCGGAAAACTCGACGAGTACGTATCCTCTCTCTCTCTCTCTCTCTCTCTCTCCCTCTGAAAGATACCATCATGGTACTCATGCATACCGTCATGGTCATTATGCATGTTACGTCCTCATTAGTTATTCCTTCCTTTGTCTCTCTCTAATGATCGTGAACTTGGTTTCATGTTGCAGCGGAAGTTTCTCAACTTCTTCTCGAGGATGTTCCGGCGCCGGCGTGTCTGCTACTGAATGGCACAAGTCTCAGCATGCGGGTTGTCTTGTAGGTTTCAGTAGACGGCCTCCGGCCTCTCCTTTGTGCGCGTGGTGTTCTTTTATACATTTTCTTTGGTGTGGTTGAAAAATTTGGGTTTAATTTGTTCTTTTTCCTCTTTTTAGTACGTTGTGGTGATGATGATGATAGGAGAGTCGATTGGTAGGGGAGCCGAACTGCCATCTACCCAATCTATTTTATGTTATATATGAAAACATGCTCTTGTCATGGAGAAGGGAGATAAAGTCTGTAAATATTCGTCGAAAAGAAGGATCACGAGTTCACGACTCTCTCTTTTCCTCTCTCTGTGTTTTATATATTTAATGTTCTCTTAGTACCACTTTTCAATGCTTTTGCCTTCTGAGGAATGAGATAACAAAGTCTGTGGTCGTTTTCGAAGAGAAAGTGAAAGGATACGAATGCCTGTTAAAGGGGAGAAAGCGTGAAACTTTCATTGGCTTTTGAGAGAAGAAAAGAGAAGGGGAGAGAGGGAAAACGCCGAGGTCCTCCACTGCACGTGATATGGACAAACCATAATAGCTCACCTTCAGCAAAGAGAATGTTTTCCATTAAAATCTGCAGAGTGAGATTCACCGAAAAGGAGCTTCTTCTGTTCTTTTGCCCTTTAGCGCAGGGGTGGCTAAGTGGGACCTATATGGATCTAGCAATTAGATCCGACGCTCGATTATGTGGGTCTTTATCAAAATTCGTTTGTCCATTCCTTCGCTTCCCGCTTCCGCGAATAGGGAATCGCTTTTAGTATCTGAGCTGGGACTGGTGGGCCGTGCACGGTATTTTCATGGCGTGACATGAGTGATGGCATTGTATGGTTTGTCATGCATCCTGAATGAGTGGCTTAATGAATCCATAACTGGGATCCAGATCCATCGCTGTTATCCTGGTTCTTATTGCTTTGGCGGAAATGAAAAAAAAAAATGTGCACATAAATTTTAGATATTCTATATAAATTTATATAACATTTTGGATTGAAAAAATATGTTTTGGTTCAAGGTTCTTGTTAATATTGAAAACTATAATTCGGCTTGTTCATGAAAGTTTTTTCTTTGGCTACGCTCTTCCATCTATTAGAGGAATAAATACTGTTAAAAAATGAAAGTATTGATTCATAGCTTCCTCATAAATGAGCTGCTACAACATTTTTAATGGTTACAATCATCAATATCCCATCGATATTCCAAAATTTGTAGCCTTCTAACGGTCGCCTACTTTACAATGAAGATCCATCTGAGAATTTATTTTGTGGAATAATTTTGTTGCCAAAGTAGTTTCGTTTTCTTTTTCTAATTACTCTCTGAAAAAGGAGGACGTATTCAAGCAGCCCTTAAGTTTGCTGCGAGAATTTTGTGAGAGTGGATCGAGCCCTTTCTTTGTTGAAGAAACCAACTATCTCTTGGTTGCCTGAAAGAAGTCCATTTCTTCTTAAGCAAATATTAATCGTTTTCAATCTTCATAGAACCGATCCTAACTTGGGATTTGCTTTAAGATTAGAATTAATCTCTTTTGGACTCACTATGCATTCTGCTTTGATACCATGGCCAAAGATAAGAATAAGCAAACAAGAACTAATCTCTCAAAAAAAAAAATGTTAGGAGACCGAGAAATTGGTAGATATCATACCATTTGGGTAAGAGACAAAAGCCAGACTCATTAGAAACAATTATTAAAGTATTCTTTTGTGACCTAAAGAGTGGTTTGATGAGGAACATGTATTGAGTTAATTTTAAATTGAAGAACTTTTTTCTAATAATAAAAAGTGAACGGCTCTTAAAAGTTAAGAGCATCAAAATTGTGATCGTACAAAAATTCAAAATTTTCACAAAAATAACTTGAAATAGAAAATGATTTATATTAAATTAGTGTTTATGAACATAATAAGATGCTCACATTTTGTTTAGGATAATTTTTAATACAAATTTAGGTGGTCTGGTTTTTCTTTGTTACATGGTATTTACCAATTAATGCCCACCCCCACCCCAAAGCCTTTGAAAGTTTCAAGAATCTTTCAACTTTTTTCCCTATAGAAACTACACGACACTCTTAGAAGTAAGACATAAACCCTAACTCTACATTGGTGGCTATGGTTACTTAGGTCCGCAAGTGACCCGACCTCAGATGCGATCTTGCCGTGCCAGTCCGCATCTGTGACTGGCTCTTGAAACAAAAGCGACAAAAAAGCAGTGAGGGGCTGCAGGGGCGGAGTCACGGTAATGCTTGCATGAGTCCTAGCCCCACCTCAATTTTTCTTTTAAAAATTTACACGTAAATTTTAAAAAATTTCACTTGATTCTGTATAAAAATTTTGAAAAATGATATTTAGGCCCTAATCAAAATTTTGAAACTTTAATTCAGCCCTCTTCATAAAAAGTTTCTGGCTCCACCCCTGATGGGCCACAAAGTGGCACGTGCGCTTGTAAGGGTTTTTTACAAGAGTTTGCTTGCATAGGGATGACTCAATCCTCAAAGTATGTCAAGCAGGGCTCGAACCAAGGTGAAGCCTAGGTCAGGTATGAGCCCAAAGACTTTGAAGTGCTTCGACACATGATCAATTCATCTATTGTACTTGGGTTTTGTTCATCTACATATGCAGTGAATGGAAATTAGGGCGACAAATTTTTCGTGGTTTACTTTTTTGTTAGGATTCTCTTCTCCTAGCTATCCTTAATTAACTCAGCTAGAATCAAAAGTAGAAGCCATGGAAAACAGAAATGGAATTCAGATTGTGACAAGGAGTTTCATTTGCTTAGCTGGGGCGGGAATCAAACATAAGTCTTCTAAGAGATAGAGATATAAGCCTTCTAAGAGTTGGGGAATCAGATATATGTTTTCAAGAGTATAAATAATGGAGGTGCAGCTTCCTGACATTCATTTGGCAAACAGAACAATATATGTAAATTAGTGGATGAAAGATTGATGCAGATTCATGAATTACTTTAAAAAGTGTTTTATAATTCTAACTCAATTTTTGAGACGGATTCATGTAACAATTACAAACTGTTCGCCTCTCATCATCTGCTTGATCCTTGCTTCATTGATATTGGCTAATTCAACCCTGTGTTTTATTCTTTTCTTCCAAATCACTCTTATAAGGTTTGCCAACAAACCCTTTTTGTTCAATAAAAGGACAGGGTAAATGTGAAAAAGGAAAAGGAAAAAAGAAACAATCGATTATTATAGTATGACAGTTAAATCTTTGTTAAATGGCACAAACCCATTTCGGAAGGCTGCAAATACACATTACTAGGGTAAAGCTACTAATTAGCACAGTGAAAATTAATCCGCCGGGATTTCAAAACCCTGGATCTGTTGTCCCAGTACCGTTGCATCCACCCCCTCCCTATGGATGAAATGTCTCAAATTCTTTGCTTCTTTGACGTAGATAGATTGACAGCCATGGATTAGAAATGTTTACTGTTTGTCTAGATAGTGAATCTCTCAGTGCGGATCTGAGATCAGCCAAAGCTATCCAACATGGCCTAAAATGTCTCAATTGCTTAGTCAAGTGTGAATTTGAGAGACCCAAAAAATAAAGTCTTTCTTCTCAAACCACATAGACAAGTAATTATGATACTTCTGTCTGCCTGTGCGTGCACGTAAAGTGTGCATGTCCTTGCCCAACTATTTTGAAATACCATACAGAATCATGGTACGCATTATTCTTGGGGCATGCTTGAATGAGTGGTATTAAAATACTCGAAATTAAAATGCCGCACATTTAGTACCATATAGTTGTCCGGTGAAACAAAAGTTCTAAGTTCCACCTACCAACCATATCTTATGCATAATGACCTAAAACTTTCCTTCGACGTCTCTTTTTCTCAAAAGTTCTACATGTTCAGGTGAAACTCTCATGCTGAAACAAAAGTATCAGGACTGAGCCAAAACACTTGGGATTAATGTCTATGTTTGTTATGTCATGGAAATTTTCCCGATTTTTGACTCCTAGTTCTACTATTATAGTGGAATATCGTACATTTAAATGCGACATTAAATGTTGCGGGCCGACTATGTCTGACCCATCCAAGCCAATAGTATGGGATGCTGCTTGGCCAGCTTGGGCATGGGTTAAGGTTAATTTTCTTGATGGGCACATATGCTGCATTCATGATAGCAGAGGGTGAACAAATGAAAGCTCGTTGTCTAGAAAGTCGATGGTCGGTCACCTTACTTAAAGACATATAGTTGACATCTGGTTTCAGCTGGAGACTTCATCCAAAGGAAAGTTTTCCCCCATACAGATTTTGTATAGAGGTAGATAGGTACTTAGAGAACTGGCAGAGTTTTGACAGAGTTTAATGACCACGGCTTGCCGATGACCTACTGCGAGATAATAGTGGGTGATGGTATGCCGAGTGCCTAGCACTACTCATATGGTCCATGGTTTCAAAAGATTGATGATGCTTCTTCTACATTAAGATTGAGCAAAGGTTGGCCAAAGGTTTGTCGAAACCCTTGGCACCGTACGTGCCAAATAAGGCTTGAAAAAGCCTGCCCGTGACATTAAGAGTGCACGCGAAAATGAATTTGTTTAAGTTGAGGTTCACAGGAAGGTTAAGAGCATTAATGAAAATGGATTTCTTCAGTTTCGGGTTTTGAAATTCCTTGTCTTGGATGTGCTTCAGATCTGATTTTTCAAGTTTTAGCTGATTTGGATTGGATCTGTTTGCACGATCACATCGTTAAAAGTGTGCTGTAGGCTGATTGTCGGCACCTCAAACGAATAAACTTGTAATTAAGTTTCAACACTAAATTGATTGTTCTAGTTTCCTGTTGGAGGAATTCCAAAAACCCCTACCATTTCCTTTTTATATAGTTTCTTCTTTTTGCTTTCATTTTCTAATCATATATATTTTCTATGAAATAAAAGTGACGATTCACTTATAGATCGGCAGTGTCCTATACACTGCTGCAGTTAGAAGTTTCAAACTAATATTTCTCGGATTCCGCACATTCATATTCCTGTGAGATTAGGGAGATGCTTACTAGTTAGATCATACCAGGAAGCAGTCATATCTGAAGTTTAAGGCCAACAACCCATTGCCTGATTGAAAGCTTTTGTAGAAATACGTCTTGGAAGATGTAGTAGGGTTGTTTTGTCTCTTGTTATTATTGTCCTTCTTTTCCTATTAGCCTTGATTCTTCTTCTTGTTGTTATTGTTGACATTGCACTATTATTATTTGGTTGCTGTCAAGAAAAGGACTCACTTATCTACCCTTTATAGTTCTTCTTGAACTCCCCTTTTGTTAAAATTCATTCTTTGATTCCATCTTCTTGCGAGTTGTGTCGAGAAATGAGAAGCCAATCTCTCCCTTTTTTTCCCTTCTTCACCGGGGCGTAGGGTTGTGTTGGCACATGATGTTGACACTAGTGGCAGAGACATGAAAATTGGCTAGAGGGATACTCGTTGAAAGATACTCATATTTGGTGGAGCACTTATTTATATTTAAGGATAAATGTTTAAAGATACCCATTTAAAAATAAAGAAATATTAAGAGGCTAGTGTGGGCAAGTGCCCACATCAGTCACCATGTGGCTCCACCACTTGACACTGATGAGAATCAAGCGGAGGACTGTACTTCTACTAGTCAACAGTCCGAGCAGCTAAGCCAAACCTCTTGGGCAATCTTATTGCAGGTTGAGCGCCATCCATAGGTGAAATGTTTGGTTAAATTCATCGGACACTTGATCATCAATCTGGATTAAAACTGAACCGAGCTGCAGCTGACTTGGGCTCGTGGCTAGAACTTTAAGAAGCGAGTTTGTGCCCATTAGGTGGTCCGATCCTTGGAAGGTTCGTGTCACTAAACAAGAAAAGTGAATTTACTAACATACTCTTATATAGTTGCATAGAATTGAACGCTTTCACATTAATGAATAAATCATATCTATCCGCGCTTTAAAATCATTTTATCGTTTGTTCTGTTTTTTCTTGAGGGGATGTTCAACGATAGAGTACCAAGATGTCAGTAAAATCAGCATATTATCAACTTAGGAATTTATCATATTTCAAGATGTTTCACGTACATGAGGACGAGAGAATAAAAATGGACAAGAAAATAATTCATCCCTCCAAGATTCCAAGGCGACCATGAAACGATTCCAGTCACTGTCTCATTCTTATGGCTGTAATGAAATTAAAACGATCCAAATCTGGCTCTCGCTGTATGAAGCTGACCAGAATCCGATCCACTGGATCGAATTCAGCACCGGTAAAACGTACCGTCTTGAATGCACGTCAATAATAAAGTTAATGATTTAAATTTCGATGGGTGGAACAATGAATAATTGAAAACTATGTTACTTAAAAACATTATTTTTTTCTCATATTCAAATATTTAAAATTGTTTGTAATTGTTTAAAAAGGCTTAAAAAGCCAAAAGTTCATTTCCTAGTGGTGCCTACGAATCATTCGTAATACTTATATAAGATGAAAAGAAAATGAACGCGTTGAAAAAGAGGCAATGGTTGCATCCGGTTCAGGTCCATATTTGGATCCAGATATAGTGGGATGAACCTCTCAAGTAGGCTTGAAAATGAGTGGAGCTGAGTCGAGCTTGAGCTGGGCCTTCGACTCATGAAACCTTGAGCTTCAACTCGACGCGATTGTACAACGTCAAGCTCGAGCTTGGTTCATTTAAGTTCAGCTCGTTCTCAGCAGAATCGTTGCCCGTCGTCCTCACCCATCCATTCCTCCTCCTAGCAGCCCAAAAATAATGTTTCTAAATATTATGAGGGTTTCAGAGACTCTAAGCCAGGGACTTGGATGGGAGATAGATAAAGAGAGAGAGAGTGAAAGAAGAAAGGGGAAAAGAGGAGGAACTTGTCTCATAGTGGCACCCCTAATATCAAGATCAATACTACTTTTCAATACATTACTATAATATGCTACCCAACCCGATCGGTTGCGCTATCTATCACTTGCAGTAGCGAAGCTATTGTGTGACTGGTGAGCCACTGCCCATGCCATTCCTTGAAATCATGTATTGTCAACTAAGCTAGACCTATGTTCAGCCACATATAGTGCCTACACCAGGCCTAAGTCAATGCCCTACAAGCACTCATCCTTCTAAACGAGAGATCAATTAGTGCCTCTCAACCAAAATTTTCTAGCTCCGCCACTGATTACTTAGTGTGCCTGTGTGTGTGAGAGAGAAAGATAGAGATGGGTAGTACCTCGGCCGCAAGTGTCGTACGTTAATTGCTGTTCCAATGCTGCCCAGAGGAACCACCAGACCTTTGTGGAATGAAGAGAATGAGGAGAGAGAAAACACATGACAAAATGAAAAAATGGAATGGATGTTTGGTGTTAAATAGCATTTGTTGTTCGGTCTTTTCTCGAACCCAATTGAGCAGAAAATGTCAAGCTCAACTAACTCGAACTAGGCTCAACTAAAAAAACAAGCAAAGACATGATCTCGAGCTCGACCAGTTTAGCAAAACAGCCCAGCTTGAACATCTCCTTCTACTCAGCCTGTATATTGTACTTTTCGTTCAATGTACAAATAAAAACTAATGTTAATACTATATAAAAAAATTCTTCAAAAAAGGGAAACAGATCTTTTAAGCTCAAGCCAAAGTTGAGTTGCCCCGCTTGTTGTTCAATCCTACAGACTCTTAAGCTTCCCGGAGCAACATCATGCCAAAATACCAAAATGGACGTGCAAAAACCAACAGGTTTCCTACAACTTGTAAGTTTGAGAAGAAAGAGATGCCCAAATCTGTCGCAAGGTTGAATTTTCTAACCCCTCGAATTTCGATCTATCTAAAACCAATGATCCTCATAAAACCTTCTTAAAATTTATTTCACGCATTGAATCTGGATTTTTTCAAT